>NW_026055694.1:600000-1063889 GCF_023758065.1 Alternaria ventricosa | reverse complement strand
AACCCCCCCCCCCCCCCCCATACCACCACACCATATCACCGTCACACAAACCGCAACAATGCCCCTCCCACCCATCACCCCACCCCTCCTCAACTCCGCAAACCCATGGTGTACAACCCTTGAGCAACTCCAGGAACTCTACTCAAGTCCACACACAGGCGCCATCACAACGCGCACATCCCTCCTGAACGGCTTCCCACACGATCCTGCTCACCACCAATTCACCTTCTTCAACCCCTCAACGCACGCAACCAGCACGCCGAACAAAGACCTCGGCGGCGATGCTAGCACGACAGGGAGTTTGAATACCCTGGGGTACTCCCCAATCCCCTTATCCGAGTATCTAGAATATGTGAAGACGATTAGCGAGAGCTTGGGCGACGTACCGCCAAACGGGCGGGAAAGTTACAAGCTAGTAGTTGTGTCTGTGACGGGCAGTGCGGAGGAGATAGCACAATGCTACAGCCTCATCTGCACCGCGCAGTCCAATGTCAAAATGCCGCTAGCCATGGAAATCAACCTCTCCTGCCCGAACATCCCGGGCAAAACGCCACCAGCGTACAACACCGCTGCTCTCCGCGAGTATCTGGCTGCGCTCAAAGTAGCCATTGATGTCGGCCTGACGAAAAGCGGGGGCGTAACGCAGATCCCCGTTGGCATCAAAATCCCACCGTATACGTACGGCGAGCAGTTCGAGGGTTTGGTTGGCGTGTTGGTGGAAAGTGGGCAGAACAAGATGAAACCCGTTTACCTACCCAGCCCGATATCTTTCATCACAGCCGTAAACACTTTGGGTTCGAGTTTACTCCTCTCAGCCCCAGCAACTCCAACACCCGCCTTGAACTCCGCAAACGGCACCGGAATAGGCGGGCTGGCAGGCGCGCCGTTGCATCCGCTTGCGTTGGGGAATGTGGCTACGTTGCGACGGTTGCTGGATCAGTCTGGCTCTGAGGAGGTGAAGGGGATTGTGGTTATAGGGGTGGGTGGTGTGGAGGACAAGGCTGGGTTTGAGAGGATGAGGAGTGTAGGGGCGGGGGCTGTGGGTGTGGGGACGGCGTTGGGGAGGAAGGGTGTGGCTGTTTTTGGGGAGATTGGCGAGGAAGGCATTTAGAGCCGTGAGTTCTGCTATGCAATCACGAGGTGGTTATTGTGAACGTGAGAGCAAGGTACAATGATTCAAAGATGCTGCATTAATGAGGCTAGCGCTACCCTACTCTTTCCATGATAGTATACAAGAAACCCCAACCAACTCCAAAAGCACAAACACCACCCCCATCCCAATAAACCCCAGAATGAACAAACAAGAAAGCAATGCAAAGGATTTGCCGCCCATAAATGCTATGCGCCGATGCATGCCAGAGTAGTTACCAATTTCATTACCTTTGTCTTTCCGTGATTGCGCCCAAACGCCATGCTTGCAGCCCTGAAGCCGATGAAAATTCAAAACGCCAGTCAAAAAGGGAATAAGAGAAAAGACGTGTCTGGGGGACCAACTTCTGCTCTGCTGATTTTGCTTGACTTCTTCTTTAGAAGCTGGCATAGCCCGTATCTTCGCCACCGGCATCGTCCATCCAGCCCGCGCCGACCTCACCTAAGCCAGGGCCATGGTGATGGTTGCGTGCCATACCTTCGCCCTCGCCTCGTTCGACCCACTCTTCGTTGATATCGTGCCAGATGCGCTGGAAGTAGAGGCGCAGCGATCGCAGACCACGGAGGTAGCCTCTATCAATGCCGTCAGGATTCTGGGGTGGGCAAGGCAAGTCGTCAGGCAGCGGGTCTTCTGCGGTGACGCAGTTGGCGAAATCGACGATCTTGAGCTTGATCTCTGGGAGATGCTTAGGTGTCGGCTTAGAGGCGGTTGTCGGGCCAGGTGATGTGGGTCCGGATGGTATTACTGAGACGTCTTCGCTGCTCGGGTTCGATAGACCATTGGGCAGGGAGGGTTGCGCGTCTTTTTCCTTTGACTCTCCATCCCCACGATCGTAGAGCATCAGTAAGCTGCTTGCGTAGAATCGGTAGCCTGGAAGATTCCGTATCATGCGCTCCAGCTGACTGATCTTCTCCAGTATGACAGGAATATGTCTTGTCGCTGCTTTGTAACTTGTCCCATCCCAGAAAAAGCGCTTCAGCGCATCCTGGAACTCTCTGCCAGCCTTCAAGTCGCGGCCAAAGTACTTGTCTTCAAAGATGTAGCTTTGGGTTTTGGCGTTCCAAATCTGCATGCCGCAAACACGTACGCCGAGCTGGGCACTCGTTGTCATTTTACACTTGCGTCTTTGAGACTTTTGTTTCTTCTCATCGGCTTCCACTCCATACTGCCGCGTGCCCATTTTCAGGTCCAAGACACAAGGCCTGGACATGCCTGCGGTAAGGTCTTCCAGAAGGATGAAGTGCTGAACGCGCTCGTCGGGTTGTTGCTGCGCTTCTTCGGGATTAGAAGGCTCCTCGCTCAGTGGGGCGCCGTTGCCATTTGGTGCGGCAGGGGCTGGTAGCATAGTGCCCTCTGGTGGATTCTGGGAATGAAACCCATTTGTTGCGCCAGATGTCTGCACAGATCGGCCTCGGTGCTGATCTTTTGCGCCTGACATGGCATTGCGATCCTCGTCCATAGCAAATACTTCCTCCTCTGCGTCACCACCGTAGCCATCCTCTTCGTAGTATTCCAGGTTATGTCTCTGGACAGTATCTATCCCCAAGGGTCTTCTAGTAAGTCCACTGCCAGAATGACGACGGCGGGGAAGATTGTTCGATGGCGGCTTCAGGGCATCGGCGGTGGTGTCTGGCTGGCCAAGGGAGCTGGAAACGGCAGCATCAGCGCTCCTTTCCGAGGCAAAGCGGTGCGCTTCAGCTTTGAGAACTTGTTTCCGTGTAGACTCTTCTGTGAGTGGTGGATGTAATCCAGCTACATCTGTGCTGTTCCTCCTTATCGTAGGCGCAGAGCCAGCCACGTTGTGCGGAACGTCTCCTCCTGTCTTACGAGCTGAGATTCCGTGATGATGATGGCGCGGCCGATGATGAATAGTTGGCGGTGCAAAAACCTGTCGGAGTACTTCTTCTTGTAGCTTTCTGTTGATTGTCGTCACACCCCAACTGCTAGCATGCTGCAGTGGGGGCCGACTTGGGCTCGTAGAGATGTGACCATAGTCACTTTGGTTTCGTCGATGTTGTTGTTGCAACAAGGAAGCATTGCGCATCCATGGATCTGGGGTGGTGGAGCGTGGTGGCACACGGAACAGATTGTCTGGGATTATGTGCCGGTTGTTCTCGAAGATGACCTGGGGGATGGGCATAATCTGCTGCGAGTGGCTGACCACTCGAGGTTGTTCCGCATTGCCCCGGTCTTCAGGAGCCTTTGAAGCCTGTCTTGACGCGCTTTCCGACTGCGTCGCTGAAGCAGTGGGAGCAGCATCAGATTTCGCTTTGTCTTTGGCAACCTTCTTCTTCTTGGGGGCTTTTCGGTAGGTCACGTTCAACACGCCGATGTATCTAGATGTCAATGTTAGCAAATATCCTAATCAAGAACCGAGGCGAAGGCAATGATCTTCGCTGATGTCTCAGCCTCGATCAATAGCGGGAGAGGTCGTACCTTGGCAAGAATTCCAACAGCTCAGGATGCTGCCGCTCCACTGTTTCGTAAAACTCATTTTCTCGATTGTTTAGCTGTTTGCATACTGCTCGCCTGGAAAAACGGTAAACAGTAGAGTGACCACCAACTTGGTGATCGTATGGCTTCAGCTCCACAGCACCCAGTGGGGCCGGCGGCTGAGCCACCTGAGGCGCAGCGGCCTTAGCTTCCTGTTTGTGCGAAGTCGCAGTGGGCGTCGTTCCTAGGTCATCAGTCGCACTAGATTCATAACCAAGATTTGATTGAGTAGACTCGGCGTGCGACTCAGACTCAGATTCAGCTGAAAGCGCATCGGGAGCGGTCAGCGGCTGCTCTTTGTCTTTCTTCAAGGAAGTCGCCGTGGAGATATCACCATGAAGGCATTGATTGGTATCTTGGGCCTTTAGAGAAATTTCTACTTCTTGTGGAGTTTGAACATCCTTCTCTGTGGCCCACCCTTTCGGCCCCGCAACCTCGTGAGTTGAAGCCCTCTTATCGACAGCATTCACCTCTCTATCTCGGTTCTGTGGTTCTGTAGGGACCTGCTCACTTGTCTTAAGCCGGCGATGGGGAAAGTAGAGAGCCGAAGAGATCTGTTCTTTTTCCGATTCTTCATCCTCCTCCGAGCCTGGCGTACGTTCTTTATCGCCTCCGTCTTTAACCTGAAAGTAATCGGACGGCTCGTCATAAGGTGTCGCTCCATTAGTTGGTGCATGCGCGTGAACCTTTTCGACCGCTGATGTGGGTAGACTGCGAGAGAACGAAGACCGTGGGTCCGCACCAGGAGTCAGGTTGCCGAAGCCGCGAATGTCCTCGAGAAGACGCCTTGGGAATTTGTGCTTGTCCTGAGCACTTGCGTCTGGTCGCGTGCTTCCGTTGGGAGGTGGAGAGGCAACGCCTGACTCGGTGCGGGGCGCCGCTTTCGCATCGAAGTATGAATCAGTAGGACCGCCTAGAGGTGATTGTACGACGGAGGAAGCTAGTGACGCGCGACGCAGCTGGTCAATGAGGCCGATAGTCTCGGTTGAGCCTTCTTCTGAAAGTGCGGACAGGGTCCTCTCAGCAGAAGGACGCTCTTTTGTCTTGCTGTCCTTCTTCTTCGGCTCTTCGGTAGGATCGCCATCCTTGAATACGCGCAGATAGTGACTTGCTTTTCGACTGCGTGCGGAAGTGGGTTGTTCGGTCTTGGCAAGCGTTGCTTCAATCTTCTTTTCCATTTCCACGTCCATGACGGGCTGGTCCAGAATCAAGTTGCCCTTGAATGGCACAGGCTTCCCTTCACGCCACTCCCTGTTTCTGCGCCTCTCTTCACTCTCCAGCAAAGCCTCGTATTGGAGTTCGGGACGCGGCGGGGTGGTGGGGTGTTGTACGGGCGAGTCGACTGGGCTCATGTAGGGCGGAGGACTGTGATGGATGGCGTCGAGAGTCATGCCGGCAGCAATGGCTGCGCGGGGGTTAAAGGGGGTAGTCAGGACGGCTTGGTGGTCGATGGAAGAAGGCGGAGGAAGGGTGGAATGCTTCCTGCGTATGATGGGCGGATCCATCAATCGCCTCTGGGGAGGTGCTGGCGCTGCCATCTCAGCCAGACTGTGTTCGGGAGCATCGTTGGCAGAATCTACATTGCGTGCGCTGGCCCGCGGGGAGGAGATGGGGCTGTCGGAGACGAGGTACGTGGTTGCGAAGATGCTGTCGCGCTCGTCGAGCTGGGGGCGGTCAATTGACGACTTCCAGAGGTTGCTCTCGTTGACAATGGGCGCGGTGCGTGAACGGCCCGTCTGCGCGAGGCTCTTGGGCGTCACTTGGTCGTGCTCGGCGTCGGGCGTGGGCAGTCCATGGCTGGCCGTCGACCTCACCGATGCGGGGGGTGAGGTATTTGCTTGGGCGTCCGGCTGGGGTGACATGGGCTCGACATTGATTCGACCGTCAGGAAGGCACCTCGTGGCGGGATGGGTGGCAGATATTGCCGGGCGGGCGCTCAGGACGTTGGCCAGGATGCGGTCGTTTGGGCGCGGCGGAGACACAGCGGAGGGCCAGCAGGGGCGGATCTTCTAGATTAGCGTGCAGAGCAGGCGCTGGCGGATGCGAGGGCTGCAGGCGGTGTTCCAGGGTGCTAGCGAGCGACGAGACCAGTGAGAAGGGCGAGAGGTCCACGTTCTAATTCTGTGTGGTTTGGCGTCCAGTCCAAAGTGGCGCAAAGATTATCCCAAGCGAGCGGCCCAATGACGTCTGCCTGACTGCTACCGCGTAACAAAGCGCGTCAGTGCAGGTGGTCCGAGTGGTGGTGGTTGTTTCGCGACGCCGAGTGCAGTGAGTGGACGCGAGTTTGTTCTGCTGCCGTACGGAGGCAGTGAACAGGTGGCTTGTTGATAGCGACAGAGGCAATCGGGCTTGGCGGCAACTGCGCACGCAATGCTGGCAGCTCTTGTCATGGGTTCCTGTCTGGTGAAGACGAGGAAGGAGCGTCCGTGCACGCAGACGATATCGGTTCACGGACAGCACTAGCAGCACAACGTTGACGCTACAACCCACGACACATGCTGTCACGATAGGGCGCAGACATTCGCTGCCGCTTCACTTTGCACGTTATTTGGACACCACTGTCAATTTCCCCAGCACCGTGACTCAAGCTAGACTTCCTCCCGCCTCCGCGCCCTGCCCAGCGTGGCCCTGCAAAGGCCCGTATCCAAACTATGCGGTACCGGCTATACCGTCCCATCGCGATTGCCTCACCCCCTTTCGCCGATATCAATCCGTGCTCCCCCAAGGTCTGCTGCTTGCATCGACTGTGCATGGGCGACAGGTGACGACGGCCAATCACTCGAGAACGTGGCCTCTCACCGCCTGCTGCATCCTTACGTGACTATCGCTGCACGTCGCTGTGATACCGGTACAGAATGCTTCTCTCTGGCAATATTCAAGTGCCACGGCGCTCAGAGCCACTTGGAGCACGTAGCCACGCCGATGCTTCCGCGGTGCTCCTACCGTGAGTGCATTGCGTGCAGAAATGATCTTGGTTCTTTGTCATAGTATTCAAGTGTCGTCTATATTGCGAAGAAAGCGATCTGTGAAATCCAGACTACCGGTAGGGCCGAAGTCGCCAAGTGACGTGTCGATGTTCAGCGCTGGAAATCCGACCTCATTCAATACCCCTTTCGACCTGTCACCAAAGGATCCGTGAGATATTTGGGAAGCTTTATCCGTGGTGAAGCTCCAAAACGACGTGATGTTGTCCTTGTTCTTGAGCGGGACCCGCTCAGCAGTAGGAGTGGGGCTCTTAGCGACCGCGTCAGCTCTCAGTACCCCATCACTAGGGCTGAAAGCGAACCTCAAGTTGCTTCTTTGCGTTTCTTCCGGCTTCTTTTTCACGGTACTAAATGCGAACGGAGACGCTGCGCCGAAGAGGTCTTGCGTGCTGATCGGTGGAGCCTGGAGAATAGTCTCGGGTGCAAGTGGCTCGTCTCGCTGGACAGTGAAGGCAGAAAGAGGTGTAACGGCTGCACTGGCTGCAGCTATTATGGGACGGGGTGTATCAAGAAGTGAGGTTTGCGAGTCCAATTGGAGAACCTCCGGGGACATCATGGGGAAGGTGCTTTGCTGAAACTCAAGCTGTGCTCGCATCATGGCGGCTTGTGTAGACCAGTCAGAGTCTCGACTAGACCGACTCGTGCGCATTTCAGAGTTTTCATTCTGGATCACACTGGCATCTCCTTCGACTTGTGGAGACGCTTGTACATCGACCACAATTGCCTCTGTTGGATCCACCTGCAGTTCATCTTCGGCATCCTCGTGGATGACGTCCCCCTCTGCGCATGACTTCTTGGCAGAAGGAATCTTTTCTGGCGATGAGTCGAAATTCACTACTCTCGGCTTCAGCTTGGTCTTTCTGCGGACTTTGCCAGTTGAAGAAGCCGGCAAAGGCGAGGTCTCGAGACCATGTTGTGCATCTGTAAGCGTGGGTGCATTTTGCGTACTTCGACGACTTGAGCGCCGTGGCTGTCCTTCTGATGACAATCCAGGTGTTTGGCGGCCTAGACGTTCTGCAGACTGTTGTATGTTTTGCTCTGTCGGCCTTCCTTGACTGCCCATTGAAGAAGTGATGATCGGTACAGTCCGTTGCGAACGTGGTGGGCTTGCAGTTGGTCCAGGCTCAGCCTGACCATGTGTATCAGCATCCTTGGCCGGCGAAGAGATGACCATCGAAGCTGAGGCGCTTGATCTCCACCCCTCTTGTGCTGGTGTCTCGGGAGCCGACCTCTGAGCCTGAATGGGCGCTTTTGGCAGGCTGAGTCGCAGTTCGGACAACGTTTGCGTTTGTGTTTGTGAGGTGCTATTTCGCGACCGCGACCGCGATGGAGACGTGTCGGTGTTCCTATTCGTAGCCTTGCGCATGTCGACTCGTGCTGACCCAGGACGGCGCAACCAGAACGGGTTGGTCATGGGCGAGCGGTTTTGTATGCAATTGTTCGTGTTTGTACTGAAGGGCTCTGCGGTACCGGGTGCGTCATCGTCGTCGGGTAAGGGTGCTGTCGCGGGCGGGACTTCGATTTCGTCGAGGCTATCGTCGTGTTCGCGGTGGTCCAACTCATCCCTGGCAGCTCTAGATGTTTCCGGTGACGCCATCTGGGGCGCAACATCTTCCACGGCGTCCTTCCCATTGCCTCCATTCAGCCTTGAGCTGCTCCTACGTGTGGTGGTGTTGTTGCCACCGGCAGCGACCTTCTTGCTATTGGCGTTCCTTGTGCCCGCTACCGCATTGTTCTTGCCGGATACCCTCCGCTTCTCTACTATGGGCTTCGTCCACGGGTTCTTCCAGCCATTGTCGAACGGCCCTCTGAGCGCGGCTGTGATTATGACGGGCGGTCGGCCGCGTAGGTATCGGGATGCAATCGCCTCGATTCTGCGTCGCTTTGCTGCCCTATGCGCAGGGTCTTCGTACTCCGCCGGTGGTTCTTCGATGAGGTCTTCGGGGTCGACATGGAAGGCGTCAAAGTCCAGTCCCCGCTTCAAGTAAGGATGCAAGCTCAGCGGCATTCTTCGAGTATAGTCCCAACATGTGACAGTATTATATGCGTAGTGATGACGGTGTGGTAGAAATAGGTGGGGTCAGGTCGGATCGCATGTTCGGGCGGCGTGTGTGTATCGTGGCTGCCACGCGGCGTAAATAGAACAAGGCCTGGAGGAGCTCGGGTGTCAAGCGAAGGATATCGCCAAGACAGCTGTGGAGGATCTGCTACGCCGCCGAGAAGGAATAGCCGTTTTTTGGGGTGGCCTAGTGCTCTGGATTATCGGGATAGGCCTCGTCGGCGCATTGTCGCGAGGCGGGAGATCGATGTGGTTGCCGTGGTGATGACGAGTTAGCGCACTCATTGTGGCCGTGCAGTCGGGACGAGATGTCATAGTAGATGCTAGCCCTGGAGGATATCGATAAACAAGTCAGCACGACTCGGCGACGCGTTGCAGCACCACTCTTGCGCCATTGAAGCCGCCGCTGCAGAAGCAATGCCGTTTGCGCTAGCATAGCATTCTTTCGACGCGCATGGGGACTCGCCAACAAGTTTCCCTCTCACCGCATCTTCAGCGTCGCCCTCCCGAGTTATCACGGCCACCCGGCCTACGCGAGACATCCACCACCACCACCACCATGGCCAACACGCTCGCCTACCTCGAGGGCCTGTCTGAGGAGTGGGTTGACCAGCCCTCGCCCGACACAGGCGCCCACAATGCCCAGAGCCCGCCCGCGACGAAAACGCCCCAGAGCGCGTCGGCCAAAGCCCGCAGCCGCCTTCCCCGCATGCGGCGGTCGTCAGGCTCCTTCTCCGAGATCCAGGTGCGCAGCATCGCGAAAGAGCTGCGCCCGCCCAAGCAGCGCAATGCCCTCCTCGAGCGCAGCCTCAGCGACATCAACGTGCCCCCCGCCCCGTCGTCGCCCAACGCGTCACACGTCGAGCCCCCGCGTCGCGCCTCGTATTCGTCCTTTTCCATGTCGCAAGGCTCTGGCATGCAATTCGGAACAGTAGCGCACCACACGGTCGCGCGATCACCCACGAAAGAGCCAGGATCCCAGGACACGCCCGAGTGGAGACGCAGGCTCGTCAACGGCGAAGTCGGCTACGGCAACCAGACCGACCTGTTCGGCCCCACAGGTCTCGAGAACATCTTCCAGCGGCCGGCTCCAGGCGCATCAGACGACTCTGCCCAGCCAAAGCGCAGGCTCGGGCTGCTGAAGGGCCTCAGTGCCGTGCCGCTGCCGTCGAGCCCGCCGCCATGGCCCAAATCGCGACCCAACGTGCAGCAGACGGAACAAGACGAGCAACAACAACAAACAGACCACGAGGGACCTTCTCAGGACGGAACAGTACACGAAGAGGGATCGTCGGAATGCACCACAAACCTCATGCCACCACCCAGCGATCCTGTCCGAACCGTCAGCGGCCAGATAGAATACGAGAACGAGAACTTCAGTCCCGTCTATCTCACCATGACCGCCAACATGAACGTCAGCCAGGCCGCTAAGCCTGCTCCCAACTTCCGAGGATCCGAGCTTGCCAACCGCCTACGCCAGATTGGATCGCCGCCGCCAGAACAGTACGAGACGGAGCACGAGGAGAGTGCTCTGGGACACAGTCGCGAGGATTCATCCTTCGCCAGGCTACAGGACGAGTCGCTGCCCGAAGGCCTCCCCGCCGGTACCCCAGACATGGGCGAGGTCCATCGCAATGTGGAGCTCCGAAGAGGCGGATACTCTAGAGACGGATCATTCCACCGGAAACCACTCAGCCCATCGCCGGAAAGAATGGCTGGGGCGCGACCGTCTAGCAGCCGTGCTGGCACGGCCCAGTCTAGTACCACCGCGAAGCACCCTACTCCTCCCCCAGCATTGAAGACTAACAACCCAACGACTCCACATCGTCGGCGCGAGCAGTTCCTCAGCCCGGATCGTGCAAAGGGCTCTGGAAGTCCGCTGAAACTCTTCGATGCCCATGACACATTCACAAGCAACCGGATACAGCGACGACTTAGTCAGTTGGAGTACAAGTCCGAGAAGGCTTCCAGCGTGAAAGCCTCAAGTGTCAAGGAGGGCACGATAGAGTCAGCCAAGGCGGCGCCGAACAAATCGAGGTTGACTTCGGTAGAAGAGAAAAGCTTCCAGAACCCCGACCAAGATAAGTCGCAACTACCCTCCAGAGTTGTGTCTTTCGGTCAGGGTCAACTGAACCAATACGAGTACTCCGGCGACTATTCGGCGATATGTTCCGATGATGACTACAATGCACACGACGATAGCGCACCCGACGCTTCGCCTTCTTCCGACGTTGCACCCCCTGGCAGTCGCCCACCCTTCAAGTTCCAGCTCGACGAATCACCAGGCAAAGTGGAACCTTCCAAGGCTAAGAGGCACTTGTCAAGCCATACAAGGAATTCTTCTAGGAATGTCAGTGCTAGCCGGCCAAAATTCGTACCACATCGAAAGGTCTCTGAGACAGAGCCAGAATCATTCTCAGAAATCGTGCACGAGTACGCAGATGGGAAGAGAGGTCCGACATCCCCTTTCAAGAACCCGACGCCGAAGCGTAGAAGGACGATAACCGCGGTGGATGAGGACGAAGACGACGAGAACGCGGTTAGTGATGCTGAGGAGGGCACAGTACAACGCTCGCACGCAGCCATACAAGCCGTTGTTGGACGTACACGACAGGAAGCTGGCCAAGACCCTTCGAAGAAGATTGCCGATTCCGAAACACTGGCCCGCAGACACATTTTGAGACCTCGGAACCCTACGCCTAGTCAACGCAGGAGAGAGGAGATACAAGCAGAGATTATGGAAGCTACTGAAGCATTCATCCTATCGTCACCGAAGCTCAACACCATCCGCGAACACCTAGACTCGTCAATCATGTCAGATACTGACTCAGAACGAGATCGAGCAAAGGCGGTTGCCAATCAGATTGCCGCTTTTACCTTGAAGAGAAAGCCCAATATACGCGATAAGAACCGCAAACGATCTGTCACAACACAGGATTTCCTCGACGAAGCGCTCAAGATCATGGACTTCATCCGTACCAAGGGCAGACCAACTAGCGGCTTGGGCAGCCTTGAGGAGACCGAAGCCGAGACGCAACTGCTCGAGGAGGTCAACGATGATCCTTCTAGTATGTTGACATTTGAAAGGCCCCCGAGCAAAGAGGGTCGGCAGTCTTCCTGGCAGGACCAAAGAACGCAGCATATGGATGCTGATATCATGGACCACCTCCGCAAATATCAAGAACACGAGAACGACACATTCCTGAACTCTTCAGTCAATTCCATACGAGTATCGCGTTTGAGAGGATCTGCGACACCGGAAGACGAAAGTGTGGTGGTCGAGCAAGATGATATCCGGATCACCGACAATCCCAATAGGCACCGGGCCGATAGCGACGAGCGGCCCAGCTCCCAGCCTCGCGGAAATAACACGCTTCTATCTACAGCTTCATCATTTGGAAACACAATTGTCACAAATGCATCACGCCGTTCCGAATGTGTCGCGACCCTTGCACCCGAAGCGGTCGCGCATTTGATCCCTCAGCAGGTAGCCGGAATGAGCTTTGACCGCGACAAGAATATATGGGTCCGTCAGAAGAGCCCTTCCAGACAACAGCACCTACTAGAGGATGAGCCAAGTGGTATGAACGCAAGCGAAGACGATCCATTCGGCAACATTCCGGATCTGACAGTGGAAGACACCCATGAGCAGGATAACAAAGCAGGCTCTCCAGTTCGCCTTCAACCTACGGCAGAAACCATACTTGAAGACACGGAAAGACCCGGGGCCGAAGAAGACTCACGCCCTGTGACCCGTGAAGGCAAAGGTGTCGCTTACACAGATACAAGCTCGGCGCCTTCCAAGGCCTCCAACTTTGGGTGGAGCTTCCCCAAGACCGACACACGGGCCACTTCTTGGAGCACGCAAGCTCCTCGAAACTACAGCACACACAAGATGCCTCATGCGCCTACAACGTATGCCATACCGGAGTCGGAGGAAGATGGTATCGAACACGAGATCCAGTACTTTGAAGGAAGAGACCATGCTCCTGCAAGTGTGCAACGTCCGCGAGTGCGCAATGTTACTATTTCGATCGCTGAGCACGAAGCTCCCACGCGGGACCAGCATTCTGAAAGCGCACCACCACAGCGTCGACAAAACCAATGGGGACCATCAAGTGCGCAGCAGAGGTCAGAAAAGAAACAATCTGCTTGGGAACAAACGAACGGTACCCGGACTGTGTCGCATGGGCGGCCCAGTCGTTTGCCAGTTTTCAACGGAGATGGCGATCTGTCGATTTTGGACGATGCCCCGTCAAAGAACTATCGAATGCAACTATCAATGAACGTCGCGCCTCCGCTCAGACACGAACGACGAGACACACTTGTGGCCGCACCATCATCACCTGTCAAGGATGTTACATTCATGCTCAGCGATCTCCCCGAATTCACCCTTAACCAGATCGACGAGTTTGACCTTCCGGATCGAGTCGTCGTAAAGCATAACGGGAGTCGATTTTCCAAGGCCCTGGAGGATCGCTATGCACAGGGTACTGCGGAGCTCGTCAAGGCGCTGCAAGATGTTGAGCCTGATGAGCCGTACTGGGAGGATCTTCGCAGCGTCAATCTCCGGAAGAAGGATCTCAATAGCTTACACCGCCTGGATGAGCTCTGCTACTCACTCGAAGAGCTTGATGTGTCTGACAACAAGATCAATCAGGTTGAGGGTATCCCCTACACTATGCGGCGACTACAAGTACAGAACAACTGCCTGAACGGACTCACTTCCTGGACGACCCTCGTCAACCTTCAGCACCTTGACATTTCCGGCAACGATATCGATAGGCTTGACGGTCTCGCTGAGCTTGTGCATCTCCGCATACTCAAGGCCGACAACAACAAGATCAAATCCCTCCAAGGCATCCTGCACCTCGATGGTCTGATGGAGTTGAGTGTTCGTGGTAACGAGATCGACATGGTTGACTTCACCCGAACGAATCTGTAAGTATAACAACTCAAACATGCCTTGTTTCCTGCTAATTCGTGCGATAGAAAATCCCTGACAGACCTGGATATGCGCAAGAATCGTTTGGTTGAAGTGCGGAATCTGCATTGCCTACCCCAGCTTCAGCATCTCAACCTTGGTATGTCTTTTCTTGCTATACTCATTCGATCAATACTGACTCTCAGAAGATGACAACGAAATCGAGGAGTTTCCCCTTCTTGATGGGCCTCTGAAGCCATGCAGATTCCTGCGTTCGATCCGTATGTGCCGAAACGGAACAACACTCCTCGACGTCGACCAGTACTTCCCCAAGCTTGAATCTCTCTACGTCGACGGCAATTGCCTGACACAAGTATCTGGACTAGAACATCTCCGCCACCTCCGCACCTTCTCCGCGCGCGAACAAATCCTAAACTCGGAATCCGACATGGAGATGTGCGCAAGCAACCTAGTCCGAAACACCGAAGTCCGCAACCTCTATCTCTCCCTCAACCCAACCTACGGCCTACAGATCTCTTCCCATCTACTAAGTCTGCAACGCCTAGAACTAGCCTCCATGGGCCTAAAAGAACTCCCCGACAACTTCGGCCAGCTAACCCCCAACATCCGCTCCATAAACCTCAACTTCAACTCACTCACCGACCTCCGCCCCCTCCTCAACATCAAGCGCCTCAGCACCCTCCTCCTCGCCGGCAACAAACTCGAGCGCCTCCGCGCCAACGCCATGGTCCTCGGCAAGCTCCCCACGCTCTCCACCCTCGACTGGCGCGACAACCCCCTCACCCTCCGCTTCTACGCGCCCACGTGCGAAAACCGCATCCTGTCTCTCCGGCAGAAACCCTCCGACGAGCAACTCACCAACCGCTTTGTATTGCCTGAGGGCGAGGTCGAAGCCGATGTCCAGCACTTGCAACGGTTGGACTATGAGACCCGGATTAGGCGTCGGGTTACCGAGATGATGTTGGCGAATCTTTGTAGGAGTCTGAGGGAGTTGGATGGGCTGCCGTTTGATAAGACGAGGGTGCTGGTTAAGGATGATGTTTGGGAGAGACTGTTGTTTTTGGGCGTTATTCAGAGGAAGAGGGCGGATACGGCTGTTGATGAGGGGGGGAAGTAGGCTGAAGACTGGAATATATGAGCATGGAGTTGTTGGGATAAGAGAGGTCGATTTGGGAATTGGCGCACGCGTTGCATAGCGGGAGTTTGGTATGATACTTTCAGTCTGGCTTTTGGTCGGTGTTGCGGTCTCATTGTTTTTTTCGCGAAGCATTTGGTACTTGAGCATCTTCCAGGCGCATATATATTTTGGGCCTCGCACGCTTCATTGCGGGATAGCGAAGATTAGACTATTTTAATGATGATACGAGCTGCATTTGGTAATCAAGGATATTCTATTCGATCTATATTGTCGTCATCTTTGCATAGAGTGACGACGCTGTGGCATAGCTGCTCAACGAACCACCGTAATCTACTTACCAACCCACCAACGTACACACCCAAAGTCCCTCGCGAAAAGACCTCAAATTCGAGCGCGAGCCCACAAGATAGCTGCTCAACGCTCTAGGGCTGAACTTGGGTGAGGTGATCAGCCTGGGTGGGTGGGGGAGGCGGAGGGGAGGCGGCGGGGTGGAGGTGGAAGTCTCCGTTCTCGAGGTCTTCACCAGATTTGCATAAAGAGCCCGCGTAGGATCTATGGGCACATAGAGTTGGTGTGTTATCAAAAGGGAAGTTCTAAGATTCTCCTGCTGTAGTGATGATCAACCTCCCCGCGCTCCACTAAACAGCTCCGCAGAGGCCCGTGCGTCGTCCATCAAATCGATCCAGGCCCCGTGACACGTGGGCATCCATGAACTCGAAAGGTCATCACGTCAGAGTGACCTTTGTCCATCATACAATCAACGATGTCTTCCACATCCGATGAAGACAGAGCGGTGCAACTTGCCGAGAAGGCAAGTGAGAGCACCAAATCAGGCGATTTAACCGTTGCAGCCCGGTACCTGCGTGAAGCTAGTACGATCGCACCCGAGCATCCGCGAATCAAAGAGGCATGGGTTGCACTGAAAGAAGAGGAAGGAAAGAGCGAGCTACTGGGCCACTGTCGAGCCTGGGTCATCAGCAAAGACGAGCACGATGGCGAAAAGGCACTCAAAGCGATCCGGACCCATGGCCTGAAGCAGGACGAAGCAGAACAAGCAATGGCCATCCTCTTCGACTTCAAAGGCGAAGACGACATCCTCGATCAGGTCTCAGGCGAACTACTCCAGAACCCCGGAGCCCAGATGTGGGTCGCCAAAGCCATCCGCGAGCAGCCGACACGCATCTATTACGAGATGTTCGAGCGGGGCGACGACTCCATCGACGGCTTACTCAAAGTCTGTCTCAACCGGGCGGTTTGGCCCGATGACGAATCTTTCAAGACGGGGCATAGAGATATCTTCATGCTCAGTTTGGCGATGATGATGGAGGAGGCGCTTGAGCATCCTGAGCGTGCGATGAAGGGGATCGCGCAACTGCTTGCTCATTATGCGGAGCATCTCAAGGGGATTATTGATGCGGATAGTTTCGATGTCATCCTCACTTCGCTCGATATTCGTCTGCCTGCTAGTCTGCGTAGTCAGGCTACTCTTGCGAGTATCAAGTTGTTTGAGCTTGCGCCGGAGACTGCTAGCGAGTTGATCTCGAAGTTTGTTACGCACAGGACGAAGAAGGGGGAGGCGAATGATCTGGTTATTGCGTTTTCGGCGGCTGCAGCTATCTTTCCGGTCGCTGTCACAGCTGCTGCTGCGCTATTCCTCACAGACGGCTTTGTCAGCACGTTGGTGTCAAGGGTTCAAAGCAAGAAGTCGCACAACCTGGAGCAAGCTACTCTGGAGTTAATCAGCGCTGCCTGTGTCGACAAGAACTGTCGAGAGGCGATCAGCAAGAACTGCAGAGAATGGTTGGAAGATGTTGTCGCAGAAAGTCAGAACAAGAAGCGTGCCAACTTGGCCGCGCTTGTCCTCGTCAAGCTAGGCGAAGAGCAACCGTCTGAGGATGCACCAAGAATCGTGAGGGCAGAAAAGGTAGATCAAAGCGACCTAATCGCCAGCTTCAAGTCAATGGTCATAGGCGGCGACACATCCTCAAAGCAAGACTCAGTCGAAGGACTCGCCTACGCCTCGCTCCAACCCAAAGTACGAGAAGATCTTTCCAAGTCACCAAAGTTCCTCAAACGCCTCATCGAAACCATGAGCGACCCTTCGTCGCCGAAGAACATCGTATTCGGTGGTTTGACAATCTTCGTCAACATTACACAGTACCTGCCTTTACAATCCGAGGAGGAAAAGCGCATGGCACAACTCAAAGCTTACGCCAACGTGCAAAAGCCATCGACCCCCCACGTCCTCCTCAACGACGAAGACGTCGCCATACGCTGCAAACGCGTACTTGACGCAGGCGTCGTCCCCCTTCTAGTGCAAGTCTGCAAAAAAGGCTCCCCATCCATCCTCACGCAAAGCAGTCTAATCCTGCTTTCCCTTTCCAAAGACACCAAATCGCGCGGCACCATGGCCCAACAAGGCGCGGTAAAACTGCTCATCCAGATCTACGACCACATCTCCTCGACCAACGACCTCTCAACAACCGGCACCACGCCCTTCCCTCCCGCCGCCCTCCCCACAACAGCCCAAGCCCTCTCCCGGCTCTTGATAAGCATAAACCCATCCCACGCTTTCAACGCCGCACTACCCAGCGCATCCGCCATCCGCCCCCTCCTCAGCCAACTCACACGGACTGAGTCTACGACTTGGCAACTGCACGCCTTTGAAGCGCTCCTCGCACTTACGAACCTCGCTTCTCTGGATAGGAATACGCAGGACCATATTATCCGCCAGTCTTTCGACACGGTGGTTGATGATTTGTTACTGAGTTCCAACACGATGATTCGGCGTGCGGCTACGGAATTGCTGTGTAACCTCATGGCTTCACCGGTTTGCATCTCCAACTTCGCAGACGGATCACCGCGGGCGAAACACCGATTGCATCTCCTCCTCGCCATGACGGACGTCGATGACGCCGCCACGAGATCAGCGGCTGGAGGTGCGCTGGCGATGTTGCTGAGTGTGGATCTTGCGGTTTTCGAGTTCCTCAAGCAGGATAAGAGTGTGGAGTGGTTGGTTGGGTTGTGCAAGGATGAGGACGAGGGTATTAGGTATCGAGGAATTGTTTGTCTAAGGAGTGTGGTGGACGTTAAGGAGGGGGTGGAGGTTTGTAAGAAGAAGGGTGTAGTGGAGGAGCTGAAGGGGGTGTTGCAGGGGAGTAGGAGTCAGGAGGTGCTTGGGGTGGGGGTGGAGACTATGAAGATATTGTTGGGGCAGTAGGTTGGGGTATGTGGTGGAAAGATGCGATGACTTGAAAAGTGTTTAGCTCTATCTTATCATTGAAAAAGCTCAGTGCGCCCCGCGGACACATTGAGTCTTGTCGCATCAAAACGCTCATTGAACGGCTAGGCACGTTGTTTTAGTCGCTTGTATTGCGATGACTGTGAGTGGCTAGTCATCCAAGGGTCCTCACTCATGCGTACCGTGGTCGCTTCTAGTTTCCAGTCATGCTCGCCCTGCGAACCACGTCTTTCTGCATATATGTGACTCACAATCCGATGTTGCTCTCTTTTCTTTGTTTTATCCTAAGAGGTAGCAACATCGTCGTACTTGAAACCCGCACTTGAACACCATCTTACACTACAACACCACAAACTTGCACACTTGCCTAATACTATCCGCCACCGAAACTCCATAATGGCTCACCAGCGAGAGCCCAGAATGCCCAAATTGAACAAGAAGAAGAAACAGGGGCTTCAGGCGCGAGAAGCGTTGTTCAGTTTTGAACCAGAAGAAGAAGAGGTGTTGGATGCTTTGTTGAATGTGCTAGTGCAGAAAAGCGGGCACAACGCGGTTGAGGAAGGGGTGTTGGATATAGAGCATGACGACTCATCAAGCGACTCAGAATCATCAGAAACTGATGTTTATGCGCCCATGGACGTCCTAAACCTTGCTAGGTTTGCGTCACCAGCTACCACCAAACTACGAAGGAAGATGTGGCTATCTTTGACTGCTCATGTCCAGCTTAGCAAGTTACTAGAGGCAGCAAAGAGGACCAGCGATCATCATTTCGATACATGGTCAAGGTCAAAGACCTTGGAGAGGACGTCTGAAATGACTCAAGACGCATGGGAGAAAGCAATCGAGCAACAGTACCAAACCTGGCACAACAACATCACCAACAAGCTCAGCGCTGAGATCGATGCGCATTCCTTCTCTACACGACAATGGCAGATAACCGAGCAACATAGAAACATGCCAAAGTCCGAGACACTGCCTTTGATAGTACAGGCTGAGACAACTACCGCAAACCTTAGGAAGCTACTGGTCATACTGAGGGACTTCAAGAATCAGATGAAAGGAGAATACATTGATGCGCATCAGCATGCCGACGCCACCGATATGGCGTATATCAACTCCATGATCCAGCGCTTCACTAAGCCCTACCAGTCACCCCAGGTCCACAAAACATGGTACAAAGGCCCCGACGGACGCGACCTCGACGCGCCCCAGAGGTTTGACAAAGATGCCAGTGACTACTATGGCGGCAGCATCTTCACTGACAATATCCGCTTATGGCTTCACGTCTGGTGCCCTATCGCGTGGCAACGCACAGGTGTACACCCGTGGCCACATGACACCGGGGCTATCCACCTAGTGCACTACAACACGGGCGACCATGCTTGTGACTACCTTTTTGGCAAAACAGACAGTACACGCGGCCACTTGATGGACCCATCAAACGGCCTCTTTCTTGGCTTCGAGTTCAAGCGTATGCTCAACACAGCTCAGATCATCATCGTTCCTGCCCGTGTGGGCGATACCGACCCCGAGACCGGCAAAACAGTACAAGAAACCGACAAAGAACCGTATAAAGTCCGAGTGCTGGACCCAAAGGTTAGTAATGGGGTTGACGACTTGACACACCGAACTTGGCCTGTTGCCCCTGCACAGCTCGACGGCAGGATTCTAGAGTTTGCAAACGACAACCGGCCAAAGAAAATGTACCTATGGTATCGCGCCGTTTTGAACATCGCAGTGCGACATAGACTCCAGGCGCCCAGCTGGGAGGGAGACATAGAAGCCCTAGGAAAGAACTCATGGTGCGCACCCGGTGAATCGCTTCGGCGATCCACCATGACTGCTATCATGGAACACATTGGCTTCATCGAAGACCCTGAGGCCATCTTTGCGCTAGGACCCACCTTAGACGGCGCATCCGAGGTAACTCCAAACGATAGACTCATTGCCGATCGAGTGGCCATGGTACTGGATACAACGCATACAAACTGGCTCAAATCCAGCCGCAGCGCTTTCGCGACCATGCATGCAGGGAAAGAGGTGGAGGTTGATTGGGAGGACGAGGCGCAGGAGCAACACCATAAATTTGCGTCGCGCGAGTTGTGTTTAGAAGCGGGTTTTGTGTGAGAAGACGTTGGGTAACTGTGGGAGGCGAGAGCTTTAATCTTAATTAAACGAGTACTACTTCAAACTCCTGCCAAATTGCGTATAAAACGGGGTATAACTTCTAAAAGATGCCAACAAACACAAACTCCGATACGATAATGCCATCAGCTCCCAATCATCACATGCCTACGTCGCACCCCCAACAGCAATCTTCTTCTTCACGGCCCTCATCTCCCTAACCGTACCCTCCTTCCCCAACCCCCTCCCCACCTCCACAACAATCATCCTAACAAAATCTTTACTAAGCCAATAACTACTATGCGCACCCAGCATAGTCAGATACTGTATCTCCAGCGGCCCACCACCGTACTTCATATAGTAATCGATCTGGCCATTATCATTAAGCAGATAAGCTCTCTTCTCCGCAATCTCCTCGCGCGTGAAGTTGTGCGTTTCGAGTTCAACGTTGCTGGGTAGACGGATAGTGGTGGGTCTGTCGTTCGCAGCGTTGTTGGCGGAGGAGGTGGACGAGCGGAAGGGGTTAAGCGAGGCGAAGTAGGAGGTTGAGGCGGAGGGGATGGTGGTTTGTTTGAGCATTGAGGCGTAGACGACGTCGACGGTGGGGTTTATGCGGCAGGCGACGGGGTCGTAGGGGTTGATGATGTTGTAGATGTTGTCCACGGCGAGACAGCCATATGTGCCTTGCTCGCCGGCGATACCGGGGGCGGCGTAGGAGTCGGCGCCGGGCTTCTCTTTGTCGCGACGAGGGAGTAGGTTTGCGTTTTTCATGAGGAGGAAGAGGCCGACGGGGCTGCCGCAGACGAAGAGATCGGTTGTGTTGAAGATGAATTGGTCTTGGGGTAGGTCGGCTTCGGGGAAGGATGGGTCGGTGAATTGCGGATCGACATAGGTTGGTTGTTGGCTGAGGATGTCGATGGCCATCACCGAGCCGAGCGAATGGGCGATCAAGTGCACTCGGCCGTACTCTGCGAATCCGGGGTTGTTGTGGCACCACAGGCGGTAGATGCGGTTCGCCTCTGTTATGCAAGCTGATATCATCTTGGGGTTGTGCATCGGCGAGAGGTAGTATGGGATGTCGAGCATGACATCGCTAACAATACCTCGTACTGAGGGGAGCGTATCAGGTGTGATGTCTTTGAGGGTGTATTTGTTCGCAGATGGGTCTTCAAGCTCGGGAGCCTCGGTGTTATCGACGTCGAGGGATACACGGTGTCGCCAGTTGACCTGCCTTGTGTTAGTATATTGATCAAGAATCACTGCGATGATGACCTACTGGCAGACACATGACACCTCCCATATCCTTTCGCAGGTGCCGCTTGACATCCGGAGTCCCAAGCTCGACGTTCATTTCTCTCCGGAAGGCATTCATTGCGTGCGTGAAATGAAACGTCTCCATTCGTTCTGACAGCTTTTGTCCAATTCCGTGTATGACCAACACCAGGTCTGACACCTTCGGTCGTTCTGACTGCGCGAGGTCGGGGTCCGACTTCTGCCTTCGATACTGAGGCGCGCCACCTTGCGATGACGAGACGCCTTCCCGTGCTGCTTGTGCCTTTGGTGTGTTTTTGTTCGGATGTAGCTTGTCCCAGACGGCCTGGTCAAAACCGCGCACTACGTGGACGCCGATCGCTCTGCCCTTTCGGATGTAGTTCGCTAGCGGTCGCCGCCCGTAGTAGTCTGATGGTTGGAGTGCTGGCTTGAGGATGAAAGCTTCCTTGTCATTAGAGTATATTACACCCGCTTTCAGGTATAGGCGCTTCCTTCCGTCGGCACCATACTCCAAATCACCCGCTGCTTTGTGATCTGGCCCCTCTGGACCTGTGGAGATGTCGATCAAGTCGCAGGCATTCTCCACAGTTTCTTTGCGCTCCTTCTCCGGGTCGTCATCCTCTTCGGGTAGGGTGCTTTGAACGAGACCTGCCGTTTGCATCATCTGTTGCGAAGTCGAGGGCCTGCTCTCTGCTCTCTTTGGGCGTTCGGGCCAGAGGTGGTGGAGTATCTTCATCTCACCAAACGCACCGACTTCAACAGCGCTGTTCAGCTCGTCCGTCCACGTCTGCGTCCAGGGTCTCAGTTCGATGTACCCAGCTTCGAGCATGTTGGCGACTTCGACCTCAACAGGCATCATGCTGTCCTTGTAGAACCACGTTCCTCGGACTATCTGGGCGACATCGCTGAGCGGCGACCAGTATATAGGCTCCATCCGTATTGACTCTGTGTCCATGACTACGTGATGCAGTCTCGAGACTCCCACGGGCACCTTCGCGGATGGCCCCGGTTTCGGCTTGGAAGATCTTCGCGCGGGCGCCTTGTCTTTGGCTGTCGACAGAGCAGGTTCCATGTCGTCATCCCACTTGTAGCTGTCCACTTCATGTATAGTCGGCCGATGGCCTCCCTCCATAGGCGCAGGCTTCCACGACTTGGCGAGATTCCCTCTCGATGGAGCTCGGATGAACGGGGTGCCGGTCGTCGCAGGCTCGAGGGGCGATATTGGGCCGGGGTCGTAGGCCTTCAGCGAACCAGACATGGACTGGCCGTAGCTGCCACCACCCGAGCCGGGCGTCTTCTTGTCCACCAGCTCGGCAGACCTCGAGTACTGCCCTCTGCTCGATGACCGCCCAGACGGTATGTCTCGTCCCTGGATCGAGCCTTCCTCGCTCGAAGCACTAGCGCCTCTCTTCCTCTTCAGCCGCTCCACCGCCGGGTTGGTCGGCGTACCGCGTCCCGTCGCATCTTTCTCCCCAAACTCCTCGGTGTGCTTCAGAATCTTCTTCCGCAGCTCCAGCCACGACTCCTGGATGGCTTCGTTGTCGTATTCGGAGAAGGGCCGCGGTGGCACTCTCTTTGCAGTCGAGGTGCCCGTGGGCGGCGGCGGGAGCGGAGACAGCGGGTCGTCTATAGCGAGCGGCGACGTGTAGAAGTAGCGGACGGGGATCGTGGGCGGGGCTTCGGTGTTGTGCAGGACCTCGCGAACGTACTGGTTCGCGCGAGACGATAGTGTGGGCTCGTTGCCTGCCATGACGTCTGGCGTGGTTTTGGGTGGGCGTGAGCTGCAACTTTCAAGAGAAGCAGTCGTGGAAGAATCGCATCATATCATGGTGCTAGCGCGTATCCCGTCCCTCACGTGTTCGTGTGAAGAAGACAGCTGGCGTGGACGCGGTGGCAGCCTGAGGATGGATCTTGTTCCTTGTTGTTCTAGGGCGGTATATTTCCGATCAGCTTTCGGAGCACTGACGCAACCGCCGCGCTAAAACCGACGCGTGCCTCGACATGTGAACAGCCCTCCGTCAGCCGCCTCACCCACCAAACTTATACACAGAACATCGACGTTTGCGCGAAATTACGCCGAATCATTCGATGTGGCATGTGCTCCAAGCTGTGCACGCAAAGTCTATACCGTAATTTCACAGTGCCAAGGAATCATAGTCATGGACCTGCACCACACATCGTGACCTTACCTAGATATTGGATAGGCACCACATAAGTATTTTCAAGCAAACATTCTCACTAACTCTCTAAGCAAACTACTACATTCACAGCAATCTACTAAGCAATTCACATTGCACCACTATGTCATCCACCACTACCATGACCATGTCATCAAGAAAGGTACGTAACCAGCGAAACACGCTGTGCGTCTATACCCCCAAATTGCTACCATCTCCTCAACCTTTCATAAGCACCTTCGTGGATTCACCAAGAAAGCTGGGCAACACGCTGTGCGTGTCCACTCCTAAGCCACTACCATCTCCCCACCCCTTGGTAAGTGCCTTCGACGAACCACCAAGAAAGCTGGGCACATATGCTCCAACGCCTTCACAACCACCATCTCCTGGACCTCTCGTAGGCGCCCTCGACGAGCTCACCGAATACTACGATGGCGAGATTGCGGCCTGGGAAGCTAAGTGTAATGAACAAAAAGCCTGGCTGGACCACGCTTCCGAACTCATCGCCGAGTACGAAGAAGAAAGGATTGCTGGGATGGAGCATATCGGCTTCCTGACCAAATGTCTGTACGCGAACGAAAGAGCCCTGACGCAGTGTTTGTACGCTATGACGCTGATAGTAACGGTACTGCTGATTCGCTGAAACTAACCAGTAGAGGAAATGTCTGAAAGGAAAAGATACTCAAAGACTCTACTGCTGTTACCGTTAGGCGAAATCTCAGGCCGAGAAGAGCTAAGATAGTGGAACGCAACCTTGACAGTTGGTAGGTGAATGCCTATACCACGCTACCGGAGAGGACGCGCTTGCTCTCTCTGGCACCGCCAAACGAGACGAGCATTGCGAAACCCCGCATACAGCAGAGGAACAGCTCGGCCACCGGGTTGTAGATGAGCTGAGATCACGGCAGGTTCGTGACCAGCTCCGAGGCACGATTGTCGTGGTCTTCGAGACTAAGGCTGTAGAAGGCGAAAGGTAATGACCAGGAGACGAGGTCCCGGGTGGAAGAAGTCCAGTCTGGTGGTACATGGGCGGGCCCATATATGTAACACTTTGGAGACTAGAGTAAGGGCTGCGCCCAGGAAAGGTACGAAGGTATCGTCGGACTAGTAAGAAACATAGTTTGGATTGCCTCAGGCGAAAATAAATATGACGATTCATGATGATATAAATTATGGGTATCTTTTTACTCAAAAACGTACTTTTGCCCCTAGCGCCCAATAACATAAAAAACATTTCACCTCCGATTCTGATACCGCCATCCCAGCCCCGCCGCCCCCCTCGCGGCTAACCACTCACTCTCCGCCTTTCCACCACGTCTTCCAAGTAATGATCCAACATCAACCTCCAACTCCGTCCAAAGCGCCTGCTCCACTTGCACTCTGAACTCCGCATCTTGACCATGACTCCCCAACAGCACAATCCTGCCCGGCGGCATCCCCAACCCAGCCACAGCATGAACAACAGCTTCCTGTAGCTTCGCCCAGAACTTTGCGCGAGGGGCCTCGTAGACGGGGAGACTCCACCAACCGAGATCGTTCCGTGCGACGTAGTTGATCATGCGGGAGTGCGGGGTTGGTGGTTTGGTCTTGGTAGCGGAGCAGCTGGTTTCGTGCATGCTTGCGCTGAAGGAACTGGAGTCGAATGCTAGGACGAGGATGTGTTGGTGTTGGTGGGCGAGGGTCGCAGACACGCACGAAGCGTGTTCTAATCCGGCGTGGGTGGCGTATGCTTCCGAGTATATGCGAGGGGTATCCTCCGATAGAGCGAGGCCGGCTGATAGTAAAGCGATTTCAAAGTCCTTCTCATGGGATCCGTAGAAGGGGAATGTGACGGCTGATGTGATATTTGTGATTGGGTGTTCGAGTACATTTTCGAGGGTTGCGTGGACTTTTGATAGGAATTCTGTGAGGATTCTGCTGTCGTTTGGAGAATTTGATGAAGTGTGTGGTGTCATCCACCGCGACATTAGGTCTATGTATTCGGCATCTCCGGGGATTTGGGCCACGTCGATTGTTGTGCCGTTTGGGTACCGCGCAGCTGCTACTGCTTGTGATGTTGTGAAATGGACGCCGATGCTGGGAGGCGCATCAAGTCCTTCCGCGCTGGTGTGTTTGTCGAGGGGTTCTTCGGCAATGGGTATTTGGTGGTGGTATCGTACAGCTCGTGCACTAGCCAAAGGCACAAGCAGAAGAAGACCGAAGAGTTTCATTTTGAAGTCGTGAGATGATGATTGTTACAAAGAAAGAAGAGAGAGCGTAAGGAACCGACTACAATAAAGAGCGGACCCGAGTATTCGTAGGATCAGGTGTAGAAAGAAAGGATGGCACAGCGTGAAAGAGCGACGGTGGTGAGTAAGGAGTGGTGGGTGAAGAAGCGGCAACGACAACGGCGGTACGCTCGTCGTCCCCTCACTCCATCAACGGGGCGACTCCCGACGCCTTATAGGAGTCGTCCAAAGACATCCGATCGTACCGTCAAGGCAAAGAGGATCCGAGGTTCTGGTCAGGGACTTGTGGATCCGCCCACTGTTCCGTGGGCACTAGGGGTATACGAGCTAGCCCGGCCTGCGATCGGTCCAACCTAATGGCTTCAAAGAACCCCTCTCCGGGTCCCATGCAGGACAAAAAACGCTTTCCTGGGTCTCGGTGACCGTGTCTTGGAACCCTCCGTTGGGACTCAACATCCCGGACAGCGAGCGAACGTGGGCGCGTAACATATGTTGTGAAGCTGTTGGAAGCGCGCTGTGGCCCAGGTGTCAGTCGGCAAGGGACCGAAAATAGAAACTCGCCCAGACCCGGCACGCTCGGCACTACTAGAAGCTTGCCCTACCCCTCTCTCGTACTTTTCGCTCCTAGCTATGGCAGAACAAGACTCGGGCGAGCCTTGGCACATGTATTGATTGCTCATATCTTCTCCGCAAACGGTTCTCCTTCGAGTCAACTACCTGCCGTCTCATCGCGTGCGCGATTGCGATACGAAGGGGCGCTAGAGGACCCTGACATGCGCGTGATACTCGCGTTATACGGACCAAATACGCTGCATCAAGGTTTTTGTATAACATTAGGTGCAGGTATCG
This sequence comes from Alternaria ventricosa, assembly GCF_023758065.1. Lineage (NCBI taxonomy): Eukaryota > Fungi > Ascomycota > Dothideomycetes > Pleosporales > Pleosporaceae > Alternaria > Alternaria ventricosa. The sequence goes on along the minus strand of NW_026055694.1, from coordinate 1,037,229 downwards.
TGTGTTTAGGTGCCTCTTATGAGTAGGATAGAGTCGCGTGGTAAGGCCCAACGTCTGCTCGAGCATGTGCAGGAAAGGGTCTTCGCAACTATCGATAGGCGTCCTGCCGTTGCTGCCACCATTGTGTGGCGCATGTTAAACCCGACAGCGGGACGCGTTCCGTTAGCTGCTCTCACGCGTCGTTCAAAGCAGAAGGTACAAAGGAGCTCATTCCGTCTGAGCCGTACTGACTATTGAAAGCGCGAAAAGGATTCGATCGGTAAACTTCATGCAAATGTACGGAGTACACACTTCGACATTGACACGCCTTGGAGGCAGACGTTCACGTTCGCGTAGTATTACACGGAGCGCTCATCTTCATGAGTTCGCGCCTAGAGAGTTCTCTCCTTCGAACCGGCCTACTAGCTTTAGAAACACACATCAGCAAAGCACATCGACATTTCTTCCTCAAGATCCTCGCAAGCGAAGATACCCAATGAAAAAAGAGTCGCGCCAGCCAGAAGTAGTGCGAGATACTGGCGGCACCGTGGCCTCGAGGTATGAGCGAGCTCAGGGACCTTGGGGTCGAACTACAAAAATAAGAGTAATGGATGAACCGCCGTAGCGGTATCATAGCTATTACACTATGAAGAACAGATACTACACTTGATCTAAGCCAGATTGGCAAAGAGAGCTGGTGAGCGGATGAGGGACGGGGATTGGGCGGGTTTATATAGACGATGGGGGTGGGTACGTGCGGCGTTAGCCGGACGCACGTGAGACTGCTGCCTGGCCAGGGGGTTGCATTGCCGCGCACGTGTTGCGCTGTTGCCTACACCTCGAACCTCACAGCTGGGCGTGTCGCTTGCTTGTTGCCGTCTTTGCTGGCAAAAGAAAAAAAGACGTGACCGCGACTCTGGATGGAATCTCTCATATGTATTCGACGGGAAAGCAACCGACAGCGACGCACCTCAAAGCTACCACGATCATTCCGCATCTCAAAGTAACTCGATGATCAGCCCGAACCAGGGCTAGGCTCCATTCTGAGTCAAAGAATCATCCTCTTCTTCGTCGTCAAGATGACTAGGTAGAGATTAATCTCTGCCTAGATAGTTCGATACGTCATTCACGGTCGGCATGCTTCCGCCACTCTTCTCACTAACGGCATAACCATGTATACCCCGACACGCCCCACTGTCTACACGTCCGATTTCCGTGTCTACATTCCCATCCTCTAACAGAGTGATCGGGTACTCGTCGTGCTCATCTCCAATCTTGTGCCTGAGCTTAGAGCCCCCGCCAATAGTTGCAGGATGGCTCACTTCGTCCGAGGGGCTGACTCTGTTGGAAGACCACAGACGGGTAGGAGATATCAGTCTGAGGAGCGGGCGGAGAGTCATGATGCAGCAGTTTGTGATGGCTACAGCAGGCTCGGCGACGGACCAGAAAGCCGCGTCGGTCATTGCGTAGGGCAGATTTTTAGTGTTGCCTGCGGTATGAAGGAGGTCGAAGATGACGACGATACGAAGGATAGAAATGGCCGTAACACTACGCTTTAGATCAGCTGACATGAACCAGGCAAACAGCTCCCAGAGTTTCGTACAGTAGACCTATTGCAAAGATCGCTACCAAGCCAATCTTGGCACCACGAGTCATTTGTAGTTTTCGGATGAATGGTATGGGCAACAGGATGATAATCAGATCGGTTATCATGTTAAAGATGCCAGTCGCAACGAATGCCGTGCTGTGTTTGTGATCCGGGCAGTACTTTTTGGCCAAAAGAGGGTTCCAGTTCGCTTCGAGAGGCGTGCACAAAAGGAAAGTCGCAAGCATGCTACCGAGCCAGTACGCAACGACCAAGCCCATGCATATCCAGACCCAGATACGATGTTCCTTTAGTGTGAAAAAGCGTAAGTAGAACAAGAGGTAGGATAGCTTGACGCTGGAGACGGCGGCGTAGTACACGGCTTGGTAAGCTATGAGCAGCTTAGCTAGAAAGATGCTATTGGCAATGGGTAGTTCTTTGGTCTGGTATCCCATCCCGTAATTCGCGTCTGTGATGTGCATTGCGAGCATGCCTGCGTTGTTGGTTAGTGTCCTGGTCCAACGGTATGGTATCGCATCGCATGGGCATTGCGCCCTGGCCGGCTTGTACGTACCGATAGTGAAGATCAGTGAAACCACTGCGGCAAAGTCATCCCACCTACAGCTTTGTCAGATCATGTGACCTTTGGCAGTCATTGTGAGTCTTCACATACCATATCTTAGTCCCGCAGATTCGTCTCGTGATGAACCGTAACACAACGAGCGTAGTAGCGAAACCGACGAGGAAGAAGTTCGCAGCCAAGTGCCTTGTAACGAGCTCGGAGTGGAAGATGTTCGTCTTCGTTAATGGATCAAAGGGTAGCATGTTGGCAAACGAATATGGTGTTCTAGATAGTCTTGGGAAGATATGGGACGAGATGCTGTTATTTGAGAACTGATTGTTGTTTGATATAGCAGAATCATCTCGCCCCCGCATGCATTCGATAAGCCGACAAAGTAGATGGTGTGGTTGGAAAACGCCATGGCATTGGCTCAAACCACTCGCAATTTGGCGAGCGTAATGGCATACTACCTTATACGGCCCCGAGGGGCTATGCGCAAGGCAGAGAATATGTTGCGGCGCAGTGCATGCGACATATGCCCCTGCTTATGTCAAACGACAAAATCTTTTACGAAGGTGAATGCACGTCAGGGTTCAATAAGCAGGTGTATTTTTCTGAAAGACAAGAGACGAATCGCCATCGAGCTACGATAGCGATTGTCGAGTGTATATGCCTAGGTCGAGTCAGCTCGGGCTTGTTTAGGCTAGTGTGGAAAGCTTGTCCTGAGAGGACTGCACTTCGCATATTAGTTGACAGCCCCATTCAGCTAGCAATCTCATGTCAGCTTACAGTCTCAAGCTTGCCTACTCCATGCTTTTATGACGTCTTTCCCTGCGGAGCGGTCCGTTCAGCGAATTGTACGATCAATAATAATAGGACGGGCATTCTGCAGAAAGTTGTGTCACCAAAGGCCACCGGGATTGCACCAAGCACTGTTGTCGAAAAGGCTGTGAAGGGCGCGTTGCGGCATTGGTTGAGGACCATGCCCCGCAGTCGCGCACGCGAGCGGTACCGTAACATTCGTCGGATCTTGCGTGCAATCTTGAAGCTTCGTCAAAGAAAGTCGTGCGGGTCTTTATTGTGTGGATGTAAATTACATTACTCTGCCAGGTAGACGCAACGGTACCTAGATAGGTAGAATGAAAAGTGAGCAGCTTGCTATCGCGTCGACTAAACACGAGAACATAGTAACTGGAGCACTTCTGCTTTGGCTAGAGACGTTTTGAGGCTGCAGTGGAGCACGGGCGGGACCGGGTGCTGAGCCTGCAAAGCTTTCCGGCTCCGCGCCCTCACATGGAGGGATGTTAGCCGCGGTCCTGCGCTCTGTCTTCTAGTATCAAGCAAAGAGGTGGATATTTTGCAAGTTCGCGACAAGATAGGCGCTCGGCATACCGTTGTGGACCCGCATACCCCGGCCCGCAGCCTTAGTGCCTCCCAATCATCGCTTGCCATCTCCCGAGGGAGCAGCCGCCCGTTGCGCGTTGAGTCGATGATGAGTCCAGATTAAAGGTCTTTCTCTTTCGAGAAGGTCCTCGATCCTATGGCGGGACAGTCGCTTAGACTTTCGCGTTGTACTGCGATGGTCGCACAGCGTCTCCCTTGTGCCACCATAAGCACACAGATTTACCAATCGACAGCATGCACATCGGTTGCGTTACATCTATCGATGCACTCTCCACGAGAGCGCCCGACTTCATCGTCATTGGCGGCGGTATCGGCGGGTTGGTGGTTGCCAATCGTCTGAGCGAGGATGCGGACAAGAGCGTGCTACTGATCGAAGCTGGCGCCAACCGGCAAGGAGACCCAAAGATCGACACTGTTGGTATGCTATCAACGCTTTATGGAGACCCTGACTACGATTGGGGCTTCATGTCTGAGCCTCAGGTGAGTCCAGCGGCACGATGCCATGTTGCCGTGAAAAAGAACATCGAACCCAACTGACAATCGGGCTTGTAAGACACACGTCAACGGTCGCCAGATCCCGCATCCCAGAGGAAAGGTTCTGGGGGGATCTTCAGCCATCAATTTTGGCGCAATCGTATATCCATCAAAGGCCAACTTTGAAGCCTGGAAAGCACTCGGCAATGAGGGTTGGGACGCCGCTGGCATCGCGCCATACTTTCGCAAGTTCAGTCGCTTCACACCACCGAGTGCGGAAACGAAAGAGCTCCTCAACATAGACTACATTAATGAGGAGCTGCATGGAAAAGACGGCCCTATTCCTGTAACGATTCCAGACGTGTATGGGCCATTCCAGGCCTCGTGGGCCAAGACCCTGGACAAGATGGGTTGGTGCAACACGGATGATCCTATTGAAGGCGAGAAGTTGGGTACATTCGCGTGCGGATTGTCTATCGATGCCGAGACGAAAACTCGCGGCTATGCAGCGTCAGCATACTACACCCCAGAAGTTGCGAAGAGACCAAAACTCGAGGTCTTGACGGAGGCATTCGTCGAAAAGATACTGACGAAGGCCTCTGACAACTCTGTAGAGGCAACGGGTGTGAGTGTGCGAACAAAGGATGGATCGAACCATGAGATCATAGCGAAGAACGAGGTCATCCTTTCCGCAGGAGCCATTCAATCACCGCAAATCCTTGAACTTTCCGGAATCGGCCAGAAAGAGCTTCTTAGCAAACATGGTATACCAGTAGTCCTCGATAGCCCTGGTGTGGGTGAGAACCTCCAAGACCACGCCATCTCTGCTCCTTCGTTCGAGATCGCCGACGACCAGTTCTCTGGAGACATCATGCGCGATCCGAATATCGTTCAAGCCGTACTCCAACAATACATGACCACCAAGACCGGCCCGCTCGTCGGTATCCCGATCAGCATGACCATGCTTCCGCTCGTCGACTCCGATGGTCGCATCAGCCACGAAGAGATTGCGAAATTGACAAAGGAATACATTAGCGACAAGGGACTGCCACTCTGGAAGAAGAAGCAGTACGAACAGCTCGAGAAGCAAATCCTAGGCCCCAAGGAAGCAGCAGGATACGCGATGATGCTGCCACTGCAGTTGAACATCTCTTCTGGTGCTACGCAGATGAACGCATTGCTTGCGCCAACTCACCCCAACAACTTCATCACAATAATGGCAGTCAACAACCATCCCTTTTCACGCGGCTTCTGCCACATCCGGTCAGCAGATCCGAAGGAAAAGCCCATTCTAGACCCCCAGTATCTTTCTCATCCGCTGGATCTAGAAATCCTCGCCCGGTATACGCAATACATTGAGACCATCGTCAAGACCGAGCCGTTTGCTTCTCTTCTCAAGCCAAGTGGAAGGTTGCCGGAGGGCAAAGAAGCTAAGGATTTGGATACGGCGAAGGAGATCGTCAAGGAGCGATTGTTGAGCACGTTTCATCCGACCGGTACATGTGCGATGATGCCGAGGGAACTGAATGGAGTCGTCGACAGCAGATTGAAGGTATACGGAACTAAGAATCTTAGGGTCGTCGACGCGTCGATCTTCCCGATGGAGACGTTGGGCAATATACAGGCGACGGTGTATGCTGTGGCGGAGAAGGCAGCCGACATCATCAAAGAGGACTGGAAGATGTGAGAGCGATATGCGAGTACATCTGTATGAAAACAACGAATCGATATCAGCCTGTTCTAGCACTATATTTCTATGCTTGCATAGCTCGAAAGTGGCGTCTGACTATTTTGTGAAGTCGCTAACTGTCCATTGGCTAGACTGCGCGCGTGTTCGGGACTCTAATTCCGTCAATAGGCTATTGTTGTTAAAAAAAGGTTGTTGGGGAATGTTGGTACTGACTTGCTCGACTTATTTGTTTTCAACTCTGCCTACCACGTCGACCAACCACGCTCAACCGCTTGCTGATACGGCTCGAGCGTGATGTTTTGTGTATCGCCGTTGGAAAGGTAATACATATCCTCCCCCGCATGCTGCGGGCCAACACCATATTCTTCACCCTTTTGAAACGCTCGTAGATCGACTCGATTTGGCGGAAGTACACCATCAACCGCACATTCTTCCATTACTTCCTCGGCCAATACATGAAGCTTTTCTTCAGGGAGAGGATCGAAGCTTATACCGCGTGCAGGCTGCTCGTCCGTGCACCAGTTGGCTCCTTGGTAGCTGTAGAGACGCCCTTGTAGCCAATCGCAATTTTCGTATTGTATGTAACTCGGTACGAAGCCAGGTAGACTACCGCTGGGAATGATGGATGTGTCATAGTGTATGATCTGGCTCGAATAGTCGCCTCTGTGGCGTTTCTCCTCGAGATAGTGGGCGACGCAGGCTTTGTCGCATTCTTCAACCGTTACACCAGGCATAGGCAGGAAATGTAACTCCAGTCGGTAGGGACATCCATATGCAAAATACGGGGTGTCTCGGACGAGAGCTTCGAGGAGTTCGACCGGCTGGACATTCCCTGGATTGACGTCTTGATGGGTGAAATAAACGTGGAAACTGTAGAGCGGTGGAAGCGGACATGTTTGTCTGCCTCTGAATACCATGAGCGCCTCTTTGCCAGCATGGTCGGTGAATGGAAGAACATGTATTTTGACACGATGTATGCGACCCATTTTCCCCAGCCCTCCGCTCATGGTCGCGCTGTTTTCGTATCTCTTTAGGATTGAGCGAGTTGTTGCAGGCTGAGGAGACTGATTCACGAACGGGATGGGAAAGCGCGTTGGTGCCTACCTGGTAGTCGCGGCGACGCCAGCGCACGTGCAGGACCAAGGCTAGCCGGATTCATCAGCCAAGCTAGCGGGAGGCATCTCAGGTTGTGTCTGATCACGTCTCGGTTGTACGTGAGTGTGTTCAGCTATGATGTGCGCGACCTTCCGCACTGTTTCAGTAGTTACGCAGTTTGCCTGTGGAGAGGATCCTTCTTGGTGGCTGGCTTTCGTCATGACTCCGCACGCACACGGAAGGAACTGCAGAGACTGCATCGAGACATGACTGATAGTGCCCTGTCTAGTCTGCGCGACGCCAGCGGGAGAATAGAGAGCTGGAACGCGTAAATATGAGGCACGATAGTTGTTTCCTGGAGGCCGTGATGGACGCGACGCGTCGATGCGAGTGAGGCCGGTGACGCGTTGGTCCGTGCTGACGGGCCAGCCGTGAAATCCCGTTGGCCAGCATCCCGAGGTCACGTGTCAACTGGAGCCTTGGCTTTGGGGAGCGGTCAACTTTTGGTTCGCAGCAAAAGCTCGAATATCGCAACAACGCATATAAGCCAGCAGTAGCACGCTTTCGTATCTGCTCTCGGTTTATCTAGACTACCGCAGTCTTACTTCTCCCACGACTCCATCCTTACATTAATTCTTCGCACCTCCAAGCCATGGCCGACGGTGAAAATCCCCTACTCATCGACGATATCAGTCAGGCTGACCCGAACAAATATCATCCGTCCGACGTTCTACTCTACAAGTGGTATACCGCCAAGCAAATAGCTGCCAGCCAAAACCGTTCAGCACTCCGTGCGTCAGCTGCTATGCGAGAGACCTCGGGTGAGGTACCACCCCGAGTGCCGTGGCCTCTTCCATTTCCTCGTCCGCGCGAGCAATTGGAGATTGGTGTCGAAGAGTGGAGAGAAGCAAGTCTGCGCATCATCGACCAGCGTATCGCACTCTACGACTCAAAGTCCTCCGGAAAGCGTTCCCCACTTGCGACCCCTCCGGCCACATCGGACAATAGGCATGGCCTCCCCCATCGCGCCTTAGGTATCCAGGAGCTACTTGAGCAGATACTTCGATACGCCACGCCAAGCACACAGTACGCTGCATGGAACGTTTCGAAAGGATGGAGAGATATGGTGAGATACATCCTGCAAACTCAATTCCGTATTCCATATCCGTGCGGACCTGTCGAGTATGGTGACGCTATTCAGCCTGACCTGAACTGGTTGCAACCATCCGACTCCGAGATCGCAGAGTTTCAGGAGATCGTGTTTCAACTACTGCAGAACTCATATTCCGGGAAGTTCCCCGACTCCTTCTTCACGGCACGGCTGTCGCATGCAGACAAGCTGCCACTGTCGACATTCGATGAATACGCCGCATTCTGTGAATGTGTTCTCCCAGTAGAGTCTACGGCAGCGCCTCTTTCTCGAGATGATGGACCTTGCTGGCAGGATCTAAGTCAATTCGAGGTAAACCCACACTTCACCGACCGGTTTGGGGATAGTCTGCAGCCGTTGGATGGTGGCTACGCTCTTACTATAACGCCTCACCTACAGCGACATCTGAGAGGTCAGGCATTGATGCCAGAGCTGAACGAGCTCGTTCACACCATGTTCCTTACGAATCCCCCATGTAAGGGCTTGGGCATATACGCCTTTGGTCCGGAGACGAGATTCAGAGACTTAGAACTACTTGAAAGAATCCACAACGTGGACGGCATTCGTATTGGAGACCTCTTGCCACGAATCCAGCAGCATCTCCCCGTGGCAATTGAGCGCTGGCGCTATAGAGCTCTCTCTATGCGCGAAGTCATTGCGGAAGAGTTGTGGATAGGAATGTCGTCTGACTCGGAGAAACTCTCAAAGTGGACTGAACCTGGCATTCCGCAACTCCTGTTCTTTCTCGAGTCAGCGGATCATAATGAATTTGATCCAACGTTCGCACAAGCCCTTTTTCAAACTCGCGATTCCTGGATCGAGCGCGAGGCACAGTGGAAACGACCTATCTGAAGTCTACGTTACCTTCGGACTTGTCAATCTTCGTCTTGGTTTAGATGTACACTGTAGCGCAACGGGTTTAATCCGTTCCTCTCATGAGATGTAGGCACGGCCAAGATGAGATTAGATGAACAAACCGATGCTGATGACGCGGCGAGTTCATCTTACATGACCTCGTAGTGCGATACCTCTCTATAGCCTCAGAAAAACAACCACAATATTACTCCCACGCTCCCTTCCTTTTAGTGACAAGATTAGCCACACCCACATTAGTCCTGCTTAGTCGTACACCCACCACACCATCCACCACACTATGCAGTTTATGTTTCCCTCGTGGCAGCCTCAGCCTACGTGTCTTATTTTCCTTTTCCGTTCGGCGTCCGCGCATCCGAACTCTTGGGGAAGGAAAACAAAGGAGAGAACCCGGAGTCCCCAATTTGACCCGCACGTCATCATGTGCGCGAGACGAGATTAGGATGGGAGGTTCAATTACCCGGCCGATCTGGTGTAGGGTGCTGGATCGGGAAGGGGGTGGTAAATGGAAGTCTAGCATCGCCTTCGCACGGACGCTAGAAGGGTGGAAGGGGTTGGTGATGGGGGAGTCGGAGTATGTACCCGCACTTTCGAAATGAGTAATCGGATGCGCAAAGGCCACGGTGGGTATCTTCCAAATAGAGCACTCAGGAGATATTCGCTGATGATTTCTGGCTACCCCTTTGGACCCAGTGTACCATCGCGACTAATCAGTCGGCAGATCGAAATAACCGCTGCACTGACGATATGGAGATACTAGAAAGAACTCTACGACAGCTTCCAGGCAACCAGCACCGTGCTCTCAACCCGGAATAACTACCGATGGATGACAACGTGATGAACCGTGAGTAATCGCGGGTACCTGTGCAAAGCATGACGAACGTGCTATCAGTGCTCGACTGCCGATGTAGTCGCCATGGGACATCGCTGATGAGTGTGGCTTCGTGATCGTCGGCGACATGGGTTGACCAGGGGAGGCGAGATGGCCTGGGAAGAGTCGAGACGTTCATCACATCGTATCGTGTAGTTATTCGCTGACATCTCGAAAGGATGTGACGAGTCAGCACACTGAAGGACGTGCAGACGCGCATACCCTTCCGCGTGGCACTTGCAAGGAAGAGCCAGAGCATGTCGAGCCGATATAGTTGCCGCCGTCTTCGGGGAATTTCCTAGGTGCTGGATTAAGTTGTAGCTACTTCACTACCAAGATTGCAGTGTGGATCGGATGCGATGGTCGTGACAATTATCGATCACCGTGGATATCATGACCACGCCTCTGGTCGTGATGCATTCCTATGGACTTGTAACGTCCTTGTTGAGAGCGATGACCCATGCTGAGGACGTTTGTAGGCTTCAACGGTGTGATGCTAGGGCCAATAGCTGGTCAATTGGAAGCCGTCCCGCAGTCGCATATCTAGCCGTTAGGACATGACTGGTTTTGTACTGCTCTGAATCAGTCCTGATATGGCGCAATCAAAACACACTTCCGAGGAGTCAACAACATGTTGAGCGACGAAAGGGGACATCGATCAGCTTGGACATGTCGTGGACGTCCAATCGTATGCTGTAGCCGGCACCAGACGGGAAAGGGAAGCTTTGTCACTTAGCCGCTGTGGTTAGCGAGTCTCTAATTCGAGGCCGTACCCCACAGCACTGGACCCACGCGGGTGCCGAGATAGGGACAGGAGCTGAGCCCGTGTTGTGGGAGTGGTTTTTGGTAGCCAATACTTGGGGAGCTGAGAAGTAAAACCGTTGCCAACGAGCGAGCACGGTGGCCTCTGTATACACGACGTCGTGTGTGCATGTCGGTAGATGAGATGCATGTGCATGCCTCCAGGGAGTGGAGCACAGCCGCGGAAGGATCATTAGTGTTTTGACGGTGGCAGTACGTAACGGCTGAGTATTCCCAAAGGCCAGGAATTGCTGGCGGGGAAGCGGCTTGGATAGAGTGATCTTTGCAAGGAAGAGGGATGAAGTCTTCACAGGACCGGGATCAGGTTTCTTGAGTGTGGAAGTCAATCGAGGCCTCGTACTTCCAACTCGAAGTTTCTGCGTGGCGCAATAGATGCCGTCGAGGCGCCCGCATAGGCGTCCCTAGTCTTAATGGGTCTCGTAATGTGGATCGCGTGAGTCTCGAAACAACAGCCATGTGTACCTGAGGGTAGGCTGGATCGGGGATACCGCTTACTGTGGCTCCTTTGATCAAAGACACAACGTGCTGACGACACACAGTGGGTAGGTGGTACCGAAGACGCGACGTCACCAAGACAACTAGACAGCGAGAAGACGTCGGCGAGTAGGTTAGGAGGAAAAAGACGGCGGGCGGAGTATTGCCAGCCACGAGAGAGCGGAGACAGCAACAGGCGCCGTCAATGTCCCGCATCCGCAGGGCATCGCGCAGAGCGAAGGCGGATCACACTTTGTCGTGATGCGGTGAGGTTATTCGTTGTTGAGATAGACGAGGCCGGGGGTGGCCCCTGCTGCTAGGCGGGCGATCCGACAGCGCTTCGCCACGACGGGCGAAATCTCAACGCTGGACCCTTCGATCTCTGCTCACGACACGCGACAATCGCGCGATGGTGGGAAAAGCAGCATTTCGGCTTGCCAGAATGCGGTAGTCTAGAGGACGCCGCTGGTCTCCCAAAGTATCGGCTCATATACGGGCCTCCAAATCAGGTTGTCCTGCGGCAAAACGTCCAGACGCCGGATTCGGTACTACTGCTCAGCTACCCCGGCTCCGGGACAGCGATTGGCCATGCGTGGAATGCGTCTCTACCCACTGATGAGCCGCAGCAACAACCTGCCTGAACCCAGTCACATTAACGCTCCACAGTCAGCTCCCGGCTACTGGTCACCCATCCACACTGGTCATTTGTACCAGCAAGTCACAGCGCGAGCTGAAGGGACTACCGACGTCGCTGGTACCTGGACCCCTGCGGGCGAAACCGACACCATTCCGTACCCGCAACGGAGCTCCCGTGGTGCACTGCCAATGGTGCTGCGCAGATGAGCATTCTGTACTCCAGCATACCATGCTTCCCAACGATGGCCAAGCCCCACTGGAATTCGAGCCTTTGTGCACGGCGCAGCTGGAGCATACGGGTGGAGATCTGGCTCGCCCTGAGTGAAGGTTATATTCCTGTCCATTCCCAGTCCCGTGCTCTTTGGACGCTGGTGACGCTCGTTCCTCAGTCTCATCCTACTATCGACTAACATCGATTAACAAACGTTCACGGCTTTCGAAACACATACGCCATCACCATGAGGTCTCCCCCACCCGAGGTCCTTGCGACATGGCCCAAGCCGAACTACGTCGACCCCGTCACGAGGGGCTCAGGCCTGATGATTGTCGAGTTGACATTATTACCCATCGCTATGATTGTGGTCTTCCTTCGATTATGGGTACGGATAGCATGGCTCAAGAAGAGCTGGTATGACGACTACCTCATGATCGTGGCAATGGTCTTCAGTATTGGTACGGAACCCGAATTTGTCATGACTTCCATCATCTAACCCCTTCTACAGGCACAACAGTAATCGTCATCATGGCATCCCAACTGTATGGTTGGGATCGCCACGTTTGGGACCTCAAGCCGCACGAGCTGATGGTCGGTAGACAGGTACGACAATGTGCAACCCGTGTCACCACACGCTGATATTGACGGCTTTAGGCTTCCATGGCAGGCCAAACACTATTCGTCCTGGCCTCTTCCACCGTCAAGATGTCTATCCTCATCTCGTATTTCCGCATCGCGCCAGAGAAGTCGCTCTTCCGCAAGCTCGTCTGGGCAACCTTTGCCCTCGTGTTCGCCGCCTTTGTTGTCTTCTTGGTCGCACTCTGGGTACAATGCATGTAAGTACATCCACGTGATCAACTTAATCCAGTACTGACAACCACAGCCCAATCTCCAGCTACTGGACACTGCAAGCCGACCACCGCGACTGCATCCCTGAAGGACCGCCACTGGTTGTGCAAAGTGTCCTCAACGTCGTGACCGACTTCATGATCTACGCGCTACCTATTCCCACGCTCTTCGGCCTCTCGTTACCGACCACCCAACGTATCGGTCTCGTCATTCTCTTCTCGGTCGGCGGTGTCATCGTTGTGGCTAGCAGCTTCCGCGCCTACTGGGTCCACTACACACTCTTCGAAACATACGATGCCACGTGGGAGGGATACCAGATTTGGGTCTGGACTGCCATTGAAACAAACGTCGGTGTCATCTGCGGGTGCATTCCAGCGCTCAAGCCTCTTCTCTTCCCGCACCGGGCAAGACAGCAAGGGTCCAAGTACGGAAACAACTCGCAAAACAGCAGAAGGAAGGAGAAAATCACGCCTGTCCTTGACCAAGTCGAGATGGACACGCGGAAGCTCACGGGCGACGATGAGACGCGGCCCGGGACCGCCATCACCCCGGTCCACTTCCGTGCGCCCTCGGAACGACCGATGAGTGGCGATACCGACGATACCGATAAGAGCCGGTTCGATATCGATATAGAGCAGCAAAAAAGCTTCATGTACTGATCGCGAGGCGCAGTACTTTTCACCTTACTTAGTTTAATATGCGCATCCGTTCAGCGAGCGATGTTTCAGCTTTCTGTAGGCAGCAGACCCACAAACAGCCTCTTCTCTTCAACTCACCTCACTACATCTCTTTCCTTCCTCTTTTCTCTTGTCAATACCCGTCGGATACGACAGCTGGGCGGTTTCTTCAAATTTAGCGAGTTCAGGCTCTTAGTAGCAGCTTCTTCTTCTCGTCGCCTAAAAGACATCGAGCACAATAGCGAATCATACGATCACTACTTTCTCTTGGCTGTCGCTTCTTTTATGTTTGGCCTCTGATTCGTTCGGTGTCGACGTGTTCTCGCGACGCGCAACAACCATGCCGCAACTTCTTTTTTCGTCTCGCGAAGACTGCGCCACCGGTTGAAACTGAAGGTGTGCTCACTGTCGCATTGCTTTGCCCCAGTCGTGCCGAAGCGAAGCAAACTATTCAGAGGTCGTCGACTGCTTTATTTCGGGCAATTGAGATTTCACGGAAAGATACTGCCGAAGCGGTCATCATGCGGTGAGATCATTAAATCGGGGGCTGGTTCGTCATGCCGTGTGCATTGAACATCGTCGAAATGAACAGACAGGTTGGTGGTGTGGAAGAGTTGGAGCATGGTGCGACGGCAGAACTTTGCTTTTCTTCTATCCCAGCTGGACCCTGAGTTTGTCGCTTCAACCTCGCGAATTGGGCTGGCGGTCGGTCTGTGCAGCGAGCATGTCGTCATTCTGCCAACTTACCTCTGTTCTACGCAACCTTCCATCGCAGCTGCAATTTCCATCCAGTGGAGGCTTGAACATGTTTCCGCCCACGGCTGGACGGTGAGTTGTCAGGCTCGCGGAAAGGCCAACGCAGCGATGTTCCGGCACGGGATGACGTCTACGCCGCAATGTATACGGGCATACGGCGCAACGGACGTCAGATACCGAATCATGACCTTGTCGCAATGTCGCAATGTCGCAATGCCGGAAATGGTGTCTCATACAACGAGCGCATTTGCGATATTGTCGGGCATAGGAGCTTTTTCAAGAGTCAGGAACCACTCCCGAGTATTTGGGCGGCTGGGCCTCAAACGGTGGCTTGGAGGCTAGCGACAGGGCTGAAGGCCAAACCTCGGCACCAATCCACTGGCACCAGCGACAGGCTGCATACAGCTGCAGCATGATGTCTGCAGACAGCTGTTCACCGCTTCTAGCGCCTGCGGTGTGAATTTAGCGATTGCGAACATGCGACGCATCATGGAGGCACAACTCAGCGGCAATTGAAGCTGTGAATAGCAGCAGCGCTTTCATCGCTGGCGGTTACCTGGACTACAGATATGCCAGGGGTAAAGATTAATAAAAAATCAACGCTCCGGTAGCAGACCCTCGTCTCAAACGTCACAGCGGCGCTCAGTGCTCCGCCGCACGACCGTTGCCGTTCAAACTTACCTCATTGATGCCTCTTTAGGCCTGATGAGGCTTGCGAATCGCCCATCTGGCTTCGAGAAAGCATGCTAGCCTGGCCCCTTCCCGTTTAATGCCAACGCACCGTGCAGCGCCTGCCCCAGCTATGCCTTCCTTCACCTGTACAAACGATGTGAAAAGTGCCCAAAGGCACGCAGGGACCTGCAATCGCGTCGCTTGCTATTATAAGCAGTAGGTACCTCATCCCTTCCCTAAAGCATTCGCTGTCCCCATTGTTCTCTCTACCACAATTCACATTCAACAACCCACCAACATGTGGTCGTCGCTAGTGCTACCATTGATCGCTCTTTCCTCGCTCACCGTCACAGCTCTCCCCAAAGGTCAACGATGCAATTGTGAGGAACACCCGGTATGCATCATTGGCGCGGGTCCTGCCGGCCTAGCTGCTGCCGGCCGGTTAGAAGAGAAGGGCATCAAGGCAGTCATGTTCGACCGTCAAGATGAAGTTGGTGGTAAATGCCAGGCTTGGTATGATGACCAGTAAGTGTTACACAGCGTCCGCCTCCAAGCGCATTAGGCGCGGCTGACCACCCTTCCAGAGGCATCTTCCACCCACTCGGCGCCGCCTTCCTCTCCAATGCGTCGTACCCGAACACCATCGACATCCTCAACCAGACCAATGTCTCAATCGAGCCGTTTGCGCTTGCCGGCGCGCGCGAAATGTACCGCTACAATTACACCAACGGCGACATCATGGTCAACCCCGCCCTGACCCCACAATTCACCGCGCAGGTATCTGCAGAAATTCCGAGGTACATCCAGCTGTGGACGCAGCGCTTCCGACCGATTAGTGTCGTGAACTATAAGGTACGACACCCGTTGTGGTGCGCCGTTGCACAAACCCGGGTAGGCTAATGCAGGAACAGAATGGTGTACCAGACGAATTCACCGTATCCGGCGCAGAATGGTTCCGCCAGAACAACTTTACTGCGCTGCCAATTCTGCTCGTAAACCCCGTTGCGCTCTACGGTTATGGCGATATCAACATTGTCCCAGCAGTACGTCATCATTCTCCAGAAAATTCTTGCAGGGATCGCGCATGCAGGACGCTAACGTGTGATTAGCTGTACATACTGCAGTACTTCACCCCGGATATCCTCACGGCCTTTATCGGCTTACACAGCGTGTACTACATGGACTTCCACAAGATGTTCGTCGAGTACGCCAAGAATCAGCTGTGCAAGACGCCCATTCACACTTCTTCCGAAGTTCGTTGCGTCGACCGGTCCGGCGACCACCCTATCGTGTCTTACACTACACCTATGAAGAACGGCAGCTACGTCTCCTGGGAGAAGCAAGAGTGCTCATCCGTCATCTTCGCATTCCCGCCAAGCATCGAGAACCTCGAGCGCGTAGGTGTAGACATGACAGAGCAGGAGCACGACACCTTCAACAACATCACGACGCACCAATACTACTCTTCCGCCGTAGAGCTCGAACTCCCCTTTGGCGTCTCCTACATCGCCAACAGCACCGACGAGACAGTTCCGCCACCGAACGACGGGGAGCCCGTAGCCGTCCTCCACCTAAGCAAGGAATCCAATGTCTCCGTAGCCTGGTCCTGGGGCCCATACGACTTCCAAACCGAAGCCGCAGCCGAGAACCTCCTTATCGACAGTTTATCCAAGGTCAACAAGGACCCGCGCAATGCCACGGAGCCATCGCAGCCCTTCTGCGAAGACGACGTCAAGGCTTTCAAGAAGTGGGATTACTTCCCGCATTTTGAGGGTGACGCGCTGTCCAACGGCGCCTACGCCAAGCTTAACAAGCTGCAGGGCCAGAAGAAGACGTACTACGCGAGTGGACTCAGCGGCATGGAAATTGTCGAGTGGGCCATTCGCGGTGGACGTGACGTTGTCGACACGTACTTCTAAGCGTTTTTCACGAATTTCCTTGATTGCTCGATTACGACATTGTTGCACGGTATTCGGATGAAATGCCGTGCTGAACTGGACCTCTGACCGTTTGCGACATCTGCGCGTATATACCTGGTGGATACTTATTTGTTCGTCTTATTGTTTATCGTTTATTGTTTCCCGCTGTTCGGACGATGATATTACGGCTGGATTTCTGTTCTGTCTTTCCCGCGCGCTTTAGATGATGATACCTACACGCCTTCGATGAGCGTCATGATCAGTTGTTCCTGGAGGGTTCTGCGATATGATTGCGGATGGGAGGGACTTTACGATTATGACCTGCATATGCCCCTGCGGAGGGGGCTCTTTAATGGTAATTACGAGTTTCATTCTGGTTTAGAAAGAGATGGAGATCGGAATTTCTATATTTAGTAGGATTAGATATGTAGATATTTGAACTTGGACTAAATTATATCTCTCACCACAATCTTGGCTCCCTACATTCTCTTACCTTATCTCCAAGACTCCACGGATCCTTACAGTACAGCTTCACATCAACAAAAAAAAAGAAAGAGCTGGACTCGCGACGATTCGAACGTCGATCTCCTACTCCACCATGAGCCTCTTGTTGGATCCCCCCCGGGCCCAACAAGAGGCTCCATACCAGAGGCATGGGGCCATCAAGAATACTCAAGAAGGCCTCTTCGACGGCGAAACGTATGGTGTAGGCGCTCTACCGTTGAGCTACGTGTCCTTGAGTGGTGATTGTTGGAGACTTGACGATCAACATAATACGTGTAGTAGTATATAGAGCAATGACCTTAGCACATGGTTATCATCTCACCTGAAGACATATCGTAGAAGTCTATACCTAAAAAGAAACTAACTTTATCGTAGTAAGGCTACGCAAGAAGACATGCTAGCATTAACAGACAGAAGCCATGCAAAAAGAGAGGCTACATAATCCACAGCCACGCAAAAGGAAAGAGAGAGGGCTTTGTAGACATGGTGTGAGTCGAACACACGATCTCTTACAGTCTCGATCTAACAGGTCCCTCCGTGTATCAGAGCCCTCGTTTGCATGCAACGAGGTCAACCCGGGTTGCTCAAAGACTCGATGTACCAGAGGTCACCTGTCGGAGTGACTAAGATGTAAGTGCCTTATCATTGGGCCACACGTCCTGAAAAACTTTGCCTCGATGGAGTAAAGATGAACTTGGATGGTACAGATCGAAGGAGCGAGGGACTGAGTGACTAGGTAAAAGCAATGACTGGCGGTAACTGAGTGAGGAGAAGGATTGGACGTTGATTGTAGTATATGGTTGAAGATCAAGACAAACAAAGGTCCTGACTCACGTATAAGTCAAGGACCGTCCAGTGTGCGATGCATCTTGGTCTTGTCTGTAGTACCGGGTCTGATGCAATCAGTGCGACTGGCACCACTATCAATCTCTGGATATGCGGAGATCTCGCAGATTACACATGTTTCAAAATTCCGGAATCCCGTCACCACCATCGAGCAAGAACAAGACTTCCGGCCGCTCCATCTGTCACTGCTATAGAACCATGCGTTGAGAGCAGGATATGCGTAGCAGCTTCCAAGCCCATCGCAAACCAAGTGTAACGCACGAGAACCGGCCACAACGGACGTCAGTCTTTAGGCCTCGTGTACTCTCAACACATCGTTCTATTTTCGTAACAAGCTGACGTCGATTCTGTCAGTGCCAACTGTGGGTCAGTGTAGGGAAACGGCGTGGGTCTAGGTTCAGCCCAACACGAGGAAGACGCGTGTTGCTTACAAGCCCCCTCCCCTCACGGACGTGCTCGAACGTTATATAACTAGACCGTTTCACCTTGAACGTCTCATCACCCTCAGGCATACATTGGGCTGGGTCTTTCCCATCTTTCTGCGTCGACTGATTAAATATTAAGCTACTACGGATTACTATCTACCCACCATCCATCATCCGGCAACATCCACGTCCTTGGATCCACCAAACCAGACAACTACAACAATCCCAGCCGGAAAGCTACCCATCGCATAAAGATGCATCAATCCACCCTGTCTTTCCTCCCTCCCCTCGTCAAGCACCAAAAAAGTCAAAAAGGTATATTGCGAATCATTTTCCCCAAGAAAGGATAAGAGCATCGCGTCGTAAAGAAACGTTAGAGTGAAGAAAGGAGCAACCAGCCGCTACCCGTACTCAGCGGACCAGTGCTACGAAGGTACAGTAGCAAAGTTCATAGACACGCCAAGGTATGTCTACAAAGTGAGCATGGCAAGCATAACCACAGCGCCGAGACCAGCGCCGACGGACATCTTGGAAGCTGCACCCTCGAAAGGTGGGGTCTCTGGGGAGGGCGAAGCACTGCCGCTGGGGCTCAGTGAGACGGTGACGCTGCCGGTGGCGCTCATGGTAGGCATGGCCATGGTGCTGTTGCTTCCAGTGGGGTAAGGGGTAACCATGGCGGAGCTGGATGTCTCAACAACACTGCTGCTCTTCGCGACGTACGCGCTCGACGACGATGATGGGGTAGGAGTGGGGGTAGGTGTCGGTGTGACCATGGCCGGGTAGATCTCGGGCAGCAGGCTCTGAACGTCGGTAGGAAGCGCCTGGTACCAGGCAGGTGTGTTGCCAGCAGCGAGCGAGGAAGCCATCTCAGCGGCGAAAGCAGACGCTGAGGCGACTGCGTACGCGACTTGATCAGAAGGGATCGCCTGCGCGAGCTCCATGAGGACGGACGACTGGACTTCGGGCCTACGTCACCAGCATGTTAGCATGGATCTACATTGTAGTCATGATGATTATCGCGGGTAAGCCGTGTGGTAGTCGCGTCGCGTTTGCGGGTGAGGCAGCAACCGCAGATGAACAGGTGTGGAGAATGGGGTAAACTTACGCAACACCCTGAGCGGTCACACCCATAGCAAGCGCACCCAACGCCAACGTGATAGTGTTGTACTTCATCTTGATAGTCTTGTCTCGTGTTGAATGATCGTAATTACAGCGAGTGTGTTTAGGGCTTCGTATGACGTGTTGGACAGCAACGGACCGACAGACGTTGAGTTTAATAAGAGAGTGTGGAGAAAGTCTGCTTGAGGATGACGACGCGTTGAACAGACAGTCTGACTGACAGTAAAAAACTGCAGGGAGCAAAAAAGTGTAATGAGCGTAAAGGTTTGCGGTACGAAGAGAGAGCGAGAGATGAGAAGGGAGGATCCCCGGCTGTATTTGAAACTACGGGCACAGGGCTCACGCGCTCCCTTCACGATAGGTTTGCTCGCCTGTGTGTTTCCTTTGGGGGGAGGGGGCGTGGGAAAGCGGCTAACGGATGGGGAAAAAATAAGATTACTACACCAATCTTGTGACGGGGCCTGAGGCGGGCGACGCAGAATGGTAATTGGAATGGGGATATTGGCAGCGCAAGCGAAAGTGATTCGCTGATCGCGGTAACTCCTTTATGCTGTGCTGCTTCTGTTTGGTTGGGGCCCTCCAGTTTTCTTGCGACGTTTGACAGTTTGACGGTTTCTTTTCTTTTGCAAGCACCCCGTTTGTTCGCCCGCTGGATGGCCATGACAACTCCAAACACGACGAGATCGTGATCACGCGATGGAGTCGCCGGCGTGCGATGGCGGTTGGCGGCGCTCAGGGCAAGGTGTCTCATCTCCTGGAAGCGCGGAGAAGCTTCTGAGCAGGCCAATCAGAGCGGGCAACGACGTCGCTAGTGGAAGGGTCAAATTTCCACTTTTTAAGCATGGCAGGGGTTTGCGCTGCCGTCTCCAGGGCAGCCCACATGGCCTCAATTCGTGTGCTGCAGGGACGGATGAGGTGCATATCGTGTTCTTCGCAGCCTCGTTTTGTCGCGTGCATGGCTGGTGATGCGTCGCGAATGCGCCTATGTCGTGTAGCACTGAGGTGCTCTTCCAGGTACGGCGTCTATGGAATATCGCCAATCCCATATGTTCGTCGCGATATGCCAAGGGAGGATTGCCAACCTGAAAACTGACAAGCGACACTGCACATCGCAATTAGTCGCCGGCAATTCGGCACTACTGCCCAGATAGCAGAACACCAAGCGCCGTTTTCCCAGCTGCCGTCAAGACATCGTGAACTTGGCCATCGCATTGATCTGCAAACAGTATTTCGTTTATAAACGGAGCGCATTTTCTTTTGGTGCTTTCACCGTCAAATAACGGCTGACGGCTATCTGCACAAGTGCTCGTCCACGGCGCAGGCCTGGTTTTGGAAGTCGACGAGAACCATTGTCAGTCAGGGTCAAAGATAAAGCGTGGGTCTCGCTATCTCACCCTATTACGTTACGTACTATCATTTCACTCACAACGCGATTCACGAACAACATCTGCAACGATAGTACGATTCAAAGCAGTGCTGATGCATTGTGATAGCGTATACAGGTACATCGCAAGAGCTTGGGCGAAGATAATCGAGATCTACGGCACTCATCTACCGACAGAACAATTTAGGTGAGGCTAGAACGATGCACATAGCTTCGCAATATCACCGAAGCGCCAATCCATCTTTCCTCAATCCTCCATCTCCCTGGCGCGTGATACTCCAGCGACGGCAGTATGGTTCTGGCCACCGACGGGCTGACCACATTCCGGACAGCGCGCTTGCTGCATGGGCATACCGCATTCTCCGATGGCGAACTGCGTTGTGTTAGGTTATGACATGTGAAATCGAGCAGGAGAAACTTACTGGATGGCCGTTGACACACTTGTACCAATGTCCAGAGTGAGTCGCGATACCGCCACGTCCGCTGACCATGGCCTTCTTGATAGACTCTAGTTCTTCCTTGGACACTGCCTCGTAGACATCCTTGCTGAGCATCTTCGATGCAGCGACGACAGCTTGTCGCAAGTTGTCCCGTCCACTGAAGGAACTCTCGCAAAGCTTGTCCGCCTTCGTCAACAGATCTTTGGCGGTGTTGCGGTAGTTCATAGCCTTCGACCGATCGTTGTTCTGACCAGACTGGGCACTACCGAAGAACTGGGCGATTCGGGCGTAGTGCAGTGTAGCCTCAACCGCAAGTTTAGGCAGACTCTCACGTATGCAGTCATCAATGAGCCTCTTCGCGTCTTTGAGGAATTGATCCGTCTTGGCGACGGGTGAACCACTGGGAAATTTGAGAGGCAAGGTACTCTGGAAATGCTTCTGATCCACAGTACGCATGATCTCGAAGTTCTCCTCTAGCACTAAGCAGCGTACCTTGATTTCGAGCAGGAGACCGCCGAGGGTGATGCGTTGATCCCGATCCCGTTGGGCAGATTTTTCGGAAGAGTCAATTGTCAACCTTGCGAGCTCAACATCCAGTGGTTCACTTCGCGCCATACTATTCACGGTCGCCTGGTGCAGCTTGTACGTTGGTTGGTGTCGGATATCCATCCTACGCTGAAACGCCTTAACTGCGTTTAGTAGATTGGTAGTATCCTTTGCGCGATTATTAATCTCGTCGTTGATGGACTGCATGGTGAACTCGTGAGCTTCCTGACCGCGGAGCTGAACTGGCTTATCGGGAACAACCGACATGCGCGACTTTTCGAGGTCCTTCCTGACTTCCATGAGCTGGCCTTCTAGTTGCTGCAAGTCTTGTTGACCGTTGACGATGAAGCGCTTGGACATCTCATCGATGACAGCTCGGTTGATGAGCCGGTTGTAGCGCTGGGTAATATACTGCTTGACAGGCTCTCGACACTTGGGGCATTTTGGAATCGATGCGGACAGCTCGGCGTCCTCAATCAGTCCGGTAAAGGCGCCCGTCTTCGTATCGACGCTATACACGTCTTTGAGGCCGACGACTCCATCCAGAGTTTCGGTGGTGAAGAAGTGACCGCAACCGAGAACGACTATGGGCGATTGATCCAGGTCGATTTTAGCATAACGAGACCCCATGATCAAGTCTGGCTCTTCCTCCGGCTTCATGCCACACTCTTGACAATACTCGACCGGGCATACTTCCCCACAAATGCTCGGACACTGATGACCGCACGGGAGAAGCTTGGTGCATCGCTCGTCGCATGGTAAGCGGCTACACGGGGCCGAGCAAGGCATTTTGCAATCGCCTTGATGCTCGCAGGACCATGCACAAGGCTCAACGCACGGAGCACAGGGCTCGTGGCACCTCTGTGGACACTTGGTATGTTTGCAACGTACCTGAATGAGATTAGAGAAGTGTCACAAAATCGATAGGTATCACTTACTTCGCAAGGCGCTTGACAAAGACCGCAATCCGTACCATCGTGACATCGGCGATTACAGTCGTGATTGCAAGTCCCATGCTTTCTACCACAGGTCTTCCTGCAAGTAGCGTGCTTCACCACCGGCTGATCGTACATATCCTTGGTATTGCACTGAGCGCAGGTTCCGGGGCATGGATGACCACACGATAGAGGTGTGTTGCACAGTGTAGGGCACTTGAAGTCTTTCTTGGAGACATCTACCGAGCACTTCAAGACTACATCGTGTTCGCAGCCAGGTACACGCTTCGAGATCTTGACGTCGCAGGGTATGCTGGTAGGATTCTGGGTGAGATGACAGGCGACGCCGTGCTTGACATGACCACATGGAAGCTGTACGTGGTCCATCAATATCATACACTTCCCACAAGGCTCTCCACATGTAGCCTTCTGGCATGCATGGTCGCAGGGCTGATGCCGGCGCTGACACGGCTGCTCGCAAAGGAAAACCTCATGCATGGCTTCCGAGTGACATCGGGCCCCACATTGATGGCCGCAGTCGAGACGGTCGGCGCATGCTTCCCTACAACCACCTTCAGGGCTCAACTTGTGAAAGTCGTCAGGCTGCTGTACTTGGGCGTCGGTATCAGGGTGTCGAGGGCAACGCAAAGCCAGAGCTTTCCCAACTGATTCGGTCGCACGTAGCATCCCGATGACTTTCTGCCACATGTCGACGCTAGAGTAGGTGTCTGCATTACCTATGAGGTACATGCCATGTTGAGCGCGACTCAGCAAAACGTTGATACGGTTTGTCGTTTTGAGAAAGCCGACGTTCTGTCTATCGTTGCTTCGCACAAGAGACACAATGATGATCTTCGCCTCTTCTCCTTGGAAATTATCGACCGTCGCAACCCTCAATAGTTCCGACAATTGTTTCTTCTCCAGCGGCTTGCCCTGGTAACTCTCGTGAGCGGGTACTGCGGTCTTTGCTGTATCGTTGTCTTCTACAGCGAAACCGTCCCTCTCAAGCGCTTCTCGATCTCGATCACTGAGGCAGATCTCAAAATCGCTGCTCATCGCGGCGCGGAGTTTCTGAAGCTGGCCAGTGTATGGGGTTAAGACTGCGATGTCATCGGGCTTGTACACACCCTGCCGAACGATATGCCGGACCATGACATGCACCATCTTGACTTCCCACAAGTTGGACTTGGACTTCGTATCATGTGTATCTGCACCCTTCTCGTTTTCGAAGTTGGTGTGGTCGAGCCAGAAGACATTGCGGCGCATACCAACAACATCCGGCAGCTCGATGGTAGACGGATGGTCCTTGAGCTTATCGTAGATGGTTTCGCGAATCAGCGTAGAGATTTGCGGGCGCATTCGACGCTGTACATTCAGTTGAGCAACAGGCATCAGAGGCCG
The DNA here is from genome assembly GCF_023758065.1 of Alternaria ventricosa. Lineage (NCBI taxonomy): Eukaryota > Fungi > Ascomycota > Dothideomycetes > Pleosporales > Pleosporaceae > Alternaria > Alternaria ventricosa. Next base: position 1,012,927 of record NW_026055694.1, on the reverse strand, counting down.
CCCGGGCTCACCGATCGAGAGTCGCTCGAACTGACTCCTATCGAGCGCGTGAAGCTTTCCTCGCTCGCTCTCGAGCGATAAGTCGCGGAAGTTGCTGACAGAGGGCCGAAGCTGCTCGTGATCACCAATCTGGATGAGATGCTCAACATCGGGAAGCATCGCCGAGATCATGTGACTCTCCATGACCTCACCGGCTTCCTCGCAGATGATCACCTTACACTTCACCTGCTGGAGAACCGAGATACGTTTCGCCAAGCCGGACGTGGTAACCCCAATGACTTCAGCCTCTTCTAGCAGTCGTCGGTTCAACTCCTCATGGATATTGCTCAATTGTCGTTGAGTCTTGGCTGCACTATTGACGATTTCGAAGAGCTCGCTGACCTTGTTTCCTTGAGCTTGCGATACCCAGGAGGCGACAAGTGCGCTTCTCTCAAGCATTGACAAAGAGAACACGCTTGCAGTCGCCCGCTGGATTATCTGCTGTAACTCGCTTTGAGTTAATGAGGTTTGGCCATATGCCTCAGTACCGGCGATCCATACATCGAATGGGTGGCGGCCGGCTGTCTTGAAGCCTTCGTCATCGACAGAACGGAACTGATTGTAGATCTTCGGATATTCTTCGTGGATATGGCCTTTGAGCTTATGCCAGTCCGGACGCTTCGACAAGCCATGAAGACCACCAAAGAGCATCTTGGCCTCCTTCTCATTCCGATCTAGATCCTGATAGTTCATCGCCGCCATATACTTCTCTGACTTGGTCTTCGTCTCCAATTCGCCGACGGTGCGCAGGTTGTGGTTGAGAAGCTTCTTGGACTTGCTCATGCCGCCAACCCGGATGAGCTTGTGGACGCCGATATCGATTAGGTGTTCGAGGAACTGATCCAAGGCGTGGTTAGTGTAACACACGATGAGTATAGGACCGAGATCGCTGTTCTCCTTGATCCCCAGCAGTATCCGCATGATCTGTAGGCCCAAAAAGCTTTTTCCCGTTCCTGGAGGTCCTTGGATGAAGGCGAACTCTCGGGTTAGCGCAGCAATGAGCGCGCGACACTGTCCACGGTCAAGTTGCGTTTTGGCCTCCAGCTTATCGAGTAACGCCTGGTCGTCACATGATGATGTTGGTTCGATAGAAAAAGAGTCTTCTTTGTTGCCATCTTTCAGGAGAGCAGTCACGGGGAACTTGAAGCCAGGCGCGCGCGCGTATAGAGGTGGAGGAATTTCGTGAGTCCTAGTCGTTGAAGGACGGTCAATGTATTTGTCTGGGACGATCCACTGCTGAAACGGTAGACGATTCAGTCGCTGCATCGCCTGTAGGCTTTCCAAAGTGGGTGAAAAGGTCGCCGGCATGACCTTCGGGAACTCTAGCAGAATACCACGGGCTGCTCCGATGTTGGCTTGCATGAGCATCTTGACCGTTGCTCGATCTTGAGTTACCAGACTTGCCGTCACGTAGGCCAATTGGTTGTGGTGTGTCAAGCTATACTCCTTTGTCGGATCGGTATCCTTATTCGAGACAGTAAGGAAGACATGTTGAACGACAGTGTCCTGGATCCATATGAAAGACAAAAGCGACCCTTCGTCGAATCGTCTGGACTCCTCCCACCAATTCACCTTCTGGGCAACACTCCTCTTACGGACTGTCGCAGGCTGGAGGAACTCCATTTGAGCTTGTAATCCCACCCGCTTATCGAGCGCGACGTAGCTAACACGTGAGTTGGTGTACTGATTGGCGCGTATATCTCCTATGTTGAGATTGGGGTGGAGCAAAGTGTTGGCGTCTTGCGATACAGCATGCATGATTCCAGCCAATGACCCCTTCAGCTCACCGAAGATATCGTGGCGCAAGAGGCGGAAGTAAGTATCAATGTGGCGTTGCACGCGATCCTCAAGGAAGTGTGGCTGGTCAGGATCGGTATAGGGCAAGAATTCCTTCGCATCGCTTATGATCTCATCCCGGGTCGGGAAGATTACCATGTCGCCAATGTCCTTTTTGTCGTTGTCAAACCGATCTGAGGGCACTACAAGGTCTCTCGGGTAGAACGACGCGGGGCCGTCAACATTGTTGTCGTCTCCAACCCCATTTTCACCAGTGGGATCGGCGAGGAGACCGTGCGCTCTAGCTACCAGGGCTCGAATGTCATTGAGGCGAATGCTTGTCCGTGTTGAGGTATCTGGCGATACCAAGTCTTTGTAGAGGTCGCTTACAGCCTGGATGGAGTCCGCCAGCGGTATGATCTCATCGTTGAACCGGGCTCTACGCTCACGTCTCAATAGCTCGAAGAGAGCCGTCGCCATGGCGAGAAGCGTCGTCTTGTGGTCCTTGGTAGATGCCGAAGAAGATGTCCGAGCTGCCACCAGAGCCTTGCAAACCCGCTGGAGATATGAGACTGCAGTCCGCCCACCGACACCACCGAAGAGGTTGTAGATGGAACCGACGTGGGTGTCAACCGCGAGACATCGAAGGAGTGAGGAATGCGTGAGCGTAAGCAGGAAATGGCGGGCGTTGCTGAGGAAGGTGTCGTAGTCCGAGCCGATAACCTTTGAGTTCAGAATGGCGAGGATATGACGATGACCACTCTCATCATCCGAATCGTCGTTGAGGTCTTGGGGGAGCTGCTGTCGCCAGTCTCGGTCTCCAGCTTCGAGTATGCAAAAAGCACCCTCCCAGAGGCGTCGCATGGTCGTTGGATCAGTTTCTGCCTCACCAAGGCGGCGCTTCCATGAGCTATAGGACTTTCGTGCCGCTCTTTGCTCATCCGTCTCTTTGGCCCTCGCGGGCTTGGAATCCTTTGTGTTACGATCGTGCCTGCCTTGGGTAGAACCACCACGTCCACGACCGCGATCTCCGCCTCTGCCACCTCTTCCGCCACGGCCACCTCGTGGATTGCGTCCGCCGCCGCGTCCGGACATCGTGAGCTAGTTCAGGCGTAGGGTTTAGCAAGATCTGCGAGAAGATGCGTCGCTGTAGAGATTGTGTTGGTAATAGTCTCCGTTGGGAAGGAGCAACTGTATCTTTTGTGCGGACGCTAGCCGTCGGGAAAACCCTGCACGGTGTGGTGAGAGGTGAGAGTGAGATGTCAAGCGGTGAAAAAGCGGGCGAGATAATACCGCGAGTGCCGTATCCATCAGCAAACATTCGTGCATAAGAATCTGGAGGTCTGCATTAGTCACTTTCAGCACTGCAACAAGGCGCGTCAGGATATGGTGAGAGGTGAAAGGGAAGCATCCGAAAGAGGGCCGGCGGGCGTCGATACGGTGACAGCGAGCAGCGTCGGCGACCTCGCATATCTGAGCTCTACTGTCAGTTGAAGAGATAAAATCTCTTAATAGGGTCCCGGTCGGGGGTACAGAAGTGCTGAAACTGACTGATGCAGGTGCCCGCCGATACGCTCAGGCCTATGCACGCCTGTTTGCTAGTGTCTCAGAAATAACGAGAAGGACAACAACTCCTGAGCATTGAAACAAGACAAAGATTCTCTACACATCTCACCACTGTTCAGAAAGTTTGATTGAGCGTGGCTGCCCCATCAAGATGGGCCCTCTGTTCTGATGACGTGCTGAAAGCAAGAAGAGGAAAGAGCGAGTGACCACGAACATGAAGACTATGCCAAATGGAAAAGAACTCAGGAACGTGATATTTTAAAAAGCAGTATTCGCCTGTTATGATCTTAAGTGCCTATAATGCTAGCTATGCAATACCTCATAGTATCATATCTTCCCATGCACATTACTTCGACCCAACATCCGGAAACAGAACCTGCACCATCTCGTCCAGAAGCGTAAAGGCAATATGCGTACTGTATCCTCGTTAGTATCATCCATCCCAGAGCCATCCTACAAACTTACTTCAACCGGGTATTATTAATGGTCCCCTCAATCTTCTTCGCCGCCAACTGCGCATTCTGCCTCCCCACCACACTACTCGCCAACTCCGGCACAAGAGTGCTCAGAATCTCGCTCGCCGCCTTCCTGCTGTTCTCTTTATCTTTGCTGGTTCGTTCAACACCGACTTTCATCCTGCCGTTAGGCCACATGCTATCTTTCAGCGTGTCGATGTACTTGACGATGTTGTTCTCTGAAAGCAGGTTGTCGAAGGACTCGCGGACTTTCCGCTCAATGGTGCCGCCGAGAAGTTGGTGCAGGACTACGACGACAGCGCGGCCTCGGAGCCAGTTGTTCTCGCGGTTTAGTTCGAATGTTTCGAGGAAGATGTCGCAGATTGGTTTTACGAAGGGTTCGAGCTCTTTGTTTTCGAAGGCAAGAAGTTCGGCTTCTGCTTCAGCGTCGTTGTTGGGTTCGCCGGCGACGAGAACGCCAGAAGACGAAAGGTTGCCGGGTTGGGCAGTCGCGCCGTTTGTGTTGGCGAGCTGGGTGGTTGCGGCTGATATGAGGTTCTGGCCTGCGACTGAGAGTTGGTCGAGCACTGGTATGTTGCCCAAGAATTCCTCCATGCCGTCGGCAACTGAGTTGTAGATGCGAGTTACGAAGTCGTTGGAGTTTGGATCCTGGTTTCGCAGGGCATCGGCGGGGCTGATCGCAGCTTGTGAGAGGAAGGCGCGTAACTCGCGGCTGCGGCATACAGCCGGAATGAGTAGAAGCTCCCTTAAATACTTCTCAAGTCCAAGCCTTCTCTTGTGCAGGAAGTCTTTCTGGAGCTTCAGCATCATCTGCCGGCGCGGGAACTCTAGATTTCGGACTTGCGGAAACTTGGCGCGAAGTCTTTTGTTCAGTTCGTGGAACTCGCTGTATCGTCGAGAGACGACCCAAGTAGCGGCAGGCATCTGGTCGCCAGCACGTCGTCGTACTTCGATGACGTACATGGCATACTCCTTGCCGTCTTCCTCTGTGCCGACCATAATCGATTGAATGAACACAGTCGCGCGTCCGTACAAGCTGTTGTCGCTTTCTTGAACGATGTACTGCTGACGCTGTAACTCTTTTCTCTGTATCTCCCGCTGAAGGCTGGCTTTCGATTTTCGCAAGATCCTCAGTTCTGCAGCGTTGTTTGTCAACTCAGCTTTCGATGTAAGCGAGTCGACGATAGACTCTTGGGATACCAGGCGCTCAATATCAGCAGTAAGCGCATCGATAGCCTCGGCGAGCCCCAGGTCTCCAGGCGCCGCCTCGTGGATCTCTTCCTCCTCTGCTTTGCCCCTCGGGACTGGGTCATCGATCTCGTCCTCCATGAACCTTTCTTCATCGCCAAACAGGTCATCATCAAATACACCGCGCGTTCTGGGCTCTCCAACTAAGCCAAGGGACGCTATGCTTGGCTTGAGACTATCTTTGCTTTGCTGCAATTGTGCTTGTGGGGCTGGGGATGACGCTCGTGGTAGATCGATGGATCCTCGCATGGAAACACTGTCTAGTGGCGACTTCAGACCCGGCTCGTAGAATATTGAACCCTCAGGCTCGTCCATAATGTCGATGATGGCAGCCTGCATAGCATCGACGACCTGCGTATTGTTGCCATTGGAGCGGTCATGACCAAAGTCTGAGTTGAGGCTTGCGGTCGAGTGTGCAAGAGGATCTGAGTCGTAGTCCTCGTCGAAGAGAGGTGCGCGTGCAGATGATGACCTGTGTACATCCAAAGAACGTCGTGCAGGTGGCTCGGCGTTTTTGACGGCTCCTTGGCTTTTGAGATCTGATGACGATGCGACAGCTCGACGCAAGTCTCCTTGTGGTATCTGCAATGCGCTCTTCTGCCTAGACGAGGTGCGAATCATAGCAGGTGCCGCCGTAGACGAATTGTCGAGTGTTTGCGCTACAGTTCTTGTATTCACACTGCTGTTCTGCGCGTTCGCTGCCTCGTCCATGGCTAGCCATTTGTAATACAAGTTGGACTTCTTGAACCTTCGGAAGTAGGGTTCCTGCAATTGTTCGTACGCCGCCGTCTGAGCTTGTAGCAAAGAACGTCGCGCATTATGATACTGCTGCGGAGTTGCCTTCCGCCCGGCTTTGAGAAACTCAGAGACCGCTTGTCGAGCTTCGGGAAGTATCTTCAACTCCGGGTTCGACAAATATCCGTCGTAGATCTGCGCCAGGTCTGCACGGTCAGACTCTGTCCATGCAGGAAGAGAGCCTATATAGTCCGGCGCTTCTTCAGTCTCTACTTCCAGTGGATTGCGAAAACCGTCCACCACAATCCAAAACTGCACCAGCCGCATCAGGTCCGCCTGGTCCATGAACTCCATGAAGCAAGACAGTCCTGAGGCATCGTACAGCACTTCACGCAGAGACGCATTTGCGAACTTGGACGAAGTACGCTTGTGCTTCGGCTTCTCCTGTGCAGCAACCTTTGCCCGCACCGAGCCACCAGCACTGAGGTTGGTGACCTTTGTATCCAAGATTTGTCGCGCTGTTTCCAGGCGCCGCAGATAGATAGGGTCTTGATCTTCTACCGTGGAATCCTTCCGCAGTTGACTTGACACTTCGCTGCGAAATCGTCTAGCATCTGCAAGAGTATTGGTCTGCCTAATGGCTCGTATGAAACGTTCGAACCGTCGTTCGTTATCGCCGGGCGCAAGCTTCGGAAACTGGACGTTCTTGGGGTTCTTCGGTGAGGGCGGAGCATGTTCATCGAGAGCAGCTCGAATCTTGCGGACAGTTTTCCTTTCCTGTATCAACGATCGTCCCTGACTAGATTAGCGACGGTTTACTATGAGCGGGGATTTTCTTACATATCCCTCCATAAGTTGGTTCCATGTGTCTGGGTCAGCGAGCATCTGCATCACAGGAGAGAGGACTGCGCAGGCCACAAGCTCTTTGATCAGTACATTGACAGCGGGACTGGTTGACATGTTCGCAGGCATAATCTTTGGCAGTAGTCGCGTGACGATGCTTCGTAGATGTTGCTGCTGTATAGGCTTGGTATTCGAGTATGCCAACGACGCTGCCGGGTGCAACCGGCCCTCCTTGTATTTGGCTGCGATGGCCAGGTCAAGCTCCTCAGAATCTGTGATGTTCCGCGACAGCTTGCGTCCGCGGACTATGCGCTCTGCCTCGTATGACGCCCGCAAGTGATCGGTGATAAGAGGTATCATGCGCGATACGACTGTCTCGACCATATCTACTGCCAGTATGCGTTCCCGAATCTCGCCCATTGCAGCCCGTATCGCATTGTCCACCTCGTTGACAAATGTTGGGCTTTTGCTGATACTGCCATACCAGCTCTTCACGAAGTCGCGCAGTATCAGCCCAATGAGCACGTCGATGCTGTCTGATATCATGAAGGACGCGGGGTATAGCGGCTCCATCATGTACATGTTCCTCATGTCCAAAGCCTCCCGCTCAGCCTTCCACCTGCCCGGCGCAACGAAGGCGACGTGGCGCGGCCCATAGTCAACCTTTCCTCCGCTTCGTAGGTCTGTGTCCCAGGCGATCGTGAAGGTGAGCCATGCTCCCAGGGCAAGCGTCGCGAGTACTCCGGCGAAGAAGGCGTAGGGCAGGTAGTGCAGCTTGGGCTGCCAATGGGTCAGGTACCCCCAGGCGATGAAGACGGCGATAGCGGCGAAGACCAGATCTCTGCGCTTCACGGGGGCCATAATCGTGCGGGTGGCGCCCGTTTCTGCATCTTGAGCGGGATGGCTGAGGGTGCGGGAGGCTTGGTGTTCTTTGGACAACCCACTTTCGAGCTTAGACCACTGCTGACGTCGACCCGCGTATATCGTATCCAGCGAGTATACGAACGTTAGTATCTTGTTCGACAGCCTCACAATAAACTCAACAAGTGTAGAACATAGGAAGCACCTGATGAAGCTTCTGTATTGCGCTAGGTTTGTGAGCGCTATCAACCCCCGTGGAAATGACTGCGCTCCTCCTGCTTGGTATAACCTCCTATGCAGATAATGCCATGATCCCAATAGTTTACATTCATGACGCCGTTCCAACTCCGGTACTATGCACAAGCTTTCTCGTCTGGCCCAATCACATCCATCTAGAATTTCCGTCGTCCAAGTGTCGGCTTCCAGTCGAGCGGGTGTGTCTCTTCCGTGGCGTTCTCATCCTGCTTCCAAATCTTGATAGACTTGTCCGACTCTCCAGTGATGAGACGCAGGCCGGTTTTGTCGAATGTCGAGCACATGACACCTGCTTCAGCTTCGAGAGAACCCGGCTGTGCGATACTTTCGCCATGCTGGAACCGATGGCCTGTCTTCCAGTCGTAGAACGAGGCTTCGCCGTTGTCGCTACCGGCGAACATGATGTTATCCTCATTTACAGAGAGTGTGTTGATGATGCTGTTGACCGGCGAGAAGTTCTGCATGAAATCGCCGTTCGGGCATAGCCATTGTTTCGCCGATTGCGCCGATCCAGATGCAAATGTAAACTCTGTGGGATGTGTGGCAAGAGAGCGAACCGACTTCTTGTGATGTGTGAGAACCGTACGAGTCTTTCCGGCGACCAGGTCCCAGAGTCGTATTGTGCTGTCCATGCTTCCAGACAAGACTTGGGGCTCGGCTTCTTGACATTGGATCGAAGAAATCGTTCCCTTGTGGCCCCCGAGAACATGAATATTGCTGCGCGATCGCATGTCCCAAACACGGACTACACCATCTCGTCCTCCTGTGCAGAGCACATCGACGGTCGGATGGAGCGAAAGCGAGTAGACTCCGCTCAAGTGGCCGTGGTAATGTCGAATGACTTTGTTGGTCTCGAGATCCCAGCATTTGACCATCTTGTCTTCTCCACAAGAGAAGAGATACGGATGCCTTGGGCTCACTGCAAGTCCTCTGACTGCCGAGATGTGTCCTGTCAAGGTGATCTTTAGTTGACCGCTGGCCAGATCCCAAAGCTTGATCGTCCTGTCTGCGGCACCGGTCGCGAACCATTGGTTTCCAGGCTCCATAGCCACCGATCGAACCTATACGTAGTCAGCCGCTGTCGCTCTCTTGTGTAATACTATCGTATAACTTACCCATCCCATATGTCCGCTGATGACCGTCTTGACCTTCCAAGGCGCATGCCAGTCGGGCTTCGCTTGACGAACCACGTCCTTCCTGACCAATGCGCTGGACGTCTGGTCTTTGCTTGGCGTAGGTCCATGAGCGTTTGGTGCAGCGCCCTTGCCTCCCGCCCTCACTGCCAACTGCATCGACTGCGCGTCACGCGCCTTGTTCGCCTTTTCTGAGACGCCATCAATCATCTTCTGCATCTTAGGATCCGAGGCCTTCTCTTCAGCGTTCTGTGCCTTGATCTTCTTGCGTCGCTCCGCCGCTGTAGATGCTGCGCTGGCCATCTTCGCAGCTAGCGCGGGTGGTAGCTCGCGTACATGCTCATATTCGTTGCGAATGCGCGATGCGACGCTGGCCTGGTCTGCGGCGGCCGACGGCGCTGGTGTGGTTGGGTGGATCGAGAAGCTGCCATTTGAAGCGTGATCTAGCGCCGCTGATGACGCGAAATCGGCGGCGAATATCTCTCGTGTCCGTTTCGACGAGGATCGAATAAGCTGTTCCGCCGTGCTGAGAGGTCGCGAAGCTGCAGTTTCGGCCATGGCGACTAGGTGATGTGGAACAGGGGAGGAGTACTGTATCAATATTAGCTGCGGAAGTTCGCGACCAGGGCGACAGTGATAGGAGCAACTCACGTGTTGACGTATATGATGATATGGGAGGCCGACTGCTGGTCGTCGACTCTCCATCGCGAAGTTTCACTAGCGCGCCTTGCGAGCTAACCCGAGCTAAGGCCGAACACTATCTTATCTGATCATCTCCGCTGCCCAAACCTTCCCTCATAACGATGTACCTAGAGCACACCTTGCTACCTTGAGTGTTGCTTAGCTCGTCAAGTCATTTATCCCACTCTTTACAAAGTATTCATGACTTTCTAATCTTCATTTCTCTCTCATTTCGCGGACATCGTCAGAAGGGTTGCTACCTGGTCGGTTTATTGGGGTCGGGCGACTCGGTGAAGGCCACGACTGTGGAGCTTGGAATACTGCAGTAATGGATCATTCTTACGAAGACAGAGTGCATGGATGTTGGACCTATCTCCGACCTGAATATGTGTCATGGCCCTAGACTTCTCCGCGCCGACCATCAACAACGCCTAGCTCCAAGCAGCCCAGCATCCTTCGATACCAGACATCCACTGATGAGACTATCAAATCCTACTCCCTGGTGGCTCTCTATCACAGCCATGAAATCTGGGACCTCGAACTGCTCCCGCAAGTCGATTAAAACGTTGCATACACATAGCAGTAGACCAACAAGAAGTACCCAACCCGAGCTATCCACCAAAAGCTTCATCGGGTTCGCGCACGAAAGCTGAACGAAGTCGACAAGATATGATACCTCAGTGATGCTTTCGACTACAGCGTATTTCATCTTCCCGAGATCTGGGTTGAGCATCCCAACAAGCCTTGGAAGCAAAGAATCCAGGCTTTGAGTAAACGATGGTGGTCTATGGCGATTGGATGGAAGGTCCAATGCACAAATGCCAAGCGGAGGAGCCGAGTGGTCTTACTCCGCAGTTGGGAACCCAGGACGCAATGCTGGGAGCTCAATGGGGTTACGTGACCGGTAATTTGTACGTAAGAGCCCTCATCTGGTCATTCACATGGGTACCAACTTCGGATCGTCCAATACTCGTCGTGGCTAGACGATCCAATGCCCAACGCTCGCGTGCACACATCAGAATGTGCGGGACATGCAGGGGATACGAGTGAGCCTCTCCTTCGTACGGCATGGCAGTGTAATATTGCGCCGCAAAGCTCACATGTCAGTTGCTGTCAGCACCGCGCACATGTTGCCTGCATTGCGACCACGTTTATGACTGCGCAAAACTGTCGCGAACGTGTGGATACGGAAAACCCAGCGGTCACGGCGACGATGCTTGTTTCCCCAGATCTTCCGGGTTCTCCGCTTCATAGCTCCAGGATTGCGCAAAAGCAGCTGAACGGCGCGCGGTCAAGCACATGCTGCCGAGGAAGTTGAATGGAGAGCCAGACCGAATCGTCAGATCCTTCCAGAGGAGGAAAGCCACCTCCGCACGAAATGACGCAGGAACGGTTAAACCCTTGCACTTCAACAACAGGGTCGTATTGGCGGCACACCCACCACAAAGTAACTCAAGAGAAAGTGTCCTGTGCCTAGAAGTAGGTATTTCGTGTTTTCAGAATAGGAGTACACAAGCATATTTCTGACAACTGCCTAGACACACGAATGCAGGTACAACAAGGCCGCCAGTCTTACGCCATGCCACCGTCTTTTTGCCGGGAATTTCGCAGACAGCGGTGGACGTTCGGATGGCGCATCCGTTCGGCGGGTTAGCCATGTTCCTGCGCGACCGAGCTTAGCCAAAGGGTGTAAGCATGGATTATCCCGGATGTTTGGCCGAGAATGGTCGAGATGTCGCGGGGTTTGTAACACTGGATCCTGCGCCATATATCGATTCTTGTGTCGCATTTGCGCTTGCCGCCATCCAATGGCCACCCAGCCGGACTGGAGGAGAAAACTTTGACGATTGAGGATCTGCGCAAAGCGACGATGCACATAGTGGTTGGTTTTGCCTCGTTGCGTGGCTTCACAGCCTCAGGGCTGCCCCGGATCTTCTCGCTTCGCACTAGTCCCGGAAGCGATTAGATGGGAACGGCCGCACCGTCACTGGCCTCATGAGACCCAATCAGCAAAAGCTTCTAGTCTCTGCGGCATGGTTCTTGGCGCCTTGATCAATTCGATCCCTGTTCTATGCTGGAGCTCGCCGTCGCCCAACACCAATGCTCACCAATGATGTCCAATCGACGATCGGGTGGCTTCTTACTCGGTTCAATAACACTACACGCTCCTCGCAATTTCTACATGACACTCCAGAAGATGTAGAGAAAGTTACGCGGTACCATCTCCTTTCTTTCAATCTTCATGATTCACGACCATTCGCTGGCAAGGCGCGCCGCGCCTAGTTGTGTGGCAATAGACTCTGCCCTCACAAGTCCGGCCTCGACGAGCCGCAGCTAGCGATGCGTAGTCTGGGGTAGTGTCATCACGCGCTACCACATCGAGCAATACCTCCAGGGGCTGCTTGAAGATCTCGAACGGGGGCGAACAACACGCCCAGTGTGGAGCCACTTGGGTGCTAGCTTGTTTCTCACCTGGACACGGGTGGCCTACGGTTCCGCTTGATATAAAGAGCTTATGGGAGCCTCCTGTTCGAGTTTCTGCAAGCTTCAACTGTCGTTATACATACATCAAAGAACTTTCACTACACCGATCACCGTATCAACACCAAGACAACCGTCAAAATGAAGACCTTCACCATCGCTGCCTTCGCCGCTCTGGCCTCCGTTGGCTCTGCCCAGCTCAGCAACATCCCCTCTTGCGCCGTATGTTCTTACCACCACCTTTATAACTACAAGTAAACTAACATTATTCAGCTTCAATGCTTCCTCGCTCCCCTCCAGAGCGACGGCTGCTCCTCCCTCACCGACTTCGAGTGCCACTGCAAGAAGGGTGCTGAGCTCCTCGGCAAGGTCCAGCCTTGCGTCCAGGGTGCCTGTGAGCAGGACGACCAGGCCAAGGCCATCTCCGCCGTCCAGGACACCTGCAAGGCTGCTGGTGTTCCCATCAACATCCCCGGTGCCGGCGCTGCTTCCTCCGCGGCTGGCTCTGCTGTCGCCAGCGCCACATCCGCCGCCGCCTCTATGGCATCTTCTGCCGCCGCCTCCGCCTCCTCCATGGCTTCCTCTGTCATGTCTGAGGCCTCTTCCGCTGTCGAGTCTGCCGCTTCCTCCATGGCCTCCGAGATGTCCTCCGCCATGATGACCGGTACCCCTACTGCCAGCGAGAGCATGATGAGCATGACCCCCTCTGCTTCCATGTCTGAGTTCACCGGTGCCGCTGCCCAGGCTACCCAGGCTGTCGGTATCCTCGGTGCCGCCGCCCTTGCCATGCTCGCTTTGTAGATACCCTCAAGCCCTTGGTGGCAAGCATGAACGGATTGACTGGTTAGTCATGGTCAGGATGTAATGGAATCACGTTGGGATGGATGGATCGAATCTTGTATTACCACCTAAAACCGATAATGCGATACCTAATATTTCGAACCCGAAACCTTTATCTCATCTCATTTTCTTGTGTCGCCTCCAAACTTCAGGCATGTTCCACTTCGAATTCGCGCTTTTCCGCTCTATACTTTCTGTGAACGCGTCAGAACTATTTTTCCGGTGGCTCTTTGCATTCGGTGAAACTGAAGCTGAGAAGTAGCGCAGTGACGTCAGAGTAAGCACTATCGTGTCGCAAAATGAAAACACAAGGGTTACCATGCCTTCGTTCGGATTGAAGCTACCCGCGGCTGGTCAATGTATACAGACTCTGCGTGTGTGTAATGCATTGTTTTATGCAAATTGTTGAGATGCCCTCTTGCAGAAACACCGCAGTGGAAGCGACAGAGGCGCTGTTCTGTTGCAATCGTCTTGGGTAATTACCGTAGACGGCCCTTACTCTTAGCTCGGCTCTTGCAGACGTTATTGTGTCGTCTGCCTGATTCAATTGAACACCTGGGCACGCTTAGTATATTTTGATATGCATTACAGTTGATCTCATATACGTCGAGAGGGCTTATAGACTCGACGGACGCTGCGAAAAATCCGGTATCCGCCCAGTTGTTGGGAAATATAATTATTGCTTGATGAGGTTGCTCTTAAGCTCTTCCCATTGCAACTCTGTGACAGATTTCTAGCCACTTGCTTTGATCGTGCAAGGTAAACTACTGAAAGAGAACAGGGCCCTCAATATTCAAGCGACTATTCGACGATACCCAGCTGCGTCGTCTCGCACGCCACCAACTACTCAGCTTGAGTGACAGTGCCATCAGTTGCGCAATGCAGGACCGCACAACTTTGGTCCAAGACCAGCGCTTACTCGATCGAGAAATACATGATCTCGAAAAAGGGAAACTACCCCAGCGGAAGTCTAGATCGCGTGCATGCTGCAGGCGCGACGTTAGTAAGCGTTGTAAAGGTGACTACTCGCTGCAGCAGACAAGGCAACCACACATAATCAATTCGTGACGTCAATTCCTGCGTCCGTAGATAGCTAAAAGGGCGCTGTCGTACTTTGAGACGTAAAAGAGGGGTCGTCATAACCTAGAGAGCGGACGAGCGTACCTGCAACATCGCCAACTTCAACATTCGTAACCCTTCCCAGACAATCACCATGGCTTCAGAACCCGAACCATACACAATATCAGTGCCCGACTCCGCAATCGAAAAGCTCAAACGCAAGCTCTCAGATGCCGACTTCCCAGATGAACTCGACACACCCGATCAATGGCCCTACGGCTCACCCCTCTCTGACATCAAGCGTCTAGCAAAACACTGGGAAACAAACTTCTCATGGCGAGACGCCGAATCCAAGATGAACAAGCTACCCAACTATCGCAAAAAAGTCCAAGTCGACGGTTTCGGCCAAATCGACATACACTTCGTCCACAAAAGAAGTTCAAACCCCAACGCCATACCCCTCCTCTTCAGCCACGGCTGGCCAGGCTCCTTCCTCGAAGTCACAAAACTGCTTCCGCTCCTCGAAGCCGGCGAGAAAGAAGGGAAACCCGCATTCCACGTCGTTGCGCCATCTCTGCCGAACTTTGGGTTTAGTCAGAGGATTAGCAAGCCTGGCTTTGCGTTGTCGCAATACGCGGAGACGTGCCATCGGTTGATGCAGGACCTTGGATACGATAAATACGTTACGCAGGGCGGTGATTGGGGGTTTTGGATCACGAGATCGATGGGGTTGCTGTATCCCGACTATGTGCTCGCGAGCCACATCAATATGGTGCGCGCGCAAGCACCGACGTTCACATCGCAGCCTGCACTTGCTCTACAGCACGCTGTTACTCCTTACACAGAAGCCGAGAGCAAAGGAATCGAGCGCTCAGAATGGTTTCTCAACGAGGGCCAGGCGTATCGCCAGCTGCAATCTACGAAACCACAAACACTCTCCTACGCATTCGCTGATAGCCCCGTAGCTCTACTGGCATGGATCTACGAGAAGCTGATCGACTGGACCGACGGCTATCCCTGGACTGACGATGAGGTACTTACTTGGGTTAGTGTATACTGGTTCAGCACTGCAGGGCCCAATGCGCATGTTAGGATCTACTACGAAGCGCAACATAATCCTACGGATCTAATTCCGAATCGAGAGCGGACGACGACGTGGATCGATCGGGTGAAGTTGGGCGTTGCGCACTTTCCCAAGGAGATTACTGTTGTGCCAAGGGTGTGGGCGAAGACTTTGGGTGAGTTATTCTCGTGGTGATGAGGTTGTGGCCTACACTGACTCATCTGCCACTAGGTCCTCTCGTTCATGAGAGTGTTCACGACAAGGGTGGGCATTTTGCTGCGCATGAGAGACCGGATGTGATCGTTGCGGACCTGCAGAAGATGTTTGGAAAGGGCGGACCGTGCTACGGCATAGTTCCAGGGAAGTCGGGTTATTGATGTATGATGGTGAACGGAAACAACGTTGATGCAAATTTATGGTAACGAGAACTATTTGTTTAATGTCATTGCTTGACAGGTGCCGGCCTTATCAGCTCAGTGGTCGAGTCTCGAGCGCCTTCACACGAGAAGTCGAACGCGGCCAGATTCGCGTCTGTTGGCTTTTCAGCCGTAAATTGCGTGTTTGTTTTCCCATCGTCGCGACTTTTTGATGGTGAGAGAGTTCGTCCCGGGATCAGGTCGAGCTCCTCTTTGGATACCAATGTCGATCGCGACAAGTCCTTCTCTGCCGCTGATGCCGAAGAGCTGAACGTAAGCCAGTGGATTATGAGCGCGTCCCAGCATACGTCCACCAAACAGATCGTGAGGCATATCATGCCCAGCTCTTCACCCCTGGTAAGGAAGAATTGTACCATATTCGCCGCCGTCGGTATCTCTATCAAGAGCGATCCAATGATACTCTTCCACAGCAATGTCTTGATATTCTTCCTAGCTGGCGTATCCTGTCCTCCATGCACTGCATCCTCAATCTGATCTGACTTCCTCTTGAACATCCTGGAAAGAGTTGATGCGCAGGGTAACCCTACGACCGGATAGAGTAGGTAAAAGAAAACCACAGTCAGAATGATGTTCGTAAAGAAGTTGACCACGGTAAATGGTATCGATGCGATGCCGCGAATGCCAAAGTGGCAGCGTCCGTCCGATTCGTGCAACTCGGTGACATGGTTGAGATAGGCGTTGATGGCGACGGTACTGTACAATACGACAATCATAGCCATGCAGCATAGGTATATCTTGTCTTTTCGCCTATTGACGAAAGGCGCGCGGACGACATGGATACGTTCGACCAAGAAAATATAGCTGCCATGTATTAGTAAATGGCCGGGTTTCGCTGATACGCACTTACATGATAGCTTTGATGAACGTGTAGAAGATCAAGCACACCCATGTTCCCGCAACACAGAGTTCGTAGGTATACAGTCCCTGACCTGCCACAAGAACGGCTGAACAGATGATGAACATCAAGACCAGTACGTATAGCATGAAGACAAGCGCAGACATGAGGCGGTGCTTTCTCAAAATGCGGCGTTTGAGTTTCTCGAACCGCGAACCTATGGTCTGTGTCAGAAAGTGTGAACGCACGACTGGTCCAAACTTGATGGCGTGATGCATGTTGCAAAAGCCATCGTCTGGCCTTGAGATCGACTGGGTACGGAAGAAAAACTTACCCAGTAATAGCGAACACACCATCATGCACAACAGTGATATGATCGTGAAGATCGACCTATCCCGTGGAAGTTCGCCATTGTCGATGAAAACGTTCGAGTTCCGAAAATCCTCTTGCCGCACCTGTAAGGGGAGGGCTTGAGCAGCGAACGTCTGCATCAAGAAAAGACAGGCGAACAGCCTCATTCTTGACAGAAGTTCGGAACCGATATCGAAACGAGTCGTACGCGTTCGCAGAAAGAAAGACGTGATCAATAATCATTCGATTGGGGATCCTTGAGTCCTTAACTGGACCCTTTTCGCAACCTGACATCTGTCTTGGTCCCACAAAATGACGCTCCATTATTTTCTTCTTGCGTAAATTATATGGTCAAGCCTATGATCGACCGGGAGTTACTAGGGACTGTGGCGCTGAGGGCGATCGTTTTGCTTGACTTCCAATGTTGCGTGAGGCTGATTGGGTTTACGCTAGTCATGCGGAGATGGGGCCGGCTGGCCGATGTGGCCTCGAACGCGAGATTCCCGGTAGATAATCCACGTGCGTGCCGCTGCTCCCGTTCCTAGCAGCTGTTGGATGCGGTTTTGCTCAAATATCTCCGTCAGGGACAGGGTCGGTATTAGAGGCCGGTGTGTATTTTGCTTTTTCTACCTGACAGGTGTCATGGCTCGCTGATTCTTACCAGATGTCGCGTTGTCTCAACCAGCTATACTTCACCCATTCGTACCACGTTATCAAACGGAAAATCCTGTTGACTTCCCCTGGCGAGGATCCTAGTCCAATGTCTGACTGGATCTCGTTCTCTTGGAGCCAATATTGCCGTATCGGGTTTGCGACAATCCGCCGAACGCCATTGCGCCATTCTCTTGCTCTGCTGAAAGATCCTGATCCTGATGTCCGAGGGTGAGTTTTGCCGATGTTGCAACGGCCTGTTCTTCGCTCACGGGCATCATCTCGTTCCATTCCAAGAACAACCATAGCCAGGATAGAGCAAATTCGATGTTCCCTGAGCCAGGTACATATGTGCTCAGCAGGACCTTGCACGTCTCCTGTCTTCTCCAAAGAGACAGTTGGCGAAGCTGAAGAGTACACAGCCCTCAGATCTGGCAGGGGTCGCAGGGATGCTGAATCATAGTAGTCTGAACGAGTGGCTCCGAGGAACGAGCTGAGCAGATTGACTTCGGAAACTCACGAACAACTGTGGGGACTCTCGTAAACTTTGCGTACACTTTTCGCACGCTCGTACCCCACGTCGTGGGGTGTAAGAAGCATTGCGAATCCTCGGCCATACGAGCATGTGATTGATACAAGGTCGTTTCGGTCGATGATCGCTAGTATATGCGCGCTGCGAGAGCATCCTGAAACCCCTGCTGGTATCCACGGGGAATTTCTCGTCACAGCCCATGTTGCTGATCACACTTCTATCCAGATGTAGCATTCGATCCCCTAACGGCCAGAGGATGTTGGAAAGATGCGCGCGATCTTCTGATCCGGCGTGGAGAAGGAGCTGCGGCAGGTCAGTAAGCCCTTGAAGTGGCGTGTGGTAACTGACTTGTTCGCCCAGTGCGCGTTCAACCAGCTCCTCCCGCGAAAGCTCAATGAAGACATCGTGAAACCGGCCTTCTCCGACTGCAACTATTGGTGATCTATTGACTTTCGCTTGGTCACATACCAAAGTAGGAACACAGCCGCATTGCAACCTTGGAAGTGAAGGTTGCCAAATGTGATGTGCGTGTGCGATGGGCGTCGCGGCGGATGTCGCGCATACGCGCACGGCGCGTCGCACTAGAGCGGATTCGGACTTGCCGGATCGCTGATCTCCGAAAGCATCTTCGTAGCCATCCACTCACGACTCTACAACTGCTCCTCAACCAATAATGAGTGGCGATACAAGATTGAAAAAGAAGCGGAGAGGCGGCCCGCGCAGTAGAACAGGTATGTGCCGTGATCTATGAAACTCTGCTGCGATGCTGAGATAAGCTAATGCCATCAAGGTTGGTACGTTGGCTGCTATCCTCATCGCGAAAACCTGTACTTCTGGCTGACTGAGTCGCTCCAGCGCCACTTGCAAACGCCGTCACACTCGCTGCGATGAGAAAAGGCCAGTATGCGGGAATTGTGAGCGCCTTAACCTCGACTGCGAGCTATCCGAGGAGATCGTATGGGCTACCCCTCGTGTCGATACGACACCGGACGAACCAAACAATGATGCGCCGCTTCTCGTTGACGTGTTTAGGACGCGGATGAATGATCTTGACCTTCCTGAAAATACTTTGTCAAGTCAGAACTACATACCTGCTAATGGTGTCACGACAACAGGTTCCGATGAAGCGAACGGTCAGAAGAAGGTACGCTTGACACCAGAAAGCGCCTTCCTACTCCAGACCTATGTACGCACCGTCGCAACATGGATGGATATTTTTGATCATACCAGCACCTTTCAGCACAAAATTCCACAGTTGGTCCTCAGATCGCCGCTTCTGTTTCACTGTGTATGCGCCTTTACCGCCAACTATCTAGCCCTTTCCAATTCGAGCCATGATCCTTCTTGGCAAGTCACAGCTTCCAAGCATTATGGCGAATCGTTGCGCCTACTCATAGAAGCTTTGAGCATGCCTTCGCACGAACATGCGCTTACCGCAAGTATGCTGCTCTTGAGCTACGAAATCCACGGAGCTTTGCGCTCTGAAGACTATCGGCGACACTTCCTAGGCCTTACAGTACTTATCAAGTCACGACATGTTACAGCACAGTCAAGCGGCACTGATCTGGCCAATTTCTGGATATATATCCGACACGAGATCGTTGTGGCCATGGCGAGCGAGCAGCCTCTGATACTAGACCCTGCAGAATGGGAGGTATCTTGGGTGGAGGGTGAGACTAGAGAAGATGTTTTAGGAAACCACGTTCTTTGGATATTAGCGCGAGTTCTCAATCTCATTTTTGGACCAGATGGACGGACTGAAGCAGGTAAAGAGCAGCGCCAAAGCTTCCTGCACGAGATCGAGATGTGGCGCAGGGGGCTTTCTGACACATTTGTTGGTATCTCATATGGGGACAAAGACGAAGATGGATTCTGCAAAGTGTACTTCCCAGTGGCTGCCGCAGCCGCCACAGCGTTTTGTACGTTTATAGATGCACGTAGCGCTCAACATGATCTGACGGGTCCAGGGTATCACATAACGCATATTCTGCTCTATGCAGAGCCAGAGCTTCAAGACGAGGCCTACATTCCTCTGATTCAGGAGCAGGCTATGAGGATTACCGACATAGCAATATCAGATTTCCCCCCATCGCTGATGGTATTCTCTACGCATGGTCTTTTCTACGGTACGTATCATCCCTCCGGTTGAACGTGGTCAGATGGTTTCACGATCACAGCGGAACAGTCACTGATGCGTTCTAGCCGCGAAACATATCCATGGGATCTCAAGAAAGGCGCGTATCTGGAACGTCTTGAACGAGGTTGAGCGGCAAACTGGGTACAACACGAGTACGACCGTGAGACTTCTCCAAACTTTGGTGGAGGAAGGTGCGCAAAGCCATAGCGCAAGTATCTTATGAGCGACTCCTATTGCTTCGAAAGGAAAAACATGATAATTTACCAGCCTCTGCCTACCAAGAACCTGGAGAATGTCCGGCATCGGACCGAGCCGCCTCGTTGGTCAGCTGCGGGTTGAAGCGAAGCCAACGACTGATCAAGCATTGACTGCGAGGCTTCTGGGGTGATGATGGGGTCGGAAGTTTTCATCCTATCGCGCTGTCTAGGTGTAGCGACTTCGGTCACACTCCAGGATAGTGGCGCTTAGAGCACACCTCTTACTGGCAAACATTGTCGTTACCCACCCCACGTACATCCTCAGGCCCAACTCGGATGCTGGAAACAATTCAAAGACATCTCCTAAGACATGGTCAACCGCGATCTCAAATTCCCTTATCTATCAGGTTTCGTTCCAAGACAGAGCTGTAACAAGGTGTGGCATGCGCAGCCGGGTTCTGGCGCACGTCGCGAGGCTGCGCCGCCTGCACAGCCCGCGAACAGTCGGGTAGGCAACAGCAACACAACCAGTCGAAGATGCTCCCTGTTCTAACAAGCGACTGGGCAGCGCAAATCGATACCCTTTTCGAAACATTTGTGAGCGTATCGCATGAATTTGTTCAGCTTCTGGATATCGCCAACGCCACAACTTCGTTTATGCGCGGGTAGTCTCAGCCATGCACGACAGATTGTTTCGCGCAGCCTCCACGAGAGCGCTGAAGGGACTCTTGGTTATATTCGCCACTCCAACCGGTTTCTGAAATGCCATGTTCGTCAATCTATCTCACACCATTATGGCACCCCCACTCAACTCTCAAGACGATCGTGCAGCGTTCGTTGATGCTTGCATCAACAAGCGTAAGAAAGCGATGCATGCTTGGGAGTCACTTGGCTTGATCAGTGAGAAGTTACATGATGAGCAACACGGCTACTTCGTCAACAAGGAAAAGGCCGACAAGGCTAACGAACTGCAAAGAGTGGTTGAGGGAATAGCAAAGTCATTCGCTACGTCGTATCGTGGCACCATTGAAGAGCTCCATACCGATCTCGCTGAAGAGCACGCGTTCTCGGAAGACGTTTTCCGGCTCGGAGAAGAATTCGGAGTAAAGATATGGGGCCGTATAGAAGACGGCGAAATACGCTCGTCAGGCGAGTCCCAAGGAAACGGCATCGAGGAGCAGGATTGGGACGACCCAAAAGACCGCCAGAAGTGAGCACTCGATGCGTTACCGGAATAACACTTATTGACCACCTTCAGCATTCTATTTTACATCCGATGCTGGATCATATGCACCGTGATCAGAGAGTACAGGGCGACTCCACGAAAAGGCAAAGCGAAAGCTCGGACCCGGGACTTGAGCCCATCCCAAGATCAACAGGATGAAGACATTGTCCAAGATCTCATGGAGACTTACGACCCTAGTACCGAAGGTGGATTGTTTCGAGCGCCAGAGCCACCACGTATGTATCCGACACCTGAACCGCGTAGAGATACGACAGCCACCAGTGCCAACGAGAAGATTACAAGCACCAGTTTCACATCCATAAATAAGACTACAACACCAAATAAGAGGAAAGCGCAATATTCCCACGAACGAACACCTTCTGGGAAGCTTCCGAAGCCTTCAAAGGGCGCTCGAACAATCCCAGTTCTCACTCATCAACAACGAGATCCCTACTCAATCCCTATGTCCCCACCCGCATTCCCAAATCTAGGCCGCTCGTCATTCGAAAGACGAAGAGAGACCACGTACGATTCAGATGCGACTTGGGTGCCGCCTCGTGAAGAGACTGCAGACGCGGAAACGGTGGTCGATGCGGAGGAGATCAACCCAGGAGAAGTCGGTAAGCTCATTACTCCGGAAGCCACACTGAACGTTCAAGCTGACCCTCAATAGACTCGCGCATCCAGAATGATATCGCCACATCCAATGCGGACGACATGCAATACGAGTACGACAACGAGAACGCCGCTGGTCCATCGGGCACCTACCGAAACCCGCTCAGACAAGACTCCGTCATACCAGACACACAAACGCAAATCGATGTAGTAGACGCTATCATCTACCCGCCAAGTGGCCAGCTCAATCAGGACGAAGCGCGCACTCCAAGCGATGCGTACACCGACGCCATAATCCGCTCCCTCATTTCCGATCGCTCCCCCGAAACGCTTCAGACGCGCACCTACCGCCTGGAACTCTACAGACTGCTCATAGCGTATCTAAACGGCATCAAGAATTTCGACTCCTCCAACTACGATTCTGCCGCAGAGGAACGCATGGATCTCCTCCTCAGTCAATTTCACTGTATGGACTCTGATGTCTTCCACTCTTTTCGTCGTAACAACGGTGCAGTTCACCTGCATTACGTATTCGAGAAATGGATGAGTATGCGTCATCGTCTCGATGCTTTCCGTAGTGCGACAGGGTATCTTGGCCCACCCGGGAGGGAATGGGAGGAATTTTTGAGGGGATTAGATGATGTGCCGCATGCGGAGGCCATTCTAGCTTTTGTGGATCTGAAGGATGCTGGGGATGGGGAAGAGGGAGAAATGGCGCTTGGTGATGGGTTTGATGAGGATCTCATGAAGATGTTTGATAGGCTGACAAGATTCCCGGATTGTAATGGGCCGGAGGCTTTCAAGGGTGTGAAGAAATTTAATGAGAGGTTGCTGGTGTGGTTTAGGAATGAGTGAATAGGTGAAGGTAGACACATTCGCCCTTCGCGATCAAACACTCCATGATTGCGACCATTCCTTCCTGCTTCCAGCCAGCCAGTATCCGCCAGACTTGTCACGACACGCAGCAACTATCCATCTCGAGATCCAGCGCTGGCTTCTGCTCCACAACCGGCGCCACACCCCAATTAAGCTCTTTCAAGAACACAGTAAGCCGTTCCCTCAACTCAACCTCCTCTTTCTCCCTAGCCCAAACAAGATACAACCCCCACCTGAACTTCCCAGCCGTCCTCTCCAACGGTTTCAACATCCACTCCTTCAGCTCCCAACCCACGGCAAGCGGCATGTCGTTGTATACACGTAGCGTGATGAATTCCAACATCTTCGCCTCTCTCAGGAGCAAGTCGACTAGATCCGCAAGCCACCCGTTCATGCTATATGGCAGTGTGTGCTTATCAGTCACATCCCCATCTTTTTCGGCATTCCAGAATACGCATATGCAAATTTTGCGTGCGTTCTGAATGGCGCGGAGGGCGATTGGTTCGATTGGGCTATCGAAAATGGACGAGCTGGTAAGTGGGTAAAAGCCCAAGGTGGCTTTTGAATAGAAGTAGGCGCGGATCTCGTCGCAGAGGAAACGACATGTTATAGATAGCTCGGTTGGTGCCATTTGGTCGATGTAGGTGATTAGTCGCTCTTGTGCGTGCGCAGTCCGATTCTGCTTGGATTCCTGCCGGCAGAGATGGTCGTAGATCTCGTAGCGCAGTTCTTTGGGGAGACGGAGGAGAGGGCTGGAGGGAGTCGATGAGGACATGGTGGGTGGTGGAAGTGTAGGCGGCAGATGATGTGGATTGGGTTGAGGGTATGAAGGTCTGTTTAGACAATTGGATGGAAATGGTAAGAAGGAGGCAGGTTTATGACAGTTAGGTACTTTCAAAAGACGACATGTGGGTTGGCGTTGTGGCACGCCTCGCGATGCATGATGACGTACTACCTGGTGTGCTTTGGGTGATCTGGTCATGGACGAAGAGGTCGGGTTTGCAATATCCCGGAGCCTGACCTTTCCAAGCAGTGCAACCACCAGTAAACTATTGCATGCGTCATTGTCACTAGCAGGCCAAAAGGGACTCAAAGAGCACAACATTGAGACAAAAGCATTGAACTGTTACATTTTCCGTAATCACTCCAACGCCATGCGAATGCAACATCATATCGAAGACGGCAAATAATACTGTAATCTAGCTCCACAGCCTCAACGTGCCATCCGCACCAGCCGACACACACCACGGCTCCCTCGGATGCCAATCCAGACCCATAACACCCAACCTGCTCTTAATCTTGTGTCCGCGCAGTACCTTCAAAGGAACAATAGTAGCGTTCTCCATGAGGTCTCCCACGACCTTTCCGTGGAAGATCTGGATGGTGCCGTCGTCGGAGGTATCGGCGAAGAGGGGGAGACCGCCTTGGTGGAAGCGCACTGAACGGATGGCTTCCTTGTGGAAACGGAGGGTCTTGTAGGGTTTGTTGGAGAGGTCGAGGTCGTGCCAGAGGAGGCGCTGGATGGGAAGTTAGTGAATGTCTTAGTAGTGTTATTAAATATGGAGAACTTACCTTGTCGTACGTTCCGACAATGATGTTGTCACCACCGGGGTGCACGTCGATGGATGAAATCCATTTGGCACCTGGTTGCAGGATCTTGACGAGTTCCTGCTTGGCGAGATCGTAGCTGCGGATTGTGTTGCGGGTGGCGACGAAGAATATGGCTTTGGAGGGGTGGAATTGGGCGGTTTGCGCGATACCCTTGAGGCGGCGGAAAGGCAGTTGGGTGAGGTGTTTCGAGACGGTGTGGATGGCTACTGCTGTGCTTTGACCCCGGGGCGATACAGTGGCGAAGTAGTCTCCTCTCCGGTGCCAGTTCACTATCTTGACTGATGCTCGGACTTCGATTTGGACGAGAACGCCCTTGTTCTCCAAACGGGCTCCTGGACGACTCCACTTGCCTGGTGCTGCTTTAGGTGCCTCGCCAAATGTTGTTGTGGTGGGCTTCGAGGCTGCGTAACCCCAACCGGCGTCGAGAACCTCGCGACTGGCTTGCTCAACATCCGGCGAAAGAAGTGTGAAGGGTACGATTAGGTAGACGTTCTCGCCGCAAGCAGCAGCTACTACGGATGTCTCCTTGGTGGGTCTCCATTGTACTGCATCCACAGCCTCCTCATCTGATAGCTTTGCGTTCCAGACCTGGCGACCTGTCAACAGCTCCCAGACCCTTACGTAGCCGTCGTCACCTCCACTGGCAACAAAGATGCCATTAGGATCGACCGAAACACATCGAACACGTCCTTCTTGTCCGCGGTATATCGCTGCGCATGTAGTCGGGAAAGGCTTGAGCTCTTCAGGGTTCGGCAGCTTAGGTAGCAGTGATTCAGGGTCGATGTTGAGTCGGTTTCTCCGGATACGGGGAGCCAAGTAGAGATCCAAGCTTCGCTCAAATCGTTCCTTGACGAATGTCTCGTAACCAGGAACCTTGCGCAGCGCATCGTAGTTCTTGGGCAGGAAGTCCGTCTCCCGCTCCTCATCGTCTTGCTCCAACCACTTCTGCTCCTCAACCTTATCTGGCAAGTACTCGGGCGGTGGGTGGTAGCTCGCTTCGTAGCCAGGCGGTGGCAGCTTGGGTGCTGGGATGTGCATTGTGTTGTCGGGGCGAGGCTTCTCGTCCGCCCATACGTCAAAGGTGAAAACGTCTTGCTCTTCCTCCTGCTCCTCCGGTGCCCGGTATGGCTTGATGCGGCCTTCCCTAATCGCCTTGACGATTTTCATGACGCGCTTCGCCTCGTGCTTGGAGGGGATGAATCTTCGCTTGGGCTCTGGCGCAGCGCTCAGTGGCATAATCTCCGTGTTGACACCAGAGAAGTAAGCGACCATCTCTGGGTATGGGTCGTAACCATCTTCCACGATCTCGTTCCTTGTGAGCCTCTTGAGCACATCGAGCTCCTCGGGCGACAGGTTCAGCGGTTTTCCCGTCTGGGGATCCGTCAAGCCTGTCCAGCCCTTGGGTATGTCGATGCTGTCCAACAGCGCATCCAGCGCCTCTCCCTTTGCCGGGCGCATGATCTTCTTGCCGTTGATATCGTAGCCAATATGCGGGTATTCATCGTAGTACTTGAGGTCGATGTTGCCGATCGTGTTGGTAGCTTCGGCGTCAGAATCGTCAGATTCGTAGACTGGGTCGATCTCTTTGTAGATGTAGCGAGTGTTGCCGTGCGCGTCGGTGGTGACGGTGTAGTTGGGCTTCAGGTCTTCGTCATCGTCCAATTCCCCGGTTGCGCCACCATTTACGTCCAGATCCATCTCATGTGTAGGTACGCCATTCTTCTTGCGCAGTGGAACATCCGAGGTATTCAAGTTGCGCATTTCCTCACGAATCTGCTCTGCATCGCTATCTTCCTCCTCCTCTTCGTCTTCGTCAGAAAGACCCTCGATCACACTGCTAGCATCGGTATCGGCGCCTTCATCTTGGCTGTCGTCCGAGTCGTCCTCGGAATGCGACAGGATGCCCTCGAGCAGTCCGTCGGCCAATTCACCTTCCGAGTCACTGGGCTCGGGCGCCGGACGCGTCACTACCTTTCTCTTGCGCGGGTTGACTGACATTTTGGGCGTTTGATGTTTCCTCCTCACGTTCACCGCGGACTGTCGCAACTTCCCAAAAATTATCGCTAGCGTCCAAGATTTCGGTTTTAGCGCGTCGCACGTGCCAGGCTGCCATCAGCCAAGCATATCCTCGGAGACTCTACAGCAACTTTATCGCAAACTCCGCAACTCCAACTCTCTGTTTACCCCACGCAATTGCAACCACCACCCGCATCTGCTACGCCAAGACGCCACCCCAGACTGATTGCAGCAGTAATTCCACCGACTCACCATGGCGACGCGCCACTCTGACTACGATCGTAGGCGCCATTCCCCGCGCCGCGACCGCGACCGCGGAGATCGTGGAGACCGCTATGGCGAAGGCCGCTTCAGAGACGACCGTGACCGCCGAGACCGCCGCGATGACCGTCGAGAGCCTGACCGTCGAGACCGCGACCGCGGCGACACGTACCGGCGACGTTCGCGCTCCCCGCCTCGCCGCCGCGACCGATCCCGTGACCGAGGGGACCGTGCCGACCGTGGAGACAGCTACAGGCGCGACCGCGACGGTGATAGAGACAGGCGTCGTCGCTCTACTTCCCGTCGCCCTGGTTCCCGTTCATCTGCCACACCTGCGCCTGGCTCAGACAGCTGGAGGCGCGATGACGGCAGACGCGACGACAGCAGGCGCGACCGGCTAGATCACTCCTCGCGCGACGACAGGAAGAAAGACCCCGAGACACAAGCCAAGGAAAAGCTTGCAGACCGCGCTGCGAAGCTGGCTGAGTGGAAGAAGCTCAATGCCGAGCGCCTGCTCAAAGAGAAGACCGACACACCCGGCTCCGGTGCTTCGCCAGCTGCCACTGCACCTGCAACCCCGTCAGTCACTGCGACGCCCCCGCCAGCTCCGGCATCTGAGGCCAAGCTTGTTGAAACCGCTAAGACCAAAGTCATTCCGCAGAAGAGTGCTACTGAGAAAGTCAAGCAGAAGCAGCCCGAGAAGTCGACCTTCAGACTGGATGCTTCCGCCGCAGCCCGTCCTCTAGACATGGCCAAGCCTGCAGGCAAGACTGTCACCAACGCTAGTAGTATGTTCATCCCAAGCCCCCTTTTTACGAACCACAAGCTTACACGTACAGACGTTCCCATTGTTAAGGGCAATGGTAACATTGGCTCATTCGGTCTCAAGACCAAGACTGCTGCTGAGACCGAGGAAGAGAATTCCAGAAAGGCATTGCTCGACGAGGAAGGCCCGACCCGCAAGCGCAAGCTACAGGCTCTCCCCGAATTTGACGCCAACGAGGCACCCTCGCTCGAAGCCGACGGCGACGACGCGGACTCTCCAATGAGTGACATCGGCAGTGATGACGAGAACAACGCGGAGCTTCAAGCTCGCCTTGAGAAGCGTCGCGCTGAGATCGCCAACGAGAACCAAGAGGACACTGCCATGGAAGAGGCAACTGCTGTCGAAGCCCCTGCCGACGACAAGATGGAAGTTGACGAAAATGCAGGCGCCGAAGAAGATGACGTCGATCCTCTCGATGCCTTCATGGCCGATCTCACTGAGCCACAACCAAGCCGCGGAGCTCCTTCGGGTCAGACTATGTTCGCTGACGAGCTTGAGACTGTCGAGACTTCCGTCGAACATGAGGACCTTAACGAACTTCGCGCTGCCAAGAAAAAGAAGAAGAAGGAGGTGCCTACCGTCAACCACGATAAAGTTGAGTACGAACCGTTTAGGAAAGACTTCTACACTGAGCCCTCCGAAGTTGCACAGATGACACCTGAGGAGGTCGCAGATCTTCGCCACGAGCTCGACGGCATCAAAGTCAAGCCTGATGACGTTCCCCGTCCTGTCACCAAGTGGGCGCAGATGGGCCTGCTGCAAGCTACCATGGACGTCTTCACCAAGATCGGCTACGAGAGGCCTACAGGTATCCAGTCTCAAGGTGTACCCGCAATTCTCTCTGGCCGAGATCTCATCGGAGTCGCCAAGACCGGTTCTGGAAAGACACTTGCATTCGGTATCCCTATGATTCGGCATGTCCTTGATCAACGCCCACTGAAACCAACTGATGGGCCTATCGGACTGATTCTCGCCCCAACCCGAGAGCTAGCACTGCAGATTGTCAACGAGCTCAAGCCATTCCTTGCAGCATCGGGTGTTACCATCAAGTGTGCCTATGGTGGCCAGCCCATTTCTGAACAAATTGCTATGATCAAGCGTGGCGGCATCCACATCCTATGTGCAACTCCAGGCAGAATGATTGATCTGACCAACGTCAACCAAGGACGAGTGCTTTCTTTCCGCCGCATCACTTACGTTGTCCTTGATGAAGCTGATCGCATGTTCGATATGGGCTTCGAGCCTCAAGTCATGAAGATTCTTGCGAATGTACGCCCTGATCGCCAAACTGTCCTCTTCTCAGCAACTATGCCCAAGAACATGCAATCTTTGGCTCGCAAAGCACTGCACAACCCAGCCGAGATCACCATCGGTGGTAAGAGCAAGGTAGCTCCCGAGATTACTCAGATCATCTCTGTTGTACCAAACAGTTATGAGAAGAAGATCAACAAGACTCTGCTGTATCTTGGTCAGTTGTTCTCTGAGGATGAGAACGCCCAGGTATTGATCTTCACTGAGCGGCAAGAGACCGCCGAAGATCTCCTGTCCAAGCTCTACAAGTCTAAGTATTTCTCTGTCAACACGATTCACGGAGCTAAAGATCAGACTGATCGTAACGAAGCGATCAACGACTTCAAGCAAGGTGTTCTTTCGATTCTCATTGCCACATCTGTAGCCGCCCGTGGTCTTGATGTCCCTGGATTGGCTATGGTATTGAACTTTGATTCACCAACCCATTTAGAAGATTACGTACACCGCTGCGGACGTACCGGCCGTGCTGGCAACAAGGGTACAGCTGTGACACTTATCGAGAACCCCGGTCAAGAGCGCTTCGCTCTACACATCGTCAAGGCCCTCAAGGAGAGCGGTACAGAGGTGCCTCCAGAGCTTCAGGAGATGGCTAACACATTCCACGAGAAGGCCAAGGCAGGTACCGAGAAGTACTATGGCGGTTTCGGTGGCAAGGGTCTCGACAAGCTTGATGCAGCACGCGCTCTCGAGAAGAAGCGCGAGAAGCGTCAACTTAAGCTGGAAGGTGTTGATGAGAGTGAAGACGAGGAAGAGATCGCACCGCTCATCAAGAAGCCCGAGGTCGCTGGTCCAGCTGGTGTCGTCAACGCTTCTGGTCCTGCTGCAGCTGCCGAGGAAGATCAACCACACTGGATGAAGCTACTGAACAGCAAGATTGTGGTCAGCAAGACTGAGCGTCCTGACGCTGCCGCTTCCGGCAAGCCGATGACCGCCCGCGAGCGAGCTATGGCTGCTGCCTCCAAGGTCGACGGAAGGCTGAGCAAGAAGGGCATGATCCACGCGGGTCAGCCTATCGACAACAAGGGCCCCGATGCTGGTCTCTACCACTCAACCATCGAGATCAATGACTTCCCTCAGAAGGCTCGATGGGCCGTGACCAACCGCACCAACGTCGCCAAGATTCTGGAGCAGACTGGTGTTTCCATCACGACCAAGGGCAACTTCTACGCCGCTGGCAAGCAGCCTGGTGAGAATGATCTACCCAAGTTGTACATTCTCGTCGAAGGTGACACCGAGAACATTGTCACTCAGGCTATGATGGAGCTTACTCGTCTTCTGCGTGAGGGGACCATTGCGGCTGAGGATGCCTCTGCGACTCGTGGTCCTACCGGCCGTTACAGCGTGGTTTGAGAAGTTTTACTTCCGTAAGGTATGCTCGATTTTCTCTCTTTCATTTCAGCGTTGCTTTCTTTTCCATGGCGTCAGTTCACTGCATTGGGAGGAATGGTCAAATGGATGGATGGGAAGGGCATTGGACGGAGTTGAAGGTTTCGACAAAACACGATCGTGCTTCGATACATGCCTCTGGGCTGTACCAAAACGTAAGTTCTCACCCCACTACTCTTTTCAGAAGTTTCTTTGATTTACCCAACCGTCGCAGGTTTCTACTCGGTCACCGAGCCTCTGTCAGGCAACAACATCATTGTACATTACGGGCTCGGCCACACGGTTCGCCGACATGCGATATGCGGGAAGGGGAGTGGAGGCTTGACTCTGGTAGTTCTGGTAAAACATGTCTGGTACGAAGGAGTGGGGTCTTGATTCTGGTGCTTTCCCGTGCAGCCTGACACGGCACGAGAGTGTAGCTTAAGATAGCTTTTCAAATGAGAGGCAATCCCGCCTACTACATGAACTTCTTCGCGTGTTCCTAACCACTCATATCTCGTATTGTATACTCCAACTTGCCCGGCGGCACTGAGATCTCAAGAGACGTGATACTGCGTCAAGACCTCATAACAGGCCTCTTCGCCGATCCTGTATACTCCATCAATAAATCTCTCCTCAAGATCACCTTCTGCGCGACAATCAATACATGCAGACGCGAACCGACATTCATTCATTCATTCCTCAGACCCAGATGCGTGGTACAGAACAAACTACGCCGTATTGCCCTGAACACTGATGACGCAGCTCTACAGGACCCACGCCGCACCGCCCGACGCCATATCGCCGTCCAGGCTGCAGCTGCATCATCTGAGAAACCCTCCTCGGGGGTACATCCATCGGAATATGTATGTGTAGATGTAATGGCGCCATAGCTGCATGTCGCATATTGCATGCTGCGTCTCCTTCCTACATGCTCTACCATCCGACCGACATCCACCGAACTTCGCGCCGCAACACTGCATTTCTCCTTCGCGTGCATCTCCGCCTATTTTAGGCCGAATCCAGGACACCTGCAGGAGAAGAGAAGCCCGGACCTTGACGTACTCCAAGGAACATGTTTCTGCTCCTAGCGAGAGGCGAGTAAACCTGGGCTACTGATGATGCAGATGCAGGTGTAAGGCGCGTACATGCGTGCGTGCGTGCGTGCATTGCTCGCAGAAAAAAACGCACAGCACAGCCTTGCCGCCGCTCGGCCCCCAACGCCACTCGCGAGCGAGCTGGTGCTGGATCTGGATATCCCTTCGTCTCGGATGCGGCTCGGCGAACCCAGATTCAGGGCGGGTTCTACAAAATGGGCGTATAGCGGTGTCGGGTGGATGGCGAAGGATGCACTTGGTAGGGTAAGGCCACGGAGGACGTTCCGGGTTATTTGGTTGGCTGGGGTTAACGGATGAGGGAGGGTGGTCGTGGCGGAGGGCCCTGGTGGGGACTTGGTAAGGGAAGGTGGGGTGAGGTTTGCGGTCAATCTTTCATGTATTGGATTGATTTTGGTCGCTGTAGAGGTCGAAGGAGTACTCCTGGTTGCTGAAGCGGTCGAAGGAAGAGTAACAGATTGATTAGCTGAGCCGTTGGAGGTATCCTTGCGCAATTAGGCGTTCGACGTCGCCTTGCCGGACGTAGAATTGGGAGTTTTTGGTGAGGGTTATTGAGCTGTGATGTCGGTTAGCTGTGGTGACTAGTATACAATATTTCGGATGCGGAAGGAAGGGTCGTAGGCTTCGGCATGCCGAGATGGCGGTCACGTACCCGTATTCTGTTTGGATCTCGCCTGCGTCCTTCAAGACGCGCACGTCGATGAAGAGATCGCGCGGCGGCTCCAGACTCCCCGTTAGATCGATATCCGTCCATTGCCCCTTGTACGCAGCAAGCAAGTCACTGTATTGCCTCACATACTCCTCCTCTTCAGGACTCAAACTACTCTCTTCTTTCCCGCCTCCAGCGCCCATTCCACTGCCCCTCCCCCCTTCTCCGCTATGGTCCTTGCTACCCTGTTGTTCCAGCACGTCGACGCCTTCCCAGCAGTATTCTTCTAGCTTGTCGCTCCGCACGCGGTGGTAGGCGAGTAGACAGCGCTTGTTCCGGCGCATGCACAGGTGGTTTACGAGGAGGGCGCAGGCGGTTTCGGGGGATGCGCTGGGGTTGAAAGACCCGCTGTAGGGGGCGAGGATGGATGAAACGTCTTTGTCGAGGTCGCGCACTTCGCGCACTATGGAGCGGGTGAGCTCCGAGGCGTAGGGTGGGAGATGGGGGAGGGCGAGGGTGCGTTTGGCGTTTTGGACCTGGGGGTGTTAGAGGGCTGTATAGTAGTGAGAACAGGACAATTTAGTTTTACCAACTTATTGGCCGCTTCTCCATACATGGCTGTGGTGTGTGTTATGGGTTTCTTGAGTGTCGTTCTTTCGGTGGTACAGAGATGTGACGATCAAGCAAACGCGACTGTCACTTCAATTTGTAGAGTACGCAGAAGTAGTAGGCTCCTTAGTATAGAGAAGCTGCAATAAATGTGACTGTGTGGTCTGTTCTTTGAGGAGATATCAGAGATCGAGTTGTTCAAGCAAGAGCGATTGGCGCATGCGATGTAACAGTAACATTTGTTGGACCCTCCGCGAAGGCAGGCGCGTTCCTGACGCGGGGGCAGGTGGGGCGGGGACGGGTCTTGGCTTGTCGAGTCCAACTTCAAACCTCTTCTGGCAATCCCTTTCACAACGCCAGCAATCCACGCAACCTCATTCGCCAGCATCGCCAAAATCCCGGCTGGCATCATACCTGCTATCACATACGCGGAAAGATGAACCGATGGTACGCACGATGAACGCGACATCACGTCAACATCGCGTCGAGACAAGAGCGAAGGAAGATTGAACTAATATGTACATCTCGATCTACGCATACGATAACACCATGTCTAAATGCTCTAAGCCTCCGAGTTTTTGGTCCGATCAACGCCTTGAATGCTGCCCACCATGGAAGCGCTTATCAGAAACCACCCCACGATGCGGAAAAGAACGATAATAGCCATGAACGACGTCACACATAAGCGTAAGAGCAACATGACCACCCAAAATGCACTAGCTAACGTGATATAGATCACTGCTCACCCATCCACTTATCAAACTCCGACTCTTGTTCGAGCGACACCATGGTCGGGTCTGGCTGCCAGGCTTGATACTCATCATGCGGAAGATCCAATAAGCCATCAAGGTTGTGTTGCTCAAGCCTATCTTCTTGCATGTCCGGATGAGGATTACGGTATATGGCGTTCTGCAGCGCTGAAGGGTCGATGTCCGAATGACTTCCTCCGTCATAGGCCAACAGTAATGGATCCAGCTGCCCCTCGTCGAATGATGAACTCATATTCGGGTGTAGCTGTTGCAGAAGATCGTTCGCATTACCTCCAGGCAATCCCAACATCGATGGATTCGAGTGGAATTGCATGGAAGAGGATGGCGTGTCTACCCTCCTCATGTGCATGTCGTCTGCGTACGTTGGACTAATTTGCATATTCGGGTAGGCGGCAGTCTGATAGTACTGATTGTAAAGCTCGTTGTGGCTTATCGGCATCGGCATCGGTCGCCCTTCGTTTGTCATCTCCCAGGACGATCGGTTGATACCATTGCCATTCGGTCCGAACGACTGATCGAAGTACTCTACAGCAACACCATTTGACGGATAGCTGAATGATCGATCGATCCTCCTGGCCTGTCGGGGACGAGATCTGCCACCACCGGGAGCCCATTCGGCGTCGTCAAGGTCGCTAGGTTCTTCTTCGTCAGACCACTCGCTTCTTCGCTTACGAGCCGGCGCTGCTGTCTTGCTAGGCGAGAACTTGTACGTCGGGTGTGCGTTTTGGTGGTTGATCCTCTCGATCTTTGCGTACTCGTTGTATAGCTCGCGAATCTCCGGCGGTTCCAGCGGCCAGCTCTCCCCCGCTACGGACGATACGACTTGATGATTGTTCTGAAGACACCATGACTTGGCCCTTTCCGCAAATGCCGACCGGTACAGCATGAACGAGTTCATGGGACGAGTGATGTATCCATTCCTCTTCTCAACTTCGCGTCTCCTGACATCCGCTGGTCTGTTCACCCATTCCTCCATATTCTTGACCGGGATATGATGTAGCTCCTTTGTCAGTATGCTCAACGGCGCAGTAAGCTTGGGCGTCTTGTGCTTCTCGTTCTTCGGTGCTTTCGGCTTCTTCACTCGCGGTGTCGCTTTCCGTCTAGGGCTAGTCTCATTCAGGCGTGGAGAACTGGACGATGTTGTTGCTCGTCCGCTGCGAGTTGTCCTACGTCCGGAATCCTCATCGTTCGCGGATCTTGGTGTCGGTGGCGAGAATAAGGCTTGCTCGTTCTGTCATCCATTAGCAATTGGGTCAGAGACAATCGGCAACATTGCGTACCTGCATGCCGTTGTACGGCCCGTTCTGGTAATACTCCGCTGGTGGACCATATCCCTCCTGTACCTCGATCAGCATGGTTACATGTGTGAAGACGCAGGGACTCTTACATATTGTATACCTAGTCCGAGCCCACGAGGATGGTTATCGGCATGTGACGCATGTGAAGGGATCCCTTCGTGCGCCACCGAGCCAGGCGAGCCGTACCCTGTCTCACCGAACGAATAGCCGCGATCGACGCCATATTGCGCAACTAGGTGCAGCCCGGACTGATACTCTGACCCAGCATTCGGTGGGGTCGGAGGATGTTGTTGGACGAGCGTGTCACCCCTCATCATGGCGAGTGTTGATGCACAAGTTAGTTGCTGCGACAGTGGAGATTGCGGACTGCCGATTGGCCTTGTTTCCGGATTCAACGCAACGCTTAAGCGATGGAGATCGATAGTTGAACAGAGCAAGCGCAACTGCAATGGACGGAATGACTCTTCTGTTGGTCAAAGGCTGCGCAACATGAAGACCGGAGGATTTTGTTGCTTCTGGATACCGAGATGCGTTCGTTGGGCTCTCGAGAAGATACTGGATGAGACTGCTCTGTTCCAGATATTGTACTGGATATGTGTCAGTACGTCTAGCGAATGTGTCGCTCTTTGCTGGGTTTGCTTCACCGCAATGATGCATACCAGTTCGCAAAGTGTTCAGGGAACGAACCTGTTGCAGTTACCCGCTTCTCACCGGCACCAAGGCTTTGGTGCAGAGACAATCAGCGTGGACGACTATGCGATACCAACTTGCAAGTCAGACACCGCCGTACTGTTTGAGTTGTGTTGTTCCGGCCCGTGTCTCTTTGTGGCGAAGGCAGAGCTCGAGCAAAGTGTGAAGGGCAAATCAACGGAGAAGGATTCTTTGTCCGGGATCAGTCGCCAGAAGGTATTTGTAGCGACTACACAACTCGAGGTCGACTGCTCACGTATGTGTATAGTGTACCTAGTCGTCTGAACATGGACAAAGGCACTACCGGATTGGTGCTGGCTGGGCGCGCTTGACACACTCAGACGTCGCGCTGCTTTTGGCCTGCGAACCTCTCAAGCGATGAACTATCTGCGAAATGGCGCAAGACCTAGCCTTCTGGTCCGTTCACGTTTCGAAGTCGAAAATATCATGTCCGTCCTGTTGTGGGGTTGAAAGCGGCCCTCAGCCCCTCCACAGCGACAGCTATAGACGGAAGCTACTCTCAATGTGGGCGCCCTTCCTTTCAAATCGCCTACCCCAAGAAGCTCTCTACCAATCTTAGCAGGGGTGTACTATGGCTTGCAGCAGTCATGTGCACTGGGCGCTCGCTATAGCAAGCCACACGCTCACTGGTATCTTTAGCCTCCAGAACGACCCCTGAAGTTATGTTCCGCCAGAACATGGGCTGCATTCCTGCACCAATTGCATCACCGGGGGCTCGCGGTACCCTTGCCCAGCAACCAATGACATAGATGGTACATGACAAGAAATTTCCCCAAGGCCGAACGTGGTTGGTCGACCAAAACTTGGGTTCTTTCGCTACGTAGTCAAGCCTGACGTGCTGTTCACGGATGGCTGCAGCTCTCTATGTCAGAACCCTGACAGCTGGTCATACTTGGCAGGGCTGACCACGACACAACGATTTCTCACATCCACACCGCACATCAAAATGCAACTACACAGTCAATCTACAGGCGGCGACAAACTAGGCACATCTCAAACACTCGATCTCAAACACATTATCATGATTTTGCGGTCGCCGGACAAAGGGTAGGGTCGGTACGGCAATCCCGACAGGCTGGTTACGATGCGCCCCCGCGGCGAGGTTCAGGTCTGTGTCGACCGCTCAAGCTCAGAATAATTCCGTCCATCTTGCCTCTCGGCTATGGAACCCAACATGCTGCAGCGACGACATTTGGGGTAAGCCCGTCACGGTCAACAGACCCTCCACGTCCTTCGGTGACAGGCCGCGGACACCTGGGCAAGGTCCTGCATATTGCATGCATACAGCAGAAGTTCGGTTGCTTCCGGTCGATCGTGTTGACATGGGGACCTGCCTTTGGAATGCGTACTATCGCCGTTTCGGCACCACGACCAAACTGTTACAGCCTTGTGCGACCAGGTTTGACTGAGCCTCAAAGACGATAGTGATTGGTTCGAGCAAGCGCGAAACAAAAGTGGAGACCACTGTCTGGAGTATTGCTTTGAACCAGGAGGCTTGAATGAGTTTGTACTGTTTGAGCATGCTTCTCTGACCGGTCTACCCAAGAATGAACGCAAACGGACTATCACCATGCCAAAGTGCTCTGGCAGTATCGTGGAGGACTGCACCAGGACACATGATCGGTATTCATGGTGGGTACAACATTGCCGACTCGAGCTACTCGTAGTTACAGGCGTCAAGAGCATCATCTGCGCACGTGTGTGTGATCGACGCCGTAGCTGTCAATGTCTGCCTCCACTGACCCAACTTCTGTATTGCCTGAATAGGCCATATCTCCGTTACCTTCGCCAGCTATCGCAATTGCAAGAAACCGTTTCCGCAATTTCCCATACGGTGATCCCGTCCGCGGGCTAGAGAGATATGATCCGCTGGTTCTACCCGTCATCGACCCGGATGTTCTCGGTCACAGACCTCCCCGCGCCTCATTCCACTTTTTACAACGACTATCTACACCTAAAACGCTCGGTACCTTGCAATAACTACCCAAGAGATGTTGTACTACCATTCCGCGGACGCTAAGAGCCAAGGTCAGCCCCCATTTTGCTGGAAGGGTTTGGCGGTTGAGCGGTCTACCCCACTTCCCAGCATTGTTACCATGGGACGAGCTTCTGGCACGGGAATTCCGTCAATAGTGTGATCGAAATCACCAATATCATTGCGCTCGAAGCAAGCTACGCTCAAGCTTCGGCCCTTTTCTGCTCACAGCACGACAAGTGCCGCGCCATCGGCACACTCGCGTTGAAGATGCAGCCGCATGACATCTTGCACGCTGGAGTTGCCTAGTCACCTCAGGTATACACGCCTCCGGCACCAGGAAGCTGGCGCTGGTACGCTAGTATGCGCTCTTGCAGTAGGCCAACGGTCGCAGTTCGATCCAGCAACTATGCCGCGAGGTACCCATATACCGAGTGATGCTTGGTACGGCTCTCATGCAAGTATCGCACGATGTGCCTGACATTCTTCAATGTACCTTGATGAAAACTTACCCGTTCCAGAATGATCAGAAGACACGGCACAGTGGCACAGTCGACGAAGCTCCCGGCAAAAGCTTACGATATATCTATGGCGTCGAGGCAATATCCCAGCATGCCGCTCAGTAACGGGACGCCTCTGTCGCTTCTGGCGCGAAGGCGCTTATCTCGCGTAGTTTTGCCGGCTAAAGTAGGTGTAAGGTATGTGACGAGTAGCGCACCAGCATCAGGGCAGCACTTGTCACACAACAACACGTGCAAGATCGGGGCTTCCGCTCGATCATCGCTTTCCAACGGTGGACTAAGGTCGTTGTAGACTGAGCGCCACCGTCAGCCTGGACATTCGCCTCTTGCTTTTACCCCTCATTTCACGTCAAGGCCTGAATCCTTCTCCATTCCATTCGGCTAAAACGTC
This sequence comes from Alternaria ventricosa, assembly GCF_023758065.1. Classification (NCBI taxonomy): domain Eukaryota; kingdom Fungi; phylum Ascomycota; class Dothideomycetes; order Pleosporales; family Pleosporaceae; genus Alternaria; species Alternaria ventricosa. The sequence goes on along the minus strand of NW_026055694.1, from coordinate 974,586 downwards.
AGCGTCGCTCACCACTCCACTCACCTTATCTCCTTGCTGAACCGATGCGGCTTAAAGATAACATGGGTCTTTCCTCAAGCAGCTAGCATCGTGTTACGCCACCCCATGGAGTCGGTACACGCTAGCACGTGATGTCACTAACGCTGCGCTCCTGTCGCTTACCCCAGTCGTTGGTCGACGCCCATCCACAACGGCTGCCAGCCTGGATGTGGGAAATGCTGAATCCTGTAGGGGTGGCGAAAGTGCATGTTCGCATTAGCTCGCATCTTCCTGCCCAACGTACGTTCGTTGAGCTATCTAACTTTGCATCACATTGCGCGAATGCGCGCGATATGAGATGGCTGTTCCTAGTGCAGAGGAAGGTCAGGGTATCCTCGTAGTGCAAGGTGCCAGTCATGCGGCGCACACTTGCTTCAGTGGTTGTTTCTTCAATCACAGCTGTGAGGTCGACAGCCAGTACGTTGCGTGCCTGCTGATACCAATTGCTTGCAATTCTCACAGTAGCAACGTTGACAAAGAGAGTACACTTTTCCTCCGTGAAAAGTCGAAACAGTGTCTCGTCAAATTTCACTATGTCGCTGAGATGAGATCACTGCCTTCACGACGTTATCAAGACATTGGCACGTTGATACGACAGGAGGAACACTGTGATGTGCAAAACATTAGACGAGACAATGGAGCAGTCGATCAATGAGACAAGCATGTAGAACAGTCCTTCATGTAGCTCACGAAAAGTTTTGTTTGTACCAATGATATATATCGCGATATCATATGAATCGCGCAAACGTGCCAGTAAACACGGCTCAGGGAAACAGTACCAAGATTGAACGCGACTGACTGACAGAACCCCGCATCATGAACGAGACCAAACCAATGTCGTTCCCTGACCACGAAGCTGCATCACCGAAGCCTTCAGATGAAGAGCAGCAAGGTACAGTCAGACCCGTAACACGAACGAATGCTTCATCATTTGCTGCCCCAACCAGGGCGTCCGAAGCGAAGAAGAATGAGAAGATTGAACTTGCTCAGTATGGGAAGAGGTCGGCGTTGACGAAAGAAACTTCTTCGAGGCCGGGTAGTGCGATGCGGCAGCATTCGTCTCCTAGGTTTGGTAGTAGACCACAAAGTCGTCAGCGGTTGGGGACTGGTACGCTCACGCGAGATGAAGATGATGATGAGGTAGATGATGTTCATGATGATGTTGACATTGATGAGGAGGACGCAGATGACGACGAGGCACACGTCGATGATGACGACTCTAGTCAATTTGATAGCGATGTGGAAGAAGATAGAAGCGCAGAGGAAGAAGATAGAAGCGCAGAGGAAGAAGAAGAAGAAGCACCGTCAATCCTGGAAGGGAAGGAGCTGGAAGGAAAGCCGCTAGAGAAGGAGGATCTAGAGGGAAATAAGCTAGGAGAGGAAGAGTTAGAAAAGCAAGCACAAGAGAAAGTATCTGAGCCCGAAGAAGAGTTAACCATACAGGAACAGGAGCAATCGTATGACTTGGAAGATCTCTTAGCCCAGGAAGAGCCACAGCAGCATCACGATGAAGACCCCAGTCCTGATGTTCAGGTATCACAAGAGCGGGAATCACCTTTGACGCAAGACTGTACGGCTGCAGTGTCACAAGAAGATCTTGTCGAGAATGTGGAAAGCCAGGCCGCCGCACCTGAAGACCAGATTGAAAGCGTTTCGCCACATGTCAATAAGGAAAGCAACAAAGATAGTGTTGCGACAACTCCAAATGATACCAAACCCATCGTTCCGCCTGAGATAGCTGCAGAGATACAAGAGCTCGAAATCAAACGTCAAAAGGTGGAGCAAGAGCGCGATGAGGCGACGAGACAGCGTGAAACCGTATTACAAGAGTTGCAAACCGTCAAAGAAGAAGCGACGAACCTGAAGCAAGAGTACGAGAAGCTTTCTGTCCAACTTCGCGAGAGCGTAGCCAAGATCGCGGCGCGCAATGCACGCGAACCTGGATTACCTCCTCTTGAAAAAGTCGAAGCCGAGAACAAAAAGCTCCGAGCATCGGTCGAGCGAACGCGGCTGGAACTCGAGGCGAAGAAGTCAGAGGCAGAAGATGCGACTGCTGCCTGCAAGGGGTTTGATGACTCACTGAGGGAAGTGGACGAGAAGCTAAAGAACAACCAGGAGTCTATCCGCACGCTCTGTGAAGTTGTCAACCAAGTGGCAGAGAATTTGCCGATGATCTCGAAATGTGAGCCCAAAAAGCTCGACGCTGTATTCCTGAGTCTTTCACAAGATGATGAGACTGGTAAACTACGAGGTGAGTTTCTCAGACTGATCAAAAACTTTAATGGGAACTTTAAAGAGCTGCGGGAGCAGATCGTAGACTTGAAGCGTGAGGTAAAGGATAAAGAATACGAGATTGATAGCTTGAAAACGGCTGTGGAACTCGAGAGGACGGAATTGCTGACCCCGGGTCTACCAAGTCCACGTGGCATGCCGACGGGTACAAACGAATTCGAACAGTTCTACAAAAAGGAAAAGAAGAAGCGCCATGATGTAGAATTGGAGCTCGCCAAAGCGAAAAAACAGCTGTCACAACTCCAGCCTGAAAATGAGAAACTACAATCAGACCTCACCGAGGCGCAAGAAGAACTTGCAGAACTTCGCCCCAAGAACGACCAGTTGGAAATGGAGGCCAAGACCTGGAAGGAAGAACTAGAAGAAAACAAGGCCCAATTCGAACAACGCAGCCTCGCATTCGAAGCCAACATGTCCGAGCAACAACTAGAGCAATTCCGATACATCCGAGACTACTACCAAAAAGTCAAAGACCATGCCCACTGGGAAGTCCAGGGCCTCCAACAGAAGCTCTCAGTAGCAGACCAAGTAAGGGAGGCACTCAAACGAGACTACAAGCGCGAACAAGTCGTCAACACGCGCTTGGAAGACGCGGTGATTAGACTGAGGAAGAGCGTCAAAGCTCGGGATATTCATATTGGAAAGACGGAACAAGCATTCATGCTCCAAGCACCGTTTCCGATGCGCTCACCTAGTACCTCTGGTAGTCGCACGCCTGATAGCGATACTTCATCGTCCACTTCACCTTCCTCGATCTCGGATTGGACTCATCCCTTAGAACGCATCAAGCGACCCCCGCTCATACCGCGCTGCCACCTCCCCGCTGCAATCGAAGCGCGACAAACCAGACTGAATACTTACAAACAAGAACTGGAAGAAAAGCGAGAGGTAGAGATCTTCAAGGCCAACGTGAAGCCACGCGCATCAACAGCCAGGGGTGGAGATATTGCAACTGCTATTATGGATCAAGTGCGGAAGTCGGGCATGGGGCCTTTGTATCCGGTTGAGAAGACGGGGTGGTTGGATACGAGCTGGAAGGGCGCGTGGGAGAGGTGGGATGGGAATTACTGGGCGATGGAGTTTGCGAAGGGGAAGCAGGTAGACTTTTTGAAGAAGGTGGGGGTTTGGCGGGAGGATTGGAATTAGTAGCATGATGTAAATAGCAATGATCTGTAATATAATGTTGTATTAGTTCGTCCACGTATCTCGATCATCTCAACAAGAAGTATTGTTGGCGATATGTGTGCTGACAGCCTCATATTCCAACCCACTTAGACCGCCTCAGTTGTCTCAGTCTCGCCCTTCTCCTTCTTTGCGACGTTATTGATGGTGGCAAGCGCTTCTCCCTTGGCTTGCGCAGCAGCAACGTTTTCGAGGTCGCGCGCGAGATTGTCACTGCCCTTCTTGGTTTTCCAAGCGTGTGGGCCTTCTTTGCTAAACAGGAACTCAACCTCCTCAAGAGTCTTACCACAAGTCTGGTTGAAGAGTTAGTCGGAGCCATCTTAGGAATTTCGAATTTCCTTACCTCAGGGTAGGTGAAGAAGAACTGGACGGCGGCCATAAGGCAGAGAATTCCGAAAACGAGGAAAAGTCCCCATCTAATGTTGACGAACGCGGGCGGGATGAACAGTCCAATAGCGAAATTGAAAAGCCAGTTGCCAATAGCTGCGATACCCATTCCAGAAGCTCGGGTTTCTAGTGACCAGACCTCAGCTGCGTATACCCAGCAGATGGGTGCAAGGGTAAGAGCGTAGAACTAAAGACGCGGAATTAGTGTGGTTCATGTTCAGCTCGTAGAAGTACTTACGATAATCAAAAGATACGAGAACGCGATAACGGTGTACGCCGGCGATCCGGTGACACTCATGACAACATTCGCGTCGCCACCAACACCCCCAGGGACATATGTGTAGAACCCGCCGAGCATTCCAGCTACGACCAGATGGCATATGCCCATAGCAATGGCTCCCCAAACCAGAAGTGTTCGCCGGCCGATCTTGTCGACGAAGAAGAACATGATGGACGAGAAGACGATGAACAAAGCGTATTGCACACCGGAGGAGATAAGCTTGGTGTTGCCTTCGAGACCAGCCATGGCGAAGATGTATACGACGTAGTAAGTCATGACCTGGGAATTGTTAGTACGACGGTACTATGTTGACTACGTTCAACATACATTAGCACCCGAAAGCTGCTGCCAGGCCTGAACGGAGAAACCGGCAAGAGTTCGTTTCCACATGCCGTTGTAGACAAACTTTCGCCATCCTTGGGGAGCTAAACGTTCTGCAGTGAGAGCAGTTACGATCTCCTCGTATTCGGCGATGACATAGGGATCCTCGATGTTGCCATCGGCTTGGATGGAGGCCAGGATGTGGATTGCTTCTTCTGTACGGTCGACCTTTGCAAGCCATCGTGGAGACTCTGGGAGGAATGGGAGACCGATCATGAACATGACGCAGGGGACGAATTGAATTCCCCACGCCGTACGGAATGAAGCTGACTCGCCGGGAATGAAAGTACATCCGTAACCGATGAAGTACCTGCGATCTGTTGGCTTGGGCTTATTTCGTGTGTTCAACGTACTTACATGATAAGAATACCCCACTCAATAGCCAGCTGTTGGATAATAATGATAGCACCACGCTGCGAGTGCTTGGAAATTTCGGCGAGGTAGACAGGAACCTGAGACGAAGTGATACCGACAGTGACTCCGTTCAATACACGACCGGCGATAAGCATGCCGCGACCAGTTGTAGCAACCTGCAGCGCAGTTCCGACTAGCCACCAAAGACAGGCGAACATGAGGGCATCGCGACGACCAAACTTGTCGGAGATAGGACCAGCAATAGCACTGCCAACCACTGATCCCGCAGCAAGGGCCGCGCCAATAGCTCCCTGAACGACACCGGTTGGGTTATCGAAGTAGGTGCTGTTCGTTGTTAGGGATCAGTAAGTGAGATGTTTGACGTCACTGCAACTTACAGATATTGGTCACTCGGAATGATGGCACTCATCGAAGAAATATCAAACCCGAAGAGCATGCCACCCATCGTGGCAACAATTGCCAAGAAGTAGACATTGTAAATCTTAGGAAATCTTTCGAACATCTTGACCGGGACCTGTCCAGAGCCTTGGATTGATGCAGAGATGACAGTCGTTCGACCTGTCGATCCACAGACGTGGGGAGGGTCGAATATAAAGGTCGAGAAAGTCGGCACTACACGCCGCTGTGCTCAACGTGACAATCATATCGCTTGAAGCAGCCGTCTCCACTCGAGTCCTTGCTCCGCATGGAGACTCCATACTCGTTGGTCATAGCCCTGGACAGCCAGGTAAAATGGTTAAAATGGATTTACCGACCCAAGTATAGCGGCCGCATGCCGAGAAGCCTGCCGTCTTGACCATCGGAGAGAAACGAGATCGAGTCAGTGTCGGAGCTCGTGTGATTTGTGGAAAAACGATTCTGGGGTTAGGCTGGAGGTGGAGAAGGACGCGCTCAGGCCCGGAGAGTTGTGGAGATCGCCTCACCCGCGTTGTGCATGTGTGGATGTCGTCAGTGGCATCTTAACCGAACCGGCGGCTCTTTCTGCAGACTGCCGGAATCCGACTAAGGTGGTTGCTTCGATGCGCGATGTTACATGTGACTGGAGATGTTTCCTGAGCAGGTGGTGCTTCCGATTGTTGTTGTGGGTGATTGGGCAGGAATGCGCTTGAGGGTGGTCAGAACGTACGACGAAGCGCGATCGTTGCTCTGCTTGGCAACGCTGGCTCTCCGACTTTTACCTTGCCATCGCGATGCTATCAACGGCGACGTATCGCAGTCGCATCGAATTGGGATGGTTGAGATGATTTGCGACAAAGGAGATGTTCTGTGGGAAGCGATACTGGTGACGCCACTGGTTTGTCGCATGCCTAAGCGCATCTGATATCGGCGCAGGTCCAAGATGCGTTCTCACGATCGGAGTCATGACGAACATCGGACTTGCTCATCGATGATCGGGCTTTCTTGCACATGTGCTTCAGATGTTCGTGTTTGGGCTAACCTATTGCGTCGCCCTGCGCGTCGACCAGGATCCTCACAACATGGGAATGTTGAAGCGGGACGACTCAGAAAGTCAGGCCATTCGCTATGTTACCCATACAAATCTTGCTTCGATCACAGCGCCGTGATTGCAGGTTTGACTTGGAAATTCATACACTTAGCCAATCCGCATTATACGCGTAAATAAAGAAAGGCTTTGAATGCGATTTGACAACAAATTTTGACACTACGAGCATCGTTGCCGTGATTTTTTTTTGCAGCAATCGCGAGTCGGGGAGAAGATCTGAGAAAATGGTCGCCATAACGTTTGGCCTTCTTGCTGCATACAACACCTACTATTACTGCGTCTATTCCAGCCCGTTCTGACCTCAATATTTCAGTATGCAGGCTGATGTAAAATATACTTCCCGAAAGTGTGGCGCACACATGAGAAGACGTGCGAGCCGTGCGAAGGCGTAATGCTGGAGATGGACTGCGTCATCCATTTTTGGATTTCGACTATGTACTGCGCAGACGCGCTGTCGCTCATAAGAGACTGTTGCAATCAAACTCCAGATCTTGTCTCTGTTTCGAGTAGATACTGGCTGTGCCCAAGTGCTCCGTACGAACAAAGAATTGCGAATTTTACGAACAGCGTATCGGAAGGACATGTTCGCGCTGAGTCTGGCTCCCTACACTCCAACTTCACCAGATCCTTCACTAATACCTATTATACCAACAATGCTTCACGCCCGTATCGCTACGTGGTTGCGCAGGAGTCTCGAATACCACTGCTAAGTTTTGGTGTTCGAGCAGCTATCTGCCGCCCCTGGTCCGCCCAAGCCAGCGGCTAAGTTCGGCCACGTCAACCATCAGTGCCATCAATTCCAAACTTCCACCGGTCAGAACCCCACAAAATTTGGTGGGAAGCACAAGGCCCATACTACAAACGACCTGGCATTGCGTTTGGGGTTCCAGAACATGCCGATTGTTCGAAAAATCCGTTTTTGGTGTTGTCCTACATATACGCTTTTTTTTGCTCTCTTTCCATCAACAAGAACAACAGCTTCACAGCAGTTGCCTTAACCGGTCTTATGGTCTAGTGGTATGATTCTCGCTTAGGGGAAGCGTCTTACGACGCTCGCAAACCCAAGCATAGCTTGCGAGAGGCCCCGCGTTCGAGTCGCGGTAAGACCCATGTTTTTGCACTTCCTGCGGCCCCAGCGCGCCCAGCAAACTCAGCACGCATTCCTAAGGCTCAGAGGAACATCTCTGGAGCTTTAGGAAGAGCCTGCTATGCATGTGGGCAAGATGTGCTTTTTTTTTGGCTTACGCAGACTTGTTGCACAATATCTTCAAGAAGTAACTCTGCAAGGCCTAACGCGGGCTTAAAGTACTTGAAGAGATCTCTTTTGATTCTATCAACGCGTTACTAGCTGTGTACGCGTGTGCGGAGAAGACTGGTTATTCTGTTCCTCTATTTACCCGCAGGATTTGCAGAAATCTAAGACTACCTAAGTAAATCTGTAAGACATATGATGGACTCTTAGCATTCTTAACAGTACTTCTCTGTTCTTATTTCAAATTTGCGCGTATGTTGCACCCGTAGGTGCAATATTACTTTGTTTTCTGTACAATTGATTGTCTACGCCTAGGCGGTACTGTGGAACCCTGTGAACGAATTTCGTACACGAGTAGCAGCCTGGAATCTCAATTTCCGTTCTCAAAGAACCACTATTACTTGAGTCTTCGTCACTTTGCTTTTCCACGCGTCTTCGTATAGTCTCTTCGTAGCGTGCAAAGTGGAACCGCGATCAGGGGTCAAAGCGCGAACCCTCCTGCTGCAAATAGAAACTACAAAACCTTGGAAACAACAACGTCACCTCACCTCAACACGTCGAATCAATCTTCCGACGCGTAGCCTTCGCAATTAAAAATGCAGTGGCGATGGGAATACCCCAGCCCGAATGAGTACATTGTCGGGGCGTGGGAGCCGAAGACGTCGAATCACAAGTGAGTTTGCATAAGGTACCTCCGTATCAAATTGGGCTTGGCTGACTTGAGGTAGCTTCTGTGAAGAAGTACGCAATAAAGAAGAAGTTGAAAGGCTTTAATTGAGATTGATGTTCTTGTAGGACTACATGATAACACCCTACATCGGCGAATTCATAAACACCCTCACAAACATCACCTACGGTCCGCCCATCCCCATCCCCATCCCCCATCCATCCCCAGCCCCAAACTCACTCTCCCACCAGTAATCTACGGCCTCCACGGCCTCCGCCGCGTCGCCCCCAAACCAACCGGTGGCCTCATCTCCACCCTCGCCTTCCCCTACTGGGGCCTGATTTCTGTCGGCCTCCTCTCTGCGTGGTTCCACGCAACGCTAAAATACCATTCGCAAATGGGCGACGACCTATCCATGTTCCTGGCCGTCGGCGCCATCTTGCACCAGCTGCTGTGTTTCAAAGCTACGGTGAATGAGAGGAGGAAGTACACGGCGTATATCCTAGGAAGTCTGATTCCAGTATCCGTGTACCACGTCTGGGCCGATGAGATAATCCTGCATGAGATTGCGTTTGCGGTTATGATCTTCCTGGTGAGTAAGTACACGCGCGCGCTTATTAAAGTGCAAATCACGTCCGAAGAAGCGCGTAAAAAACTTGGGAGGATGGCTACGTTTGGTATCTCCACTGGCCTCTTCGGATACTTCTTGTGGAACATTGATTTCCACGCGTGTTACTACGTCACAGTCTTCAAGAGATGGATTGGACTGCCCTGGGGTTTCTTGTTCGAATTGCATGGGTGGTGGCATATTTTTACGGCGATTGGCGCGTATGTGGGTATGGCGCTTGTGGAGTATCTTGTTACGATTGAGGAGGGGAAGACGGGGACGGTGGAGGAGGGGTTTGTGTGGCCGGTTAGGGAGGTGTTGAGGGATTTGGATGGGGTTGAGAGGACGGGGGTGGAGGGGAAGAAGATGAAGTGAGAATACTGGGAGTCGTATGTATGTTGGAGGGATGGGGTCGTGGGTTGGTTGGCTTTGTATTGTATTTGTGTTATTGTATAGCGTTCTAGAGGAGGATGTGTGATGCGAGGAAGCTGGCTTTTTTTGTGGGGATACCTGAAAGCATTCAAGATTCGTTCCAAAAGTTCATGCAATATCATGTCTGTAACTGCCTTACTAGAAGCTACCATGAATCTCATAGGCGTTCTTCGCGCTGCTATTCATGTACCCACCACAAGTACCTCGCAGCCATCCACCTTCCGTCCCGATGCCATCTCACTACCCCAGCTTACCAACCCACCCTCCTTTGCATCCTCAAATTCTCCCAAGTCGCACATATCGCGCAAACAGTCCGCTGGAGCTATCATGGTAAAGTCCATCTTCTTCCGCCACACCCGGGCCTGATTGGCCGGCCGGAGTTAAGATCTCAATGGACCCGGCAGATGCAGGTAGAATGTGGAGCCCGCGTCATCAACATCCAGTTACATAAAAATGACTTCGGGCCCGAGAGGACTGCCGACGCGATATAAAGACTCGGTGGAAGAACGATAGACAGGACAATACACGATACCAACAGCGACACAATCCATTGAGGTACTAGAGTGATAAATTTGCCGGATTTCTATCTACCCCACTACCAGTCTCGAAACATCAAAGAAGCACCGAGAATGCCTGAACTTGTCGGAAAGACTGTAGGCCCAGTTGGCTACGGCCTCATGGGTATGCATCGTTACCTACCTCGCAATCGCTTCGCTAATACATCACAGGCCTGACATGGCGCAAGAACCCACCACCAGCCGAACAGAGCTACGAGGCCATGCGCACAGCACTTTCACTCGGCGCGAACAACTGGAACGGCGGCGAGCTCTATGGATCACCGGAGCGCAACTCTCTACATCTACTCAACGAGTACTTCACCAAGTACCCCGGCGACGCAGAGAAGGTTGTTTTGTCTATCAAAGGTGGTCTCAAGAAGGGTGAGATGGCGCCCGATGGCAGTCGCGAGAATGTCAGGCGCAGCATCGACGAGTGCTTGAAGGTGCTGGATGGCAAGAAGAGCCTCGATCTGTTCGAATGCGCCAGAGTCGACCCCAAGACACCCATCGCAGACACTGTTGGCTACATCGCAGAGTATGTCAAAGAAGGCAAGCTCGGAGGCATCAGCCTGTCAGAGGTCGGCGCGCAGTCTATCCGCAAGGCGCATGCTGTGCACCCCATCTCCGCCGTCGAGGTTGAGTTCTCGCTCTGGGTGACCGACATACTGGAGAACGGTGTCGCGGCGACGTGCGCAGAGCTTGGTATCCCTATCATCGCGTACTCTCCTCTCGGACGTGGATTCTTGGTAAGCGCATCTCTTCTCGCCCAACGACTTACGCTAATGTATTACAGACTGGCAAGTACAAGAAGTACAGCGACATCGAGCCCGACTCTATGCTCCAGCACATGCCCAGATTCCAGCCCGACGTATTCGATGAGAATATCAAGTTGCTCCACGCAGTCGAGGACATGGCGAAGGCCAAGGGAGCCACACCAGCTCAGATTGCCATCGGCTGGGTTCTTGCGCAGAGCGGTGCCAAGGGTATGCCTACTATCATCCCAATCCCTGGTGCAACGACATCGGAGAGGATCGAGGAGAATATGAAGCCGGCGAAGCTCAACGACGAGGACATGAAGGCGCTGGACGAGATGCTGAAGAAGTTCCCTCCGATTGGAGGAAGGTACCACGAGTCGCAGTCAGCATTGCTGTTCGCATAGATAGCGAAAATCTAGTCTGAAGCTTGTTAGCACTGTAGCTGTAATATAGCAAGCTTAAGATTGTGTAAAGAATAGCAAATCAGAAAGAATTGTAGTGTAGAGCTAATCCGCATTTGAGCCACCGTGAAGCGACTCTTTGGAATTGCAGAACTCTGGAATAGATCATCATAGAGATGAGATGAAGGAGACGGTAGAAGAACTTACCTATAGCCGTTTGTGTGGTGTTGGAGGGAGGTAGAGCAAAGTCATATCGCACCCAGCCTCGTTACCGTGGTAAAGAATGGAGACGTCCAAATGGACGTTCGCCCGACGAATGAGCGCCGTCGCATAGCCAACTGACCAAGGTACAGCCTGGTGTGATTACAATTGAGTGATAACAAGACGAGGAGGAGGAAAGAGGAAGGAAGTAACCTTGGAAGCAGCCCAAAAATATCGAGCTAAACGGGTGGTCCCTGCACCTCGGGCTAGACGTCGAACGCGCCGTACAGCCATCGTCACGCTCTCCAAACGCGCCCACCGCTACATTCACATACACATCAATCGCCGCCATGGAGTCACCTTCAGAACTCTCCGAGTACGGCAGCGACGATTTTCCCGAGGACATCAAAGGAGGCCGCCATGCCAGCTACGAAGCCACTCCTGACCACGACCAGCGCCCCAACAAGCGACCACGCCTGAATATCCGCGCGCCATCTTCACCGCCCCATATCAATACCATGGCGCCCGAAGAAGAGGGCGAGCTGTCTGAAGACACAGATGGCTCTGTACCCGCGTCGCCTCATCACCACCCGGGCATGTCGCAAGACGACGACTACGGCCAGGAACAGGTTACTGTCTGCAAATGGGACGGCTGCACGGCGGGTGACCTGCAGAACATGGATAACCTCGTCGAACATCTTCATGAAGATCATATCGGTACACGGCAGAAGAAGTATAGTTGCGAGTGGAGCGACTGCACAAGAAAAGGCATACCCCATGCTAGTGGCTATGCGCTTAGGGCTCACATGCGCTCACATACAAGGGAGAAGCCATTCTATTGTACCCTTCCAGGTAAGTCGCCAGACCCATCTCTATAGCATCCGTCATACTAAGTCCCCTAGAATGCGACCGTTCCTTCACCCGCTCCGACGCGTTAGCCAAGCATATGAGAACCGTCCACGAGACCGAAGCACTGCGCCCCTCGGACCCCGTCCCCAAGCACCACTCCTCCAACCCCACAAACAACAAGCAGCGCCTCAAGCTCGTCCTCAACAACGAAGCCAAGAAGCTGCCCCACGACAAAGGCTCAACACCGGGCTCTCCTTCCTCACACTCGCACCCCCCGAACAGCGCGACCCTTCCGTCCAACGCACCCGCACCCGCGCCCGACGCCGACTACGCCCACAACAACGTCATCTACCTGCAAGACCTCGCCAACCCCTCCGCCCCAGCCCTCGTCCAATTCCCACCGGACATCGAATTCACACCCGAAGAGCTCCAGCGACCCGCCCCCGAACTCTTCCAACTCCTGCGCCGCCAACTCCTCTGGGCAACGCAAGAAGGCGAGCAACTACGCGCCGAAGCCGAGGAGCTCGAACACACCCGCCAGGAAGAATGGCAAGCCAAAGAACTTCTCTTTGAGAACTACATGGAAGCACAAGCCGCAACCGAGCGACGGCGCCGCGTCGATCAAGGCATGCCCGACGACATGGAAGGCTGGCAATCCGTTGAAAACGACATCCAGCCCGCGAAGGCCCTGCCCATCCTACCCAGAGAAGGGAAATTGCCATGGTGGCGCGACGACACACAGCAACAACCGCGGATTAAGGAGGAAGCGGTTCAGCCTAGACCGCCTCCCGCGCATATCCAACCTATCGAAGAGCCGCAGCCTCAGGTTTCCGTTCCGTAGGAGGAAGCGGTTCAGCCTAGACCGCCTCCCGCGCATATCCAACCTATCGAAGAGCCCCAGCCTCAGGTACCCGTTCCGTAGCTTGGACTGGAATATCTGGATCCCGCGGAGAGGGATATGGCTCTGCAGTTGCAGCAGCGTATACATCATCGTAGGTTGGAGGCGCTGCGCCTGGGTCAAGTTCCTATGTCGCAGGCTTCGCTGGAATATCTAGGTCTGGTGGATCGTGCTGCGTGGTTGGATGCGGAGGCCGTTCATTGGCGTGACCGCTGTCTTGCGGTGGAGGAGCGGTTGAATTACAAGGGCCCGGCCAGGAGGCGTTATGCTCATGGGTGAGTGGCAGTGTTGATATGATAGTGCGCGGCTGCGACGAGGCGGCGGACAAGTGCGAAGCTCTGGTGTTGAGGGAGATGTCGGCGCTATGCCCTCTTGTTTTCGATAGTACTTGTGTATTATTATGGGATAGAAACCTGGGTGTTCACGGGTCTTTGGGTATATTCAAGGTTTAAAGATACCAATTCATTCAATGCTTCCATAGTATACAGCTTGATTCACTTCATCCGTGTCTGACAATTTCCCAATGCCAGTTTTCCATGCCTTGCTCCTGCATAACTCCCATCGTATGCCTATTCGCCGTTGCAGACATGCCTTCCATTCCCCGTCCGCCCACCCGTAGCATGCCTTATGACTCCTCGAGGCCATCAAAGGCTCCATAGATAGATAGTAAGCATCTACCTACCCTTCTTCTTCTCCGCCTCAGCGTTCTTGAACGGGAAACCAGACGTCCTCTTATCCGCGCCAGTCTTCCTGCTAATCCTGCCGTTGCTGCTCGCAAACAGGATGCACCACAGGGCCACGATGGCCAGGAAACCGGAACCTAGTGTGCCCAAACTGAAGGCCATGACGCCGGTGCGTGTCCACATGGCGTAGCCGTAGAAGGCGAGGGCGGAGTGGAACATGGCGGTTACGGTGAGTGTGGGAAGGGCGTAGGGCGCTTTCGGGTCTTCTTCGTTGGTGGTTGCGCCTGTGGGGTGTTAGTTCCATGTGCAGATGGAAGGGAAATGAAGAGGGGAAAGTACCTTCAGAGAGTCGACTAGACAATGGAACAGACCCCGTGAGCAGGACAGTCAGAATACCCAGGGCGATGAGCGAGAGACCAAGGGTACGGGAGAAGTAGACTTCGAGAGCTGGTCATCCTCGTTAGCACCTCGTTGTATAACATATTTCCCGGTCTTTCGTGTATACGTACTGGAAGCTTCGCGGACTTCGGGGGACAACAATGCTACTATCATGGTTGGGGACGCGATCAGAGGCGCGGCTTGGGTCGCTGTGTTTGTATTAGCAAGCTGCACGGTGTCCTCGTGGAAGGATATAGAGCTTACCCAGCCATGCGGCAGTGCCGTAGGAGTAGAAGTAGTAGACCTAGTCCTCATCATCAGTCTTCGTCCATTACGCAAACACCCATCAACCCTTCTCGCAGCAGCAGCTTTCCACTTACATCCATGATGAAGGAAGTCTTGTAATGTCAATTGAGGTGTTTGTCCGGTTCTCGATATTTTCTCGATGTGTTATAGAGAGGAGTTGCAAGCAAAAATGTTGTTTCGTGAAAGGACTGAGAGGAAGGGTTGAGACGTGGGTCGCGGTGATGCAATAGCGATGTTCCTGGCGGGATTTGCGCAAGCATCCGCGCAGTCGCTACGTCATTGCCGGGCTAACATGGATACCGCGGCACATGGCTGTGCGCTGGTTTGGGAAATCGGGTTTACTTGTTTCCCATGCGTGTTACTGCTTTCGTGGCATCGGGGAAAGTGGTCATGTTCTATTGGTGATGTTTGGGTAGGGCGGGTGAGATTGTGTACGAGTGCGATGGCGTTCGAGGCTGAGCACCTGGATGTATGGAAGATCTGGCATGCAGCTGTCACTCCGCATCTCCATGTTCTTTAGCGAAATCTACCTAGCTGTCTAGCTATGTTGCTGCGACGGTGGACGCGTAGCTACCTTCGCTTCCTAATGGCTCGCAACACCACGAGGCTCGCGCATCCTGCTTCGGCACCCCACGGAACACAGCCCTGGAGTCATCAAGCAGCTGCCGCATCCTGAGTAACAAGCACACGCCGACAATTCGTGTGCGAGGCGACCATCATATACGCCTTCAGAGCTCGACTCCATCTCCGGTAGTAAACCTCGTATCGCTCAATCTAACAACTACCGCACATACAGCTCCCAAAGTCAGCGCCTCCCGCACACTTCCCAAACAGGAAACCCCCAGCAAAACCATCGATTCCAGTCAACGGCTGCCAGACTCCGGCCCGTGGTACCCTCTCCCCACCCATCCCCCATCCCGCCTAGCCACCGCCCATCCAACGGTCAAAATCTACCGCAAGAGGAAAGGAAACAAGAAAACCATCGATGATAGTAGATCCCGCTATCGGGAAAAGATCCACGAACCAGAAGAAGACAGTCTTGGATCGAACAGCCGGGTCTGGAAGCAAGAAGAGTTTGGTTAAAGGGTTGGAGGAGTTTGGTAGCGAGGCAGTCATAGATGCCGAGATGGGAAAGAATGGAGGAAGCTTGGAAAGGTGTGGATGACGGCGGGCGACTGGACACGTCGCCGAAAAAGCAAAAGGGGCTGGCGAGGAGTCTGGGTCGAAGATGTCACGCGACGTGAACGAATGCTGAATGAAGAGTAAGAAGCATTTGGATTGACAACAGCGTATACAAGTCATGTCAGGCTTTCCCACGAGTACAGAGGACTAGCAATATCCAAGTCGCGCATCCACGTCCAGGGCCTTCCAGCATACAGAACAGGCAAATGATGGACACTGCGCACCCTGCATTCTGTTCTACTCCCAGAGACCTCCACCTCCCTCCCATCCCGCGCAAACACTCCAAACCTTGGACCCATCTCCTAATCCCAAGTACCTCACTCCCCACGCGCCCTACCAAACAACCAAACAATCAAACTACCGTAACAGGAAATATTCCACACCCCATAGATTCCAGAAGGCTTGAGGAGAATTACTCGCCTCCGCACTAAGACAAGGCTGAAGACCCTTCCAGACGTTGCAAGTACCATCAAACTTACTCCGACACAAAACAGCCCCGATTAGGCAATACAGCATTACAACCATAGAATGTAGTTCAGGCGTCCCACCTACGAGAGTTTGGAGCTTGCAAACATTTAAATTTGTTTTGGGTTTTGAGTTTGGTTTTTCGGGGTCAGATCATGGACCGCCCGGTCTTGCCAGCGCAGTGCTGCGGTACCAAAGCGCGTACCAAAGTATGTTTTCGAATACGTTCCCGAAAGGGTAGTTTGGAGGTGAAGTGTTGATTCCAGATGGGGAATGTGGCTTGATGTGTGAAGAAGTAAGAAGAGGGCTCTGCTCATTTGATAGGTTTGTCGTTTCTTTTCGTCGGCAGATGGTTGATGTGTTGGGCGTTTGTGTGCCTGAATAGGAAGGAGGAGGGAAAGTATGGATTTCAGTCATGAATCGCATGTGGTATCTCCGGAATGGTGGATGGGCGTGCGCTGTATTGAGGATGTGCTCGGACTGGTTTGAGATGTAAGTATGGAAGTTTGGGGCGCGGTGTGGATGTGGTCCGGTTGTGGAGTTGGTACGTGAAACATAAGCGCGGAGACGCGAAGGTAACGAGAAAACAGAGGCTCTACATTTGTCTAGTACGTGCTTGCTGTTATCGTGGAGTACGAACAATAATGCGACGAGCCTGATCCGAATTGCTGCAGCGAGCGACAGCCTAGACAACTTAATTCTCAAGTGTTCATACATCGGCTTGTGATCTCTTTTGCGCTCTTTTGCGCTTAAGACCTCTTTTTGATTTCGTTGAACTGCCATGAAGACTACTCTGTGTTTCATCACTAGTGGGATTGAATCCCATGCCATAGCCCAGCCCCAGAACATCCAAACTACCCATGCCAACATGTTGCCGATCTCGCAGGTTGATAAAGATCTCCTCCTGGAGACGGCAACCCTTCAACCCCACCAATGCGTCCTTTGCAGTTGTCCTCGCTGTTAAGCAATAGATTAGCATACAATCTGGAAGGAATGGGCTTTGTGTCTTGTGATGATAGAGTAGTAGAGTAAGTGACAACGTACCGAAAGAACCGACATCTATATCCATCATATATCTTGACTCTTGTGACAGGTCCACCAAAGTTTGGCGAACATCCGCCGTTGGCATAAAGATAATGAACGCTAAAGGTGTTGGGAAAGATGCCTGCTATGGCATCCGCCTGCTGCGCGGCTGTGCCTTGGTTGGTGGGCAGACCGTTGGCGATCATTGGCAGGGCGATGAGGGAGAGGAGTGGGAGGGTGGGTAGACGCATGGTCGAACTGTGTGTAGGATGAGGATCTCGAGGAGGAGGAGAAGATGCGTAAGGGCAAACTTGAACTATTGGGTGCGGACGAGGTTTTGTGTGGTAGGAATGGTAGATATAGGTAAAGAGGAAGAGCAGATGATTTTATATAGAGAAAAGGAAGGGAGTAATGACGCAAAGAAGAGTGAACAAAGAGTTTACCCTCATGCATGAATACGGCACAGTCTACTCCATTTTATATGAATCATCGAGCCAGCACATGCATGCATATGTTAGTCGTAAGGATCATTGACATGCCGCATTCTTCGGACGGGTCGGATGGACCTGTTCGATTCGACTGTGATCACAACCTCGTCTGCGGTGAAACCAGAAGAAATGCAGCGAGGTGAAGCACCTGGATAAACCATACAGGTAGATGTCGTAAAATCTTCGATACTACTTGCAGGGTCATTGGGCGGCGATTGGTATTCGTATCAGACATTCGAAGTGTGGATTGTAGCGTCTGCAGCTTTATATATCTTACATGTCTGCGGCTTTCTTTGGCAAAGTCTCCGGTTCCAAGCGGGTCTGAAATCTTCTAAAGGGTAGAACAAGCGGAATTCGTGCGTATATTAGGTGTCGCTTGGTGCACATGCGTGCTCGAAGGATGAACAATCTTTGTTGTGCATGCAGATGCTGGACACTAGGTAGAACGGTGGCGGTTAAATCGTCGCATTCAAAGATGTCGATGGGAAGAACAACCGGCCCGGAACCTGATGTTTGGTCAGTATCGATTGAATTCTACTAGAGAGCTTGGAGGTAAGCTGCGATCTGATCAAGTGATTATGGTGAGCTCGTCATGAGTTCAACGTTGCTGTGCCTACCTACATAGGTAGGTAGCTACGATGGCGGGGTCAAGGTTACGTTCCTGCCCCACCCAACTGCGCTTGCACCCTGGAAGGGTTCAACGGTGCCTCTTTCCTACATGTTCGAGATGACGTGCATATGTGATCCTACGTAGATATATTGGCCTTTGAGTGCTTTCAACTCGTCTCTCATCTCAGCACTGCTTCTCGATTGGGAAGGTAGGTGCGTATCTACGTCATCGCGATAGTTGGGTTCCTGCACTGTGCTGTGGTGAGACTGTATGTTACTGGACGCCTTCAGCTGTATCAATAGTCTGAGTCATCCGTTGTGACGTCCAGGTAGTGATAGGATAACCTTCAGTACTTGTAGAGCGTGTCGCATCCTCCGTGAAATCTTTGTGTCTGTACTCAGCCGGTAACAGTTATACTGCTGGATACCTACACATCACGACCATGCCACTCCAACTGCATCCAATGACCACTGACGATACTTTGTCATGGACACGCGTGCGCGCACTCGCCTACTATGGTCCGACGCACGACCTCCTACACACCGGCCCCATCAGCGAAACATCCATACGCGGTGTGGCTGAGGGCCGCAAGCGCGAGATCAACAAGCCAAACGCGTGGCACTGGAAAGTTGTAGACACAGATCTCGAGCCTAGTTCTGACGACCCACCTGATAACGGCGGACGCACGATCGCGGTGTCAGTATGGAGCATGCACAAGGTCTCAGTGACCAAAGGGGATGAGAAGAACGAAGCACCTTCCATTCCGGTGGAGAAAGCAGATGACACTCCCGGCTTTCTCCCACCAGAATTGCGTCTCGAAGCTCTGGGCTCATTGCTCGGTCCTCTACGAGCCGCTCAGGCTTCCATCATGGGCACGTCGACGCCGTACTTTATGCTGAATTCACTGGCTACGCATCCGGATCATCAGGGTCGCGGAGCTGCGAAGATGATGCTGGACTGGGGGATGCAGAAGGCGGATGAGGAGGGGCTGGTCACGTATTTGGATTCCACGATGACCGGGAGGCCTGTGTACGAGAGGAGGGGGTTTGCGCTGGTGAAGACGCTTGAGTGGGATCGGATGCCGTGGGGAGGAGAGGGCAAGGACTGGCATGGGTGCATGGTTCGGCCAGCGAAGAGCGTGGAGAAGTAGTTGTGTTGTGGAATTACATAGCAGAGATGATAATGCAGGGCGTACCAGGTCGGTGGATAGCCGGCTAGCCGCCCGAAGAGCCGTAGAGCGAATGCGAACGCCCGGCTCGTGGGCTGTCAGACCCCGCAGCCTGCGCCCACGTTGCCGGGAAGCCAGCTGGGACGGTAGAGCGTGCAGATGTCTTTGCAGGTGGCCGTTGAATTTCTCCAGTACCATCCCATTAAATCCTGTCCATCATGAGCGCGGCGGTGACGTATCCATTCCTCTCCAGAAAGCAGCGGGCGCGGCTGGGAACGAGCGCAGGCACTTGCAGCCTTCTCCGCGCCTGATGGCCCAGCCCTGGTAAGAATCCCGGGCGGCGCGGGTTGCAGTGGTCGACTATGATGCACTGGGCAGGGGACATGAGCCCGCCTGGAATCCTCCTACCAAGCCGCCCTCAACCCCATAACATCACAACATAGCCCCGTAGAAGGTATATCTACCAATACACTTATTCACCGCCCGCATGTCCGCGCAGGGCTAATCTTGGGGCATGGGACGCAACGCGCGGAAGCGTATCTCGTACGGTAAGTGTCGGCTCTGCATGCGCCGTTGCGACAAGCTGGAGCTGGAGCTGGAGCTGACCTGGGCGCGCAGTGCTGCCACTGGCCAACTCGGCGGGTGGCCACAGGCTGGGAGTCAATGGCTTGGCCGTCGACCCCCGGAACTCGATCCTCTACTCGGGCGGCCGTGATGGCGTAATCTGCGCCTGGGACCTGCATCTCGACCTCGACCACTCCACTGCCGACGACGACGACCCCTTCGCCGACTCCAACACGGCCGACTCCAAGCCCCCGCCCACGCAGTTCCGCAACCAGGTCCAGGCCCACACCCACTGGATCAACGACATCGTCCTCGCCCAGAACAACGACGCCCTCGTCTCCGCCTCCTCCGACATCACCGTCAAGGTATGGCGACCCGCTGCCACCGACAAGCTGCCCCCGCAGACGATTGGCCTGCACACCGACTACGTCAAGCGCGTCGCATCGCCGGGCGGGAACGAGAACTGGGTAGCTTCGGGCGGCCTGGACCGCAAGATCAGCCTGTGGGACCTCAATGGCGCGGGCAAGAAGCTGGAGATTGCTGTCGGCGAGGATGAGAACACTGCCAAGGGTTCTGTATACGCCCTGGCAGCAACACCCAACCTCATCGCTAGTGGCGGGCCGGAGAGCATCGTCCGCGTGTGGGACGCGAGGTCGGGCAAGCGCATCACCAAGTTTGTCGGACACACGGACAATGTGCGCGATATCCTCCTGGCGCAGGACGGCGACATGATCCTGACGGGCTCGTCCGATCAGACGGTCAAGGTGTGGTCCATGACGGCAGGCCGCTGCATGTATACGCTTACTATGCACAACGACAGCGTCTGGTCTCTGCACTCCGACTCGCCCGAACTCGATGTCTTCTACTCTTCCGACCGCTCTGGCATAGTCGCCAAGAGTGATGTGCGCAACTGCGCCGAGATGGACGAAGGACTCTCGCTAGCAGTGTGTCAGGAGCACGAGGGTGTGAACAAGGTTGTCGCAGCTGGCGACTATATCTGGACGGCAACCTCCAGCTCGAGCATCAACCGGTGGAACGACGTCGAAACCGCGGCCGAGGTCGAGCTTCCAGAATCCTACAAGTGGCATAGGAACAGCGTGTCGACTATGCGATCGCGCATTCCTTCGCCTCCCGCTGGCAGCCCTCCGAAGAACGAAACGTCCAAAATTCCGCTCAAGTCTCTACTGCGCATGTCCAATACCGCGCCATTCCCGCAAGCGCTTGCGACCAAGGATGCCGACACCTCAACTCTAGCCAGCACGCGCAAACCCTCCGAAGTACTAGCGGCTCCCGAACACAGTGCTGTTGGGACTGTCCGGGCACTACCAGACTTTACAATCGAAGGCCAGAACGGACTCATCAAGCATCATTTGCTCAACGATCGGCGAAGAGTCCTCACTCTCGACACTGCGGGAGAGGTGGTTCTGTGGGATCTACTGCAATGCGCACCGATCAAGTCATACGGCAAGAAGCACATGGAAGACGTCGTGCCAGAAGTTAACACCGTGGACACCGTCGCTCACTGGTGCGCTGTCGATACAAGGATAGGGACCTTGACGTGTATGCTTGAAGAGAACTACTGCTTCGATGCCGAGACATACGCAGATGAGCTGGAGCTCGAGGAGCAGATCGACTTCCGGGAAGACCATCGCATAAATCTTGGCAAATGGATATTACGATACCTTTTCTCCAACCTCATTGACGAGGAAATCAAGCGCGATGAGGTCCTGCGGGCAGAGCTGCTCAAACAGAAGGAAGAGCAACCGCAGCCGGGCCGACCAACGAACATCGAGCTGCCGAACATGAACATCAACGGATGGACGGATGCGACTTCAGGGCCTGCTTCAGGCTCGACTATCAGAGCTGACGGAATGCGCTTACCACATACACCAGGTCTTGCTATCGGTCTAGCCACGCCAATGGCAGCACCTATGAGTGCAGGACGCAACTCTACCACCAACCCCTTGACTCCTACCAAGGAAGAGGGCGCACAGCTGGAAAAGACGCAAACCCAACGGAGCTCGACTCAAGAAGGCGGTGACTACTTCGGTTCTGCCTCTGCTGCTAACGGCAACGGAAGTGGAAAAGCCACCGAGGCTTCGAAAGACGGCTCTGCGGACTCAAAAGAGGAGACTGTTCAATCACCTACCGAGGCCGACACGCCAGCTAAGAAGGGCAAAGGCATGTTTGGTAAGAAGTTTAACATGGGCTTTAGCATGAAGAAGTTTAGCACTGGCACAGCCGCTCCAGAGCCAGCCAAACCCGCCGTTGACGAAAAGGCCGAGGACAGCGATGCACACTCCAACAAGACGGATGAAAAGGCTATTGAAGATAATTTCTTCGGCGCTCTTCAACGGATACGGCAGGGTTACGAGGAACAGCTTGCGGCCGGCGCGACCAAGTTGGACACACAGATTGCACCTAGTCTGCCCAACGAAACACCCGTACTCAAACCACCTGCTATGACCACCATTCTGATCCAAGAGGACCGCCCCGATTCCGGCGGTGTAGCCGATCTCTTCGAGGGCAAAGTCGGAACCCTAGGTACCCAAGCCGACCTCATCGAAAAAGCCGCACCAATGTGGCTAGCAGAAGTCCTACTACGAGTTCGTCACCCCAAACATCCAAAGCCCCCTCTCTTTACTAACGCAACCCCCTCACAGAACCAACTCCCGCCCAAAGACATCGTCAAAGTATCCTTCGTGCTTGAACCGTTTAACAACACGCTCCCCTCCATCTCATCCGACGGGTACATTCCCTTTGCCCTCCCCTTCGAAACCGCCGCCAGCGCTAACGCGACTCTCAGTAACAACCGCCTGAATGCAAATAGAATGCTGCGCGCACGCAAGATACTGGGTTATGTGGCTGAGCGCATTGAACCCGCGCCCACCAAGGAGGATCTCGAGAAGTCGGCCGAGAGTGGTGGCGTGCTTAGGCCGGATGAGTATTTGGAGTTGTATTGTAATAATCAGGTAAGTTTTCCGGTGATGTTTTGTTTGTAGGTGGTTGAAGATACATGCTGACCTTTATATTAATAGTTAATCCCGCCAACCATGACACTAGCTAGTATACGCGCGCACATCTGGCGCGGTGGCGGCGATGTCCTCCTCCTCTACAAAGCCAATGGCCGCAAGGAAATCAGACATGCGCCTTACCCTGGACCGCAGTCTGGTGCGCCTCCTGGTCCTATGCATGGATTGAAGGTTGGTGCGGGGTTGAATTCGCAGCCTGGGAGTAGCAATGCGAGTGAGGGGAAGCAGAGCAGTGAGGCGGATAGGAGTACTAAGGATGCTGCGGTTTTTGGACCGTAGGCTGTGTTTGGAATGGGTTTGGAGTGGTTTGTTCGGGAGGTTTGGATATGCAAGGGGATAGGGTTGGCTGGCTGTGTTGCAGCTCAGTTGGAGACATTGGTATTGTTCTTTGGATAAAGACCAGAGGGGGTTGAATAGTGTATATAGCATACCCGCTTGCCAGTAGACTCTTCCCTGAGTCCGTGGCCTCGGCCTCATGCGGCTGAGTAGGATGAACTTAATCCTATACTCTCATTATTGTTCTTCCCTCCTCCACCCTTTCTCCAAAACGTCTCCATGATCAACCATGCCATTCACGCCTCATTCCTCAACCACACCCCCCAACGCATTACTCGCCCACTGATAACTCCCCAAGAAAATCGCTCCCCCAACACTAATCCAACCCACCCTCGGTCCCATCCCCGCGAAAAACGCCCTCGGCCCGCTCTCCCTCATGATCGACGCCAACATCTGCATCATAGGCTGTTTCTCCCTCGCAAGCATCATCCTCGTCTTGAGCACATCCAACGGCGTCGTGACCCCCGCCGCCACAGCCCCCGCCACACTCCCCAGCAAACCCCCTTCCAGACCCGTTACCTCGCTCCGCCCTGTCCGGCTCATCCGCCACTTTTTCAGCGCTTCCCAGAGCGGGAATTGGATTACGGTGAAGGGCACTTCGCGGATTATGGTTATTGACCAGCCGCGGTAGAGTTCCATCCAGACGTGTGCGAGACCGTGGGTGTGGCGCTGGCGCAGGATGAAGGTGAGCGCGGAGAGGGAGGAGGGGTGTTGGGATGCTTGGGCGCGTTGTTTTATTACTTCCGTAGGCACACGCACCGCGCACGCAGCAACCTCCCCTGCACTCGCGGCTGCCATGTGTACCAGTGCTTCTGTCCCACTGTCCCTCACATCTTCTTTGTACGGTTTGCCCTCCGCGTTATACCGTACGGTGGTTGTAGCGAGACTCTGGCTCTGGGCGAAGGTGCGTTTTATCGTGTCGTAGGTTATGAAGAAGAGGGCGGCGCCGGGCGCGGACCCGACGATTGCGCTGCCGACGCCGCGGTAGATGCCGTTGAAGCCGCCGCTGGCGGCGAAGCCGGAGGCGGATTGGAGGCGTGTTTTTAGCGTGTCGAGGGGGTAGAGGGATAGGTCGACTGTTGTGCCTGCTAGGCCGCCTGCCTGGGGTGGGTGTTAGTTTTGTGTGGATTTGTTTGAGTGGGTGGGTAAGTGGATTGCTGAGTGTAGGAGATAGAGGAGATGTAGAGATGCAAATGAATTGCTACTGTTGTACATAGGTTCTCGAGGACGTTTGCAGCAGTAGCTTCGCCATGGCAATGGAAGATACAGATGATGCGGTTTAAGCAGATATCGGGAGAGGGAGAGCCATTGGAAAACAATTTTCTGGGAGGTGAAAGCTTTGATTACTTACTATGAGCGACCTCAAGTATGGCGACTCAACCCATGCTTGTGGTGGTTGTGCGCGTGAGGAGTCGAGCATGGTGGGAAAGTAATTCGGCGGGCCATGACGATGATGTTCGAGATGGTTGCAGAGGGTGGAACGGAGGGTCTGTGCGCAAGCTAGTGGACTGTCTACTTCTTTCGTCCTGATCAGGCGGCTACCTTGGTCACTTAGATGTTTTCCTAACTAATACACAAGTTACTGACAACACTGTTCTTTTTCGTTCCGTGTTGAAAGTGGTATTCGCGGAAAGAAGATGGCGCGTTGAAAGAATGTCTGCTTCGGCTATGAACGTAAGATGTCTGGCTAGCACAAGGATTTCGAGATGCGATGCGCAAGAGAAGGAACGAGAGGAGGACAGGGATGAATGCCGGAGTTCTGCTGAGTCGAATGAGGTGGGCGAGGCGGAGGTGGTGATGGCTAGCCACGAGGAGGCATTACATCAGTCCCAGGAAGACGAACCGGAAGACAAGAACAACAAAGACGTTTCGGACGGCCAATACTCTCGAAGATCATCGCTTTCATCTTCCCAATCGGAATCGGAATCGGAATCAGAAGATGATAGCGACTCTGGTAGCTCTGATCATTTGGTGGATGCCAAACCGTACACGAGCTGCATACAAGAGGCTCAGCTTTCACCGGATGGTAGCTGCGTTTTCACGTCGGATTACAGCCGTCAATTTTCAGTGTATCCCATCTCCAACAATATTCTGACCCAGACCAGCCCTCAGCCTCTCACGCCCTACGCGTCTCTTCGCTCTGCCGATCCTATTTGGGCTTTTGCTATCAACCCACTCTTCAATTTACAGGACGCTAGCAGTACGACTGTGCTCATTAGTCGACGGGATGCCTACATCAGTCTGCATAACGCCTTATGGCCTACCTCACAGAAACACAGCGAAGACAATCCAACCTCAGGGCCAGTAGACATATCCACCCCTCTAGCATCCTACAAACTCATCAACAATCTGACTGAAGCCGTCATCGCACCCCTCAGCCTCGCCTACTCCACCACCGGCACACATTTCTTCGCCGGCTCGAAAGATGAAATCTCAATCTTTGACCTCCTCGAAACCGACAAACCAATCCATACAATTCGTACCATACCCGCCAAACGCAACAAACTCAAAGGCGGAGGTCGCGGCTTCAAAGGCCAAATTTCCGCTCTATCCCTCTCACCCCCTTCCCACACGTCACACGACGGCATCCTAGCAGCTGGCTCCCGCACCCGCTATATCGGTATCTACGACCCCATCGGCGGCGCCGAAGTGACACATTTCTCCCTCCCAGGCACAATAAACGGCATCAAATTCCGCAACGAAAACCTCCAAAGCGTCATGGGCGACGGCGTCACATCCCTCAAATGGAGCCCATGCGGCAAATACCTCTACGCCGCAGAACGCAGTTCAGACGTCCTTCTCATCTACGACGTCCGCAACTTCTCGCTCACCCTGGGGTACTGTGCGGGTCGCCAAGCGCTCACTCGTCAGAAACTGGGCTTTGATGTTTGGAATGCGGGACAGAGCCCGTATGATGTCGAGGGGGTTTCTCATGAGGTTTGGGCAGGCGGGACGGATGGGAAAGTGAGGGTTTGGAGGGATCCGTATAGGAGGGAGGGGGCTGTACAGGCTGATGAGGTGGTTGAGGTCGGGGATGGGAAGGCGCCTGTTGTAGGGAGTCTTGTTCATGCTTCGGGGAGTCTGGCGGTTGCGGCTTGTGGGAGGGTTGGGTTGGGAGGTGACATGGAAGAGGGGGCGAGGAGGGGCGGAGGTACTAGGCCCGTGGTGAGAGAGTGGGGGAGTTTGGATATCTTGGGGCTGGGCTGAGATGTTGCTCTCGGAGATGCTGAGACGTCGGAGGTTCATGAGGTTCAGGAAGTGTTGGTAATGATATTCGTCTACCTGCCTCTGACGCGAAAATGGCGCATGGGCTGCAAAGGTCCATGAGCAGAGAGACACGATCTTCAGACGTCCGAGGAGCTTCAGCAGCAGGTCTAAAGTACGAAGGCTAACCATGTGTCAAGAATAGCAACTTCTTGATCGTGTTCCAGTATGCCTGGGCATATCACATGTTCACAGACCACGCCACACAACTACATGACGGAAATCTCCTCGCTCCTCGCTTCCTTTATCCAGACGACCGACGCCACCCTATCCAAACCCCGATTCTCGTCATCACTGTTCCGCAATCTGAGCTCGCCTTTTGAGGCATCGCAAGATCTTCGCTGTATTAACGGCGTGCTTCTATCTACTCTCTCACCGCCACACGAGCACTACTGGGTACCAGTCTGCCGGTCCACACACATACCCGCTACCCCTTCAAGGTCTAGAAGACCTCGGGGTATAGCCGGAGTAAGGAGTGCAAGCGCGATTCCCATGTGGAAGTCGTCCGCTAATTGAATTGCTCGCTGGATGTTGTTACTATTGTTCGTTGAATGTGCATGGGTTTAAAACGCAGGTACGGCGCAGCTAAGCAACACGCTAGTTATTGCAATGCTTGTGTATTTACTAAATACGTTCGTCCACGGTGTGAAATAATATACGTCTTTAATAAGTTTTGGTTATTGAAATTAAGCAATGAGTTGGACATTTCTTACAGATACAACCTTGGGCGAGGTGTCCTTCACTGTAGGTTTGATCATTCAGCTCAGCTGTTCATGCTTCCTCCACGATAAACATGGAGTGCGGCTAGGAACAACATATGCCAGACACATACACATACATGTAAGTTTTCAGATCTACCAGCTCTTGAGTAGAATTCTGTATTGGTCCGTGTTGTGCTGCTGTGGGTAAATACACAAAAGGCCTATGCGAAGACCAACCGACCCACTGTGCGCGAGATCTTCTTGTTGTATCCTCATCTTTATTACAAGAACAATAGTAGGATAAAATGGTTCTACGACTTCGCCATTTCCAACAAAAGTAAGGGCGTGCCTGTACGTTGGGGCACATCAGACGATCCAGACTGTGCCGGAATCACACATGGTAGTATCACCATCTCTCACCGTGCATCTATCGCTGAGGTTCTCTTACGCACTCTCTCGCTGTCTATATAAACTACCTTCTCTCTGTCGTTAGACATAGTATCATCGAACACTCCGATCACTCCATCTTACTCTACACCACCTCTCGCTCCCAAGCTATCCACAAAAAGACCAACCATGCATCTCGCTGCCCTCCTCTCCCTCGTTGCTCTCCCATTTCTAGCGAGCGGCCTTCCAACCGCCGAGGCAGAGGCCACGCATCTGGTCCCCCGTGCTTCCGACGCCGGCTACATCTACTATGAACCAGGCGGTATACCCGATCATCTAAGTCATAGAGCCCCCCTGATAGCCAACGGTGGTTGTTCGCCAAACTTTCCTGGACAGGCCAGTACCTGCACAGTTTTTGCAGGCTATAGATGCCGTTTCTTCCGGTAAGTTATCATCGTGCTATGCGCTATGCTACGCGGCTGGGTTCTCTTTTATACTGTGTTCAATATGAGATCAAGGTCCCTTAAGCTGGTTACTAACGGAACGTGTGATAGGGACAATAACTGCAAAGGCCTCATTGGTGGGGTTGAAGGGCTGCCTTCTCCTGGAGGAGGGCTCTATCAAAAAGCCAGGTCCGCCACTTGCTGGCGTGGGTAGAGTGGTTGCAGCCACGAGGAGAGTTATCGCCATGTATTCTTTGCATGGAAGTCTCTCAAACGTACTAAAGAGAGCACAAGTCGCTGGGACGGAACATACGGACGGTCATTTTACTAGTATATACGGAGCAGCACCAGAACGGACTACTTGCCGCATTCTACTACATCGTCGTTCCTTGAACTCACACTCAAACGCGTTATCCAGCTACGCCAACCCCAAACTCCTACCCAAACCAGCAAAGATATTGAAAGGATGTGACACGTCCCTTCGGCCAAAAACACATCTCATCCCTCCATGACCACCCCAAGTTCGGAATAATCTTGACCTGTACATCAACATTACTTCTCTTCTTCCTGCTCTTCTCAACAAAGTCTTCAGCCCAATTCTGAGCCGCGTCCCTCAAAGCAGTCCAAGTCAGACTCTTATTCGGCTTCACATCGCTGTCCTTGAGGTCGGCGTAGTAGTACTCATCACCATCAACGCACACCAACTTCATTTTCTGTAGCCCCGTGGAACCTACTATATCCGCAAGGTCCGCCACATCCCCAAACGTCGTTTCATTGACCAAACGCGATGTCCGCTCGCCCTGCGACTCCTCATCCTTCATCTGCTTCTTCAAAAACATACTCCCCGGAACACCAACAGTAAGACTTTTCAGGCCGGAACATCTCTTCACAACATCAACAACACTCCCAGCGCGGTACCACACAGGGCTCAACCGGGGTTCATACGTAGTCTCCCGCACAGTCCCTATCTCGAGGTGCTGGATACAGCTCCATGCGCTGGATGGCATGCCGACTATCCATAGTTCCAGGTTGATTACATCGTTGACGGCGATGGTGGTGTGGCGCAGATATACCTCAGAAGCTTCTTGGTTGATTTGACGGTTTAGGCGTAGGTAGGGTGGGAGGCGCGAGCTGAGGGGCGGTAAAGGGGAGGGGTCGCTGGGTTGGGCGTATTGTAGTTTTGGGGGCAGAGGAGTGAGGAGGTGGGTGTAGATCTCGTCGCGGATTTCGCGGGGGAAGAGGGTGAGGAAGGGGCGGGTGTTGGATGGGTGTTGTGTTTCCATCTTGAGAAGATTCGGGATTGAGTGGTGAGCGGTGGTTCCGAGGTTATCTTTAAAGATGCCCGTATAGATATCCCGTGCTGATGATGACAAGATCTTTGGGCTCGAGTGTTCGGACGCAGTAGAACTATATGGTCATAGCCGTTGTGGCTGTGGGTTGTTGTCAAGTTGGTTCAAAGTGGCGGTGCAGTTACTATCGACCGGTGAGCAGCATTCGGCTGATATTAAGCAGGCACCTGCACAGCGCATCTGTCTCGCACATTTCTTCGTAGATGTTTCGGGAGAAAGACCCGATGGACGGTTGGAAGGAAGGTTCCGTCAACAGTGGCGCCTGCTTGACCCGTAACTGCGCCACAGTGCACCGCCACGAGTCCCAAAACTGCTGCCTACCGATCCAAGTCACTTTCCAGAATTAACCAAAACTATCTCAAAACTATCTCGAAACTCCATCAAAAGATGAACAAGGAAAACTCCATAGGAAACACCTCAAACAAACCCCCTAAAATGCTCGACCTAGCAACCCGCCGCCGCATCTGCGAAGACACAATAACCCGCTCCGCCTCCATCGCAGCCTCCACCCCCAACGGCTCCCTAACCAGCTACTTCATCCCATCCCAACTCCCCCCTTTATCAAAAACACTCCCCACATACCCATTCCACCCCGCACTCCCCTCACCAAAAATCCACAACAGCGACGCCCTCGCCCTCGCACGCTCCCTCCCCGGCACCACCAAACCCGGCATCCTGAACCTAGCCTCCGACGCCGAACCCGGCGGCGGCTGGCGCTTCACACTATCCTCTACGCAGGAAGAAGCGTTGTGTTATTCATCCACGTTGTACGCGACGTTGAAGCCTGAATGGTATCCGTGGGCTAATACGGGGCCGGGGTGTGTGGCTGGTGTTATGTCGCCCGACGTTGTTGTGTTTAGGGATACGATGGACAATGGGCTTGTTGAGTTACCGGAGGATCGGCGGTTTGTGGTTGCTGTTATGACGGTTGCGGCGCCGCGGTTTCCGGGTGTTGTGACGGAGGGGGAGGGGGAGGTGGTGTTTAGGGAGGAGAGTGTTGTGGAAGAATTGCGGGAGAAGGTTAGGTTGGTGTTGAGGATGGCGGCACAGGAGGGCGTGGGTAGGTTGGTATTGGGCGCGATGGGGTGTGGGGCTTATGGGTGTCCGCCTAGGGCTGTGGCTAAGGAGATGAAGGGCGTGTTGGGGGAGGAGGAGTTTGAGGGGTGGTTTGAGAGTGTGGATTTTGCGGTTTATGCGAAGGGCCCAGCTGGGATGAGGAATTTGGGGGCTTTTAGGGAGGTTTTTGGAGGGGAGTGAGTATGGAGGGTTTGAAGGTGATGCAACGGCCAGTTGCATTGTGGAATGTATGTACATATTTGGTAAAGGTAAAGTAGATACGGAGAAGATAAATCATGTCGAATTCCGACTCGCAAAGGCCTCATGCTTTGCGCACACCTCCAACTCGACCCAGCCCCTGTCAACTCACTCTAGATCTTACCAACACCAGCGGTGTTAGCAACATTTGAGCTCGCGGCCGAAGCACCCGCAACATTCTTTCCCTGGAAGTTAACCAAGAAATCCGTCTGCGTACCGCTGAAACTACCACTGCTTCCAAAAGAGTTGAGCTGGCAAGTGTGTCCAAGATAGGTCTGGCACACTCCGTTTGCGCCCGTCGAAGGCGCTGAGAAAAGCTGTCCCTTGTTGTTAAGCAGTGGCGTGTTGACATTCTGGAACACATTGCCCTCGGCAACAACCATACCACCAGCCTCAATATCAAAAGCATGACCCGTGTTGCTGTAGAAGTAATTGTTCACCGCATGGAGCAGCGTGTTTCCCTGTCCACCGACCTTGGGGCTGCGGCCAGAGGTGTGGTGGATGTAGTTGCCCTTCATGGTGATGAGATCGCTGCCGCCGAGGAGGAGGATAGTCCAGTAGTGGCGGCCGTCGCAGGAGGCGGACCAGGAGGTACTGCCGTCGAATTCCGAGTTGCTGATTGTTACGCGGCCGGAGGCGCCGTAGCCGGCTACGAACATTTGGCGGCCGATGAGGGAGATTTTGACGTGGTCTGCAGGGGTTGTTAGATATGGGAGGGGTTATGACGGGAGGGAGTGGACGTACCGATCCAGACTAGGTCGGACTTGTCGAGGGTGATGGCGTCGCCACCCCAGATGTACTGTGGGTTGAGCTCGGTGATGTGGATGTTTTGGATGATGATGTTCTGTGCTCCGTTGGCGATGCGGAGACCTTTGCCACGGATGACACCCTTGTTGCCAACACCGATGAGGGACTTGTTGGAGCCCATGTTGATGGCAGTCACACCAGCATTGTCGTATTTGACCTGGACAGACGTGGCGCCTGCTCCAGCGTTTCCGTTGTCACACCAGTTGGCAGAGTTGATGGCGTCTTGACCTCCGTTGCCAGGGCATTTGTTGGATGCGGGACGGCAGCCGGTGGCTGTTGTGGTTCCTTCAGTACCCTTGAAGTTGAACTCTCGGTCGAGTACGATACAGCGGGCAGTGCTGTCGCTGAGCCAGGTCTTCAGCTGGGCTACCGAGGAAGGTACAACACAGGCTGCGTTGCCACCTCCCGTAGTACCCCTTCCGAAGCCTTCAGGAGTGCCCTTGACTCCGTATGATTGCCTCTCTCCAAGAACGGCGGCGCTGGCTGTGTACGCGCTTGCGAGCGCAAGAATAGAAAGCTTCATAGTGAAAGACGAATGAATGAATAATGCTTTCCTGAAGCAAGACCAAGGCTTAATAAGTAGAAAGAATGGCTTGATACTCCAGATAGTCCTTTACCGGTGGCACAACTGCTCTTTAAAAGCAATTGCCATGCTAGCTAGAAGGGTACCCCTCTGGAAGGATACTCGGCAACCATGCCGGCATCGAGATACCTCTGATGTTGAGGAGAGTAGTTTCTGCGCCTTAGTGTTGATTTCCTCCATTAGCAGGGCGGAAGGGCCAGCGCTTGGTGATGATAGGGGCATGGTAAAGCACCAGCTCATGGCGCTAACGCACGCTACAAATGACAGCGGCGCGCAGTCGAGAACGCCACAGGGACTGTGAGTAGTTTGACAGCTATCCAGATCCCTGCAATCTCGTTCTCTTCAGGTGCTGTTGCCGGTCTGCTATCGTTGTGCCAGGGACCGTGAACATGTTTGCCCTGCTTCTGGAAGTTGCATCATTTCGGCTGTCGCGCTCGAGCCCTAATGGATCCTGCTCTTGGAAATAGGTGTGGGACCATTGGTACCGGACGTTCCTAATCGCGCGACTTAGGTGTTGACGGTGTCTACCCAGGTGTTCGCACGTGTAGTCGATGAACGTGTATTCCACATCGGTCCGAATGACTACACCACACTGCTGTTAGATCGCATCCTAGTTGTTTATCTCTTCACGGTCCGCGCCGAGCTAATCGCTGGTCAGTTGATCTGGCTTCATATAGAAATAGCGCTTGAGCGGTGGAAGAATAATGCAGACCTCGGCGTTCTCTTCGGAACGGGTAGGGCGGATGGCAGACCCTGGGCTAGCACGTTTCGTCTCTCCGCACTTTGGTAGACCTGCGCTAGCGTAGCATATGCCGGCGCTACAAGCACACCAAGCACATCTCGGCAATGTTTTGCCCGGTCATAGACATGTCGGTGTTTGAGTTGCCAGTATTCTAGCCATAACGATCTATGCATGTTGATTCACGGAACAGAAACACCGTCTTTGAAAACGTGATGCTGCGAATGATCCAAGGTTGCCCCGGGAGCAGCAATATCAGGCGTATACGCTTGCTTTGCGACTATTATGCACGGAAGCTGGTATCCGCACCTGTCGAGTGTCGGAAGAATATTCACGCGCGTAGCTCGTCGGACTTTTAGATGACAGGACGCGATGGATGGAGACTACGAGGTGGATTTAAATGTCCGTAACCCACTTCCACATGGCTACCGAGTGTTCGGACGACGTGTTGAGTAATCGTGACAGTGAACGACTGCGACTCTTCGTGCGTCTGATTTATCATAACATCGTAATGGCTTGTATTGCATATAGTCATAACCACCCATACTCCGCTCTTTTGCATCAAGTTCGTCCATGCTCATACGTATTCTCTGTCCGCACAGCTCTGGATCATGCCCTTATTGGTCGCGTCGTACTCAACCAAGTCGATCTTGCCGTCCTTCTCGACAGTGTTTGCCTGGACGAATACCTTCCTGGGTGTCTTCTTCTTAAGAACGGCCGGCCTGACCATGTTCTCGTAGAAGGGTTCAACAGTGGTGATCTCGTCGTACATCCTCTTACCAGCTGCGTAGTCTGCAGTGGCCTTGTAGATGTGCAGCTTCTGGAGGTAGTCATTCACGGCAGGGCGACCTAGATCCAGGATGCGATCACGCTCGAGGCGAATGGTCAGGTCGGAGAGATCGTCCTTTTCCCATTCCAGCTGGCAGAACTCGACACCGGCATTGAGGAATGTGCGCAAGATGGAGAAGCGAGCTTGCATGTGGGCTTGACCCCACTTCCTGCTCTTGGGATCCCAGAACTCTAGGGCCGCGATACCAGCGCGGGCCATCTGAAGGTAGGCTGTGAAGAGAACGTCGCCGGCTTCACTGTTCATGTTGGCCTTGCCGTCACCGAAACCGAACAGTTGCAAGATGGGGAATTCGCAAGAGAGCGCCATGGCGACGCACTCGGCACGGCACTCTTCATAGGAAGCAGCGATTGTGCCGAACGTTGATCCCCAAGTCTGACCTGGCTTGTACCAAGACTTTATTGGCTGGCCGCTTAGTGGTGAGATTGGAGGGTTCTCTTTGTCGAAGTTGAAGACGCCGGGCTCCGTCTCCTGGAGAAGCTTACCACAACCGTGGCCTAGCAGCTCGTGGAGGCCGACCTGGACCTCAAACGCAGGGTCTCGGTACTTTTGGTACGTGGCCAGGTCTTTGTCTTTTATGAAAGGAACAGCCTCGTTTGGTGCTTTTGCAGAGAGGATGTTGCCAAGCGATACGTTCTTGAAGCCGAAGTTCTGCCGAATGTCATCATAGTTGGGGATGTTGATTCCGGCAGGGATGCTGTTGATGTTAGATGAGGTCACAGAACAACGTTGAAAGTTTTCTTGACTTACCCACTGCCCGCAAACGTCAGCACCTCGAGCGAGGTGAAGTCAGGGCTAAGGAACTTGTCCTTTTCGAACGACTTGTCCCACGGTAGCAGAGGGATGTACTGTGGCGCGGTCTCGACCAACTTGCCAAAGGCTCGCGTCCGTTCCTTGTTGACCATGGCAACGAAGCCTTCCCACTCGCCACGGATGCCGTGCGGGTCGCGGTATGTCTCGATGAATCCGATGTCCGATTCCACCTGAGGTCCCTTGTCTTGTACCCATGCCTTTTGGCTTTCCTTGAAGGCCTGGAGTGACCCTGTCCTGAAGCTCTTGGAGTATTCCTCCATCATCTTGATCTCGTGGTCATTGGCTGCGTATTTCTTCGCCTGCTCAATGTGGTGCGCGATGGTGTCCATCTCCTTAGAGTAGTCACCAAAGACCAGCTTCACCTTGCTGCCATCGTCCATTGTCCACTCGCTTTCTTTCAGATCGCGTTGTTCTGCCGATGGGTTATCCGAGGCTGAAGCAATAAGAACCTCATATCCATCCTTAGCCTTCTTGATCCTTGTGTTCTCCGGAAGCAGTCCCTTGCCTTCGAGGAAATCGCTCACGCTGGAGATCTGTTCGCTGGTGATGTCGGGGCTGTCGGGGTAATAGGTTGAGATGTGTCCCGCACCGGGGTAGCCCAGATGCAGCTTTCCCACATCGTCGCCAGCATATATGGCGTCCTTGAACTTTTCGTATATGGCCAATGTGTCTTTGGAGGCGGTCGCGAGTGCCTTCAGCTGGCGCGGATCGAGGCGGGGTACGAACTTGCTGTCTCCGAACGACTTGAAGTTGCCTAGGTTGCCTAGAAACTGCGCTGAGTAATCGAGGTATGCGTCAATCTCTTCTTGTGAGAGACCTGTGTCTTTGGCGAGGGAAGCATAGTCGCCCTTGGCGTGCTTGTGGAGGGCGACGATGAAGTCATAGATGTGCTCGGATTCGGGGGAGACTTGGCGGAGGACGACGCGTGTTCCGGCGAAGCAGGCTCTGTAGTGTGTGTCAATGACTATGCCATTTACTGCTGAGGCATATGAATGTCCTACACTGAGAGATGGTGAGCGTAGAGCTTCTCTTTGTCGCTCAGCGCATCAAAGTGGGGCTTGATGGTCAGAGGCACGACAGTGGGCGGGCTGTCGGCCAAGTACTGCTTGAGGGTCTCGGAGTCTATAGTGGCGGTCATTTTGTTGGTGGTAGTTGAGCTCGAGAGGCGTCTGGTGAGCTCCAAGGGCAGCGGCGGGGAGCTGATGCGGGCCCAGTAGCGTGGGCGTGGGGTAGCCGCTGCACGTGTCTCACCTGAGGTCGTGGCAGGTTCGCGCCTTCCTGCCGCGCGCCACGAGCCGATTCGCCCATGCGTGAGCCTCCCTCCAAGAGGCTGCAACAAACGCGGCTTAGAAAGCATCGCTGTTAAATATGCTTGCTCTACGATCGTAGTAGAGTAAAGATTCCTCTTTTCGCTCGCTTAGGTGGCGCGAAGTTCCGCCGAGGTGTTCCCTTCGCGACGCGTCACGGTCGTGCCTTCTTCACTACCGGTCAACATCACCTTGCATCCCACCAACACTCCCGTCGTCGACGAATCCGCCAACACTATTCATCCAGCGGAACATCATCTTTACCATGGACGACCTTCCTAACGAATTGCTCTTCCACATTGTCGACCAACTCCGAGGCCCCATGACCTGGTCAGAACCAGCAGACTACAGCCGAATGCACGCCCTTGCGGCTCTTTGCTGCGTCTCAAAGAAGCTCTACCACATTGCCCAGCCCTTGCTTTACGAATCGATAGATCTACCTTCGAATGAAGTCATTCACTCACAGTCTCAAAGGCTCTGGCGCCATCTGCAAGAACAGCCAAGTCTCCGCTTCAAGGTCAAAGCCCTTCGACAGAGAACGCGCCCTAGGCCGATACAGGACGGCCAGGACCGTATACGTGTTCGCGATGAGTACATTAAGGACATCTTGCGAGACTTGAAAGCCGTTGGACTAGGCACCGAAGACGCCTCAAGACTCGTAGGCCGCTGGCTTAGTTTCGAGGACTTATACTTCGCTCTAGTGGCCTTTCGGACACCGAACTTGGAACGTTTATGGATGCGGCCGCGTTGTCTTGACCAAGGGTTCTCTGGCGACTGTCATTGTACACTTGTTGAGGGCATAGGTCGCATGACTATGGGTGGACGATGGCTCGACACTCACCATTTTGACAATCTCAAGACCCTATACATCGATTTCACTTCAACGCCGGAAACGCACGTACAGTATGCTCTACCTTTGTTACTTCTTCCCAACTTGGACGAGCTTACTCTTGTCGCATGGGGTGGTAATTACATCATTCGAGCGAACGAAGATGGAGTCGGTTTTGACTACGACGACATTGACGGCGAGACGACGATTTTCGACGGTGAGTGGTCGTGGCCGTACCTCTCGTTGCCCATCACCAAGCTCTCGCTGTTCAAACCATTTGTGTCCGAGGAAATAGTCAATCGCATGATAACGTCGTGTAAAGCTCTGGAGCGATTCGAATGCTTTCACCCAGCACCTTCCAGCGGGGACGATCGGTGGTTTGGGGGTCTCATTCCTGCGCTGAACAACCACATCGAGAGTCTTCAAAACTTATCGTTATTGTGTAGGCAACATGGGCCCTCATTAGAGTACATTGGGATGGCTCAGCTCGATTCTCTTCATGAGTTCACCAACTTGAACTCGGTCAGGGTCTCTTTGTATATGGTGTCTGATCCCGGGGAAACTCTGAGTGTTCGAAGTCTGCCTGCTTTTTTACCGCCAAGTATCACATCAGTGCACATCCACTATCCCCGTGAGCCAAACGACGAAGCCGATCAACAACTTCTCGATGTTCTCACCGCGCACAAGGATGGTATCTTACCGTCGCTGAAAGATGTATACATCACATGGGTATACTATCAACGCGAATGGGAAGAATACGATCTGCTAGAACGACTTCAATCGCTGGTACAGATCAAAGAGCAATACGAGACGTCATCGATCACGTTTGACATTATGCTGACAATCAGAGACGACAAAGGTAAGTGGCCGTTGCTTAGGGGATCTTCAAGCAGTGCTAATGTCTACTAGGGATCAGACGCAATTGGCCTAAGCTGGCCAATCTAGGACTGGTCATGAATGGGACGTACCTGAGCACTGATCCCTACGATGAACCTGACCAGAAAAGTGTTTTTGTCGATTTTACGACCTCTCCTGCTCGCTACACGGTGCAGGAACTACAGGATGATCGCGACCATTGGTCTTTCTGGTGAGCCCGCGATTTGTATACCAGGGGCCCCGAGGTATACTTAACACTCTTGTCAGCTTCGTTTCCCGGTCCTGGAACATACCTACCTGGCCCGACGTGAACCGGCTCACGATCACGATATTTTCAATCCGTTGGTTTCCTGGAGTCGAGGTCCAGTGTCGCGCGTATAGACGTCGATTGCGCAAATGTCGCCATCGTCCATATCTGTCAATACACCTTGGCCCTATCCTCAGCTTCTTAATGACTATGCGACATCAAGACAGCCTCTTCAGCGATTTTGAGTCTGCGGAGATGTGCGGATATGAAGCTTCCAGCGCTTCTTATAGCCACTTCGCGCCATCCTTGCATAACCTTCCTCTCATCAACAATACGGAATCGAGAGACTGGGCCACCGAAGCCTCATCCTGGCTATTGGCAGAAGCATCAGCGTCAACTGCGTGTGATACGCTACTTGACATCGCATTCATTATGCTAAAAGCTTCGGCACCGGGCATGGCGCCTTATTGCCCCTCTCATCACGAAAACATATTTATAATTCTTGGTAGCTCAAGGCGCTGCAGCCACGAGCCACACGGTCGGTGGAAGACCCGCTTTCAAAATGCCAGCTATGCCGATCAGATGCACTGAAGTCAATCTGGCGTTGATCGCTTGACAAGGACGAAGTTAGTTATGCTTGTTTCTCTTGTGGTAACAAAGCACAGGCCGCCTGTACCAAGTTATTTTGAGGAGCAGAAGTCCACCAGATTTGTCGCTGTACTTCTAGTGCCCGGTCTTGCATATGCCGAACAAGTGTCTAACAGCGGTTATTCATCAAAACGGCTTGGAAATTCGGCTCACTGCGTGTGGCGTCATGGTATACCTTCTCAGTATCGCCGGATGCGTCCATGCTACCTAAGGACAGTCGCTCCCTCAGCCCGGTACCTTCCATAGATGGGCTAGGGCTGACTGTGGGACATCAAGAAGATAATCTGACTAGTCAGCTATTCCCGGTACATCGGTCTGAGTTCATGTTGCGGCTCACAAGGCTGAGGCCGCAATCGCTTGCAATCCTACTCCGCCTAAGCTAGTCTGCCGCGAACGATGCTAAACGCTAGAGTACCCTGTCAGGCTAAATGCTGGGTGTAGCATATATACGAAGCACTTTGCTCTATTCAGTTCTACTTCCTGAACTGAATGGGGGCGGTGTCAGCAATTCTTCCTTGGCGCAAAAAGCACCGCACAGCAAGGCTGAAAATCGAGGTATTCCGACCCGCCGCAGCATCCAACGCCAATGGCTTCAGACTCATCAAAGATGGACAGAATTCCTGTTGAGGAAGCTTCTCGGACTATACAAGCTGTCGGCCAGATCACGTCAGTCACTTGAAGTACTCTAGAAGGACCGACTTCAAATGGACTCCAGATGCTCATGGCACACAACATCAGGCGAGAACACGCACTTGGCGCCTGTGCATAATGACTCGGCCCCAAAGCCACGGCGTCGGAGTCAACATGAGCTTTGATCATCTCTACAATTCCGGCGATGTCTCTCCATCACACCATCAGAACGCTATGCTGTGTGATATTGGGGGCCAGCGTCGTTGATTGGCAAAAATGCATGCACAGTGCCTCTTGATAGCCGCAAGAGGCTCGAGTAAAGCTCACATTCGCTTTCCCTTGCTCTGTCACGGATATCCGGTCGGCAAATCCGACCACCATGGGACTGCCTTGACCTTCTCACCCTTCAGGTCAGGCTGAACAAACGAACATAAGTAGAGCATGGTGCTCGCAATGATGGAGCGGAATCCAGCCTGAGACTATCCTCGCTTCCTGAAATTTATCGACATCAGCTAGAGTTTCCCAGTCAAGTTCGCCCCAAAGCCTACGCTTCATTTCTCTTAGGATTGATACCCTCCTGCCTTCTTTACTATGTCTTCCTTCACCCTACAGAAAGTCCTGCTATCCCTCCTGCTCCTAGCAAACGTCGCCATCGCCGTCCGTTTCAGTTTCACCATCCAGGAAGTACACGTCGGGGTCACCCGTGACTTGCAAGAAGACGACCTGCTTCTCGCCATCGCCTCAACAGCAGGCAGCAACACCATCAAAAACTCCTGGCTTGTGGGCGAGGTCGAAGCCGATGCTATCGTTGCGGCAAACGATACCGTCAAGTACACGCAGGAAATCGATGTTCTCGATGCTGCTTCGAACCTGTCTGTAGCCATTGGTGGCTTGAACACGGATGATGAAGACGAGGAGTTGGCTTTCAGTAAGCAGTTCATCGACACATGTCCCATCACTGCTAACATCACAACTAGATTTCGTGGAGGGCATAGCCGCCGTCGCTGCCGCAATCCCAGGTCCGCAAGCCCTCCCGGCTAGACTCCTCAGCATCGTGCTCGGCGCCATCGGAAACCCCTTAAACTGCACCGGTCCCGTCATCGTTGGTAATGCCCTGTATACCAAAGACCAGATGGACGAGCTCGAGCAGAACAAGCCCTCATGTGAGACCAAGGAGTACGGATACGATACACCGTTCGCTTGTGCACCTACCGGTCAAAACTCGAGCTACAGTGTCACTTACTGCCTTGAGCGACTGGACGCCAAGTCTGCAGCACCAATCAGTTCACCAAGTCTGGCTGCTCTGGTGACGGCCGTTGCCGTTGCCATCATTTACAGCGGCTTGTGAACAGTCAGCTAGGGCTTCGGACCGGATAGTAAAGGGAAGCCTGCGAAGTGGGCGTAAGGTTTTTGCGGGTTGTATCGTTTCACTCCAGGGCTGGGGAGATTTCAACAGGCGAAGAGCTACTTGGGAGGTTCACGATTCCGTGCCTTGGTTCCTTAGTTCCCCTTTGTAGGCAACAATTGGCCCTATGGTTCGCGAGAGATATACTGTCGCTATAGCAAAATACTAGAACTCTTTTTTGTTGAACAGGTCGCAGAAATACCAAATCAAGTAATTATTCAGCAGTGGGGGTGAAAGAAGTCTCCTGAACTCAGGTAGTGAGAGTGGAATCATTTCTAGCGCGAGAAAAGACCAGGGTATCAATTTACTATCTATTCATCATAAGCACATTTCTCCAAGCTCTCAGAAAAAACTTAAGTATCAATCTCTGCCCTGAGGTTACCCCGTCCACGAGCGATCGCATCGCCCAGATCCATGTTGGAGGCTTGCCCACGCACACTCGAAATGAACCGGCGCCCACCATCCATGTTCTTCTTGTGCTTCTCTTCTTCCTCTGCGTCCTTGATCTCCTGTTGCCGAACACGCTCTGCACGCTGCTCCTCTAGTGAAGTCGCCTCTGCTTGCATGGCAGCAAGACGATCGGCTGCGCTCTGACGGGCTTCCGTATCATCGACTTGTTTCTCGACTTGTCTTCTCGGTGGTGTACGGTCCCGTCGTCGGTATGTGTCGCGGTCGCGAAGATCGCCACGATCCTCCCTCCTGCGTGGTGAACGAGTGCGGTCTCGTCGGCTGCTGTGTTTGCGGTATGGTGATCGCGAGCGAGATCTCGACCGTCTACGGTGGCTGTCACGGTGGCTGTCGCGATCGCGACGATCTTCGCGGTCTTCCCTCCTGCGTGGCGAACGTGACCGATGGCGTCGGCTGCTGTGCTTGTGTTCGCGATCCCGGCTCCGCTCCCTGTCCCTGTTTTTGTGTTT
This sequence comes from Alternaria ventricosa, assembly GCF_023758065.1. Lineage (NCBI taxonomy): Eukaryota > Fungi > Ascomycota > Dothideomycetes > Pleosporales > Pleosporaceae > Alternaria > Alternaria ventricosa. The sequence continues at coordinate 933,186 of NW_026055694.1, read as the reverse complement.
CTTCTCTCGCTCCTTCTCTTTCTCGCGCTTTTCGGCGTATTTAGCTTCTTTCTGCGCGTCCTTCATAGCCTTCAGCTGCATCTCCATTTTCTGTTTCTGAATCATGAGGAGCGGGTCCTGGAGGACTTTCTTCTGTGTGTCGCGAGCGGTGTTCGCGTTCGTGTCAGCCGTGGCGGCGTCGATGCCGACTGCAGCACCCTTCTGAAGGCTTTGTGTATCGTTCGACTTCAGCAGGTTGTCGATCCTGCGTTTGCCCAAAAGGTAGCCCTCGCGCTCCTCTGTGACGCCGGCATCGCCACTCGGGCCTGAATACATCCAGTCAACCCTTCGCTGTACGACCTTGCCGCCATTCTCTGCTTGCAGTCTCTGCAGCTGCTCGATTGCAGCTTCTTCTTCACGTTCCTTGCGCAACTTCTCGATCAGTTTGCGCTCCTCGAGCGCAGACTTCTCCTCCTTCCACACTCTCTCCTGGTTCTTGCGCAGGTGGGGATGCCACGACTTCTTCAAATTGAGATCTCCTCCCATGGCTGCGAGAGGTGTGGTGTGTGTGCGGGTAGGTGAAGTTTGTTGGTGGGTTTGCGAGAAAGTTGTGACGCGCGAGTAGGTTTTTTCGTTGATGGGATTGCGAACAAGGTGTGATGCGCGGGTAGGTGAGTTCGTTGGTGGGTGTGGTGGGTGTGGATGTGAAAAGGTGATGGAGGCTGGCAGATGAGTTGCGCGACAAATTGCCAAGGCGCTAGGTCAGGCCCCACCCAAAAGTTGACCTCCGCGACTTCTCCGCAAAAGTTTCGAGCGAACGAACGCGCCCGTATACCGCCCGAATATCCACGTCACGACAGGCCTCTCCCGGTCGAAAGACTGTTACGTACTCCGAGAAGAGTTCATCATACTGCTACCAGCGAAAGAATTACTTCCCGCGCAACAATGGCGACGCGCAAACGAAACGAATACCTCGACGTTGAGGAAAGCGAAGACGAGGAGAGGGGCTATGATTCTGGGGAGGAGAGCAGAGCGCGCATGCTACCTACGTCAAAGCGGCAAAAAATAGATCACGTCTCCGACTCCGAGGGCGATGCGGAGGAACTGGAAGATGGTGAAGAACAAGACTTCAACGAAGACGATGCCGAAGATGGAGAAGACGATGATGAGCAACACGCACCGAAGCGCTTTGCCTCCAAGAGCGCCGAACTAGCACATCTCGAGAAACTTGCTGCATCCCTCCCCTCGGAAATGAGGTTACAGACCACGAAACTCGGAAAGGCTCTACCGCCCTCATCACTCAAGAAAGACAAGTCGGGCGTCATATACCTCTCGCGCGTCCCGCCCTTTATGAAGCCAGCCGTAATGCGCTCCCTCCTAACACCCTACGGCGCCGTAGGCCGCATATTCCTCACCCCAGAGGACAGCACTTCCCGCACCCAGCGCCTGCGCAACGGAGGCACGCGTCGCAAGCTCTTCCTCGACGGCTGGGTCGAATTCCTACACAAACGCGACGCCAAGTTCGTTGCCGAGAACCTGAATGCGCAAACAATGGGCGGAAAGAAGAGAGGCAGGTGGCACGACGAAGTGTGGAATATCCGGTACTTGAGCGGCGTCAAGTGGCACAACCTGGTCGAGCAGATCCAGAATGAGAACGCAGAGCGTGCGGCCAGACTCAGATTTGAGATTTCGCAGGGCAAGAAGGAGAACAAGGCGTTCTTGGAGAACGTGGAGAGAGGCAAGATGGCTAGTGGTATTGAGGCTACTAGGCGGAAGAGAGGAGAAGATGTTGATGGCGATAATGCGGCGACTGAGGCAGCAGCAGCGGTACAGGAAGTAGATGGGAAGCCAAAGAGGCGGAAGGAAAGGCTCGAGTTCTCGCAGCATACGGCTACGAGCAAGGCGATGAAGAAGCCTGAGCCGGGTCAGGATGTGAACAGGGTGTTGAGTAGTATGATGTAGAGCGTTGCGCATGATATCCAGGAATACGAGTATATTTCATACTTGAACCAATGTCCTCAGCCGTATGTACGATGAAAGTGTGTGCCGCAACGTAATAGCAAACAACGCCAAATCCCTAATGCGTTTTCGCATCAAATAACGCCGGCCCTTGAGAGCACAATGCCAGGGTATAAGTACAATATTGTTGTTTTGCCCCAATTATATCGCTGTTCCTCGCTCGAAGCTGTCCCGTATCTCGCTCGTGTATTTGTTGTAGAAGCGCGAGAGCTTGTCGTTGAACTGCTTGTTCTTCTGGTTGATGTACGTGACATCGCCCATATCCTCGGAGTCGCGTATGCCCCTCGCTGCCCTGGCCTTCAACCTGGCCCGCTCGCCCTTCTCCAAGTCTTCCACTAGCCTGTCCACGGCTTCCTTCGAAGGCCTGTGATCGTGGCTGTACGCTTCGTCGACTGGTGTGTTTATGCGCCCTTGGTTGTCGACGGTGTAGATTTCGCCAGCATCCGTTTCGACGAGTTGCAGAAGTCCAGAGGATACTTGCGACTGCAGTTTCCTTGCCTTCTCCTCGGCATACGCCTCCAGATCGACCTTGCTCATCTGACCAATCTGCCTCTTGTACACCTTGTTCGCCTCGTTCCTGTAGTCTGCGAACGCGACTCCCTCCCGGTTTTTTGACTTCTTCTTGAGCCTCTTGTCCCAGCTCTCGCTCTCTTCAACTGTGTAGTCCCAATTTCTCTTGCGCTCGAAATCAGGGTCTTCGGATTTGAGGAGTTTGTACGAGGCTTTCTCGTTGAGGGCGCCGAGTTTGGAGATTTGCGCGAGGCGAGAACTGCGGTCTTCGGCATCGCGAACCTCGCGCTCTGTTTCTTTACGCCCGTTTACTTTGGCGGCTTGGAGCGCTTTAAATCGGGCCATTCGCGCAGCGAGCGCAGCTTTCGGGTCAGGGTTTGTAGTCGCACTGAGAGAGCTATCTTCTGTTGAAGCGGCTTCGTGGGCTGTGGTCGCATCTTGCGCTGGCGCTCCACTCGCGCTCATGGTGTCTGATGCTTCGGCCTTTTCGACTTTCGGCGGTACGGATACGGTAGTGACCTCCTCTTCGACATTTTGAGGGGCTTCGGGCGCGGGCGCTGCTTCGTCTACTTTCGCTAGGTCGGCCATGGTGGGTTGTTGTTGCTGTGAGGGCAGTCACTCCTCCGCGAAATGTTGGATTGACGACTGCCAAGACACTAGCGTGGCTTGCATGCGACAGCCTCGACCTTGGATGAGGCCTCATCATTCCTTAACATCACGAAGGCTAAGCACCAGTTCTGCAAGGTCAGCAACACCACAGATGTATCAATACACAACTATGGACGTTCTCGATGGCCTGTCTGTCGTCTCCTGGCGTGATCGAACATGCATTCCTGCGTTCCGCCTAGATTCCTAGTCACATCGAGGATCGGTGAGACACCGACGAGCAACGACATGTCGATCTCGTATCGAGTAGGAAGATCTTGATCATTAACCGCAGCAAATTCCAGATGCAGCGACGCCACTGATCCTGGAGCCATGCCCTTTGTAATGTTCAGGAAGAGATGCTTCCAAAGGAAATCGGATATGGTACTCGCATGGAGTAGACATTACCTAGGTATGGAGGCTATAACACCCACAATCTGGCTCAATTTATCGTGGCTGCTTCTCGGAGATTTAGATATGATACTTATAGTACTTTACGGAGGTAAGCACCGGATAATTCCACCACTCAGCGACATTGCTGCTCGATCTTATCCTAATGGCGGGGAGCAGCTCACAGATGATCTTCGTATACTGGGTGAACAGGAAGCTTGATCTTGGACCCATTGTGGGGCTGCTAACTAATAAGGCTAAATGGAGATGATGCTTATACAAAAGCTTCGCCTACCGCGATTCACGGCATGTCAGTCGTTTGCGAAGCTCCCTAGGTGTATCTCAAGGGACTAAGTTACCTCGAACTCCAGTCATGGCGCTCTCCAGCTACCTCGTCCTGGCGCTGACGACCTTCGCGAGTACACACGCATCCCTACAATCCCGACAGTCCTCCACTGTCACCGTCGACTTGACCAAAACCTACCAGACCATAGATGGCTTCGGCATATCGGAAACCTTCCAACGCGCGAACCAGATGCATGCCCTCTCGCCCTCACTCCAACGCTATGCCCTTGACCTGCTCTTCAACCGCACATCCGGCGCTGGTTTCTCTATCTTGAGAAATGGCATCGGTTCGTCTCCGGACTCCAGCAGCGACCACATGGTCTCCATTCAACCCACAAACCCCGGAGGCCCGAACGCAACGCCGAAATATGTGTTTGACGGCAATGACAACAGCCAGGTCTGGGTTAGCACCGAAGCAGTGAAGACGTACGGCTTACGCACTGTATATGCAAACGCATGGTCGGCACCAGGATACATGAAAACGAACAACAACGATGCAAATGGGGGATCTCTTTGTGGGGTTTCCGGCGCCACTTGTTCGAGCGGGGATTGGAAACAAGCGTACGCCAACTATTTGGTCCAGTACATCACTTACTACAGAAACATCGGGGTCGATATCACGCATCTGGGATTCTTGAATGAACCAGATCTTACGACAAGCTATGCCAGCATGAGGAGTAACGGACAGCAAGCCGCAGACTTCATCAAAGTCCTACGGCCAACACTCGACAAAGCGAATTTTACGAGCGTAAAGGTTACGTGCTGTGACGCCGAGGGGTGGAGCAGTCAGCAGAGTATGATGAGTGCACTAAGTAGCGTGAGTAGCCTGTTGGGTACGATCACCGCACAGTAAGTCCTCCACCCAAACGCCAAAACCACACACTCACCATCATCTAGTTCCTACACATCCCAACCCAACAGTCCCATAAACACCCCCCACCACGTCTGGCAAACCGAAAACGCCGACCTTCAAGGCGCATGGACAACAACTTTCTACAGCAACAACGGCGCAGGCGAAGGCCTAAACTGGGCAAACAAAATCCACACTGCGCTCACAACCGCCAACGCTTCGGCATATTTATACTGGATCGGCGTCCAAGGCGGCGCAACAAACAGCAAGCTAATCCGTATCTCGGATGACAAAACATCAGTCATACCGAGTAAACGTCTCTGGGCATTCGCGAATTGGAGTAGACATGTGCGACCGGGTGCTGTGAGAGTGAGTGCGAGTGGTGGGCCGAGTGGAAGTCGGGTTAGTGCGTTTAGGAATGTGGATGGGAGTTTGGCGGTGCAGGTCATACAAGGGGGGACTGTGACGGGTGCCGTTACGATCCAGGTAAGTGGTTTTGTTGCTACGGCGGCGAAGGCGTGGATCACGGATAATGGGCATGATTGCGATGAACTTGTGGCGACGTTGGCGGCGGATGGGGGTAGTGTTAGTGCGCAGGTGCCGGGGAGGAGTATGGTGACTTTTGTGCTTAGCCCAGCGGCTTAGTTAAAGAGGTTTGCGATGGTACGAAGATGGCTGTGATAGTGCGTCTCAAGAATGAATCTGACAACAAGATAATGAGGTTCATCATACTCTTGTACATGGTTGATCTCACGTTTCTTTAAACGAAAGCAGTGGGCACAGATAATTCTCTACAAGTCCGTCAAAGTTTCATTGCTGTACGGCTCCATCATGATTCATATCGGCGTTGTATCGAACTCTCTACACACAGTTTCGTCTAGATAGGCTCATCTCTCGGCTCAATAAGCACCTCGTTCACAGAGACGTGGTCCGGCTGCTTGAGCGCATACACAATGCACTCAGCAACATTCTCTGGATCCAAAACCTTCGCTCCAGTTGGCTCTCCAAACTTCTTCAACGCCTCCTGGTCAGTGCTCATACCCAGCAGATCCGTCGCCACATTTCCTGGCTGAACAGCAGTAACCCTTAGTCCAGTTCCGGCAGTCTCGAGCCTCAAGCTTTGCAGTGTAGCTTCAACGAAGAACTTTGATGCTGAGTAGACGCCGAGGCCAGGGAAGACCTTTCGCCCAGCATCCGAGGAGATGGCAAGGAGGTGGCCCTTTCCGCGCTTGAGCATCGAGGGTACGATGGACGAAATGACGTTGAGAAGACCTTTGCAGTTGACGTCGACGGTTTGGTTCCATTGGTCGGTGTATGTGTTGGCCATCATGGTGAAGTACATAACTCCGGAGACGTTCACGAAGATATCGACGGGCCCAAGCTGGCTCTCTGCTGCGGCAACGAGGGCCTCAACCTGAGCCTTGTCGGTGACATCGGTCTTTTGCGTAATGACCTTGCCTTCGCGGATCACGAGGCGTTTCTTGAGGTCTTCAAGGGCGTCAATTCGGCGTGCTGCGAGGGCAACGTGGCAACCTTCCCTGGCAAGAGCCGTGGCGGTGGCAGCGCCAATACCGGATGATGCGCCCATGACTACGGCAACCTTGCCGAAAAGAGGACCTCTTCGTGGAAGCCTAGCAGAGCCACCAGCAGCATCTTGGTGCGCAGGCGGCTTTGGAAGCCAGCCACGTGCATACCAATGCCGTGTGTATGTCTCAAGAAGCGTTTGGTCCACCTTCGGGCGCTCCACTGCGAGGCGCAGCGGCCTGGTCTTCGCGTTATCGAGCACCACCACATCTCTCAGGAACTCGACGCTTGGCATACCGCTTCGTAGGATATCAACGGTGAAAGCACCGTCACCACCCTTGGCAGAACCTCGCTTGTCGTCCCAGAGGCTAGTCCACTTCTCGAATTCCATCGGCTGGGTCGGGTAACCTAGCGCACTGAGATCTTCGAAGACCTTGCTAATGTCGACTGGGTCAGGGTCTCCAATGTGGAACATGGTCTGATCGGTCTCGGTCTGGTTGCTAAGGTGCATTATGGCCTTGCTAACGAAGTCGACTGGAGTCATCTCCGCGCGCCAGCCCTTGACATCAGGGTAGTAGCCGATTCTGATCGACTCGACAATCATGGCCGTCAACAGATCCCATGCATTGGCGGCACCTGTCTCACTATGACCGCTGATGGTTCCAAGACGGTGGATCTTGATGGGGAGGCCTCTTCGGCCAGCCTCTAGAGCGAGCTGTTCAGCAACCCACTTAGTCTGGCCGTATCCATCAGCAAGCTTGGTAACATCATCAACCTCCAGCATAGCGTCTTCTGACCATCCTTCGCGACCCTTGGCAGGCAGAAGTACTCCGTTAGTGGAAATGTATTGTACGGTAGCACCGCCTTGAGCAGCAAGACGAAGAACCTCTCTTGTACCACCGACGTTGGGCTTCTGCAGCGCAGCATATGGGTAGACCAAGTTGACAGTGGCAGCTGCGTGAACTATTACGTCCAGACGGTCGGCCAGGGCCTTGAATGTGTCCGGAGCGAGACCGAATCGTTTGCGCGACAGGTTTCCTGGAAGAATTTCGACACGCTCCATGATGTTGTCGCTCCACAGACCAAAGTCCAGCAAGTTCCTACGTATCCTAGCAATACCAGCGGGTATATCGTCTTGCGAGGAATCGGCGAATCGGACCATGCAGACGATCTGGGCAGATGTGGTCTCAAGAAGATCTCGGAGCAGGAATGCGCCCAAGAATCCAGTGACACCAGTCAGTAGCACAGTCTTCGCATCCTTGAGCGCACACATTTTGGCATCTTTCGGCTGGATCTCTTTATCTAGTACAGAGTCTGCTCGCAGAACGGCCGGCAGGTTCTCCTGGACTTCGGCGGTGTGACCATCCCGGATAGCTCGGACGGTATCGAGATGACCATTGAGCGTTGCTGGAGTGGCGAGGCGTGCGACCGGCACCCTGAATCCGAAAGTGTTCGACAGACGCGCTGCGAGATCGGCAAGTAGCAATGAGTGACCACCGAGATCGAAGAAGTTGTATTCGGGAGTGATGGAGCTTGGGCTGATGCTCAGTATAGATGCCCAGATCTGGGTAATCTGTTCGATGGAGATAGGACTCTGCTCGAATTTGCGTGCGCTTCCTGTAGGGGATGCAGGTCGAGGAGGAGGAAGTGCCTTGAGGTCGACCTTTCCAGACACATCGCTCCTTGGAAGACTATCCATCTCGACCCAAAGTGCAGGTATCATGTAGTGAGCAAGGTATGCCATCAACATGCGCCTGGCGGTCGAGCTGCGGCCTGTTCGGTCAATCTCGACTTCTGGACGTTCTGCAGACGCCTCTTTGTCCCGCACGATGTACGCAACCAATTGTCGACCGATGCCTTCTCCGAAAGGTACAACAGCGCAGTGGCTGACTGCCAAGTGGTTGAGTATCGCGCTCTCAACTTTTCCTGGTACCACGGAGTATCCGCGGATCTTGATCATTGCGCCAACACGTCCAGTGATCTCAAGCAAGCCATTCGATAGAAGGCGTGCCTTATCACCAGTCCTGTACATGCGAGCACCGGTCTTCGAGCTGTAGGGATTCCGGATGAAAGCTTTAGCTGTGGTCTCGGGGCGGTTAAGGTACCCTCGAGCAAGCAAGTGTCCACCTACGCAGAGCTCGCCATTTTCTCCTTCGTCCACTTTCTGGCCACTCTCGTCCACGATATAGATGTATTTCCTGTCAATGAGCGGCGGTCCTACAGGGCAGTAGGCAGCATCCTTGTCCAGCTTCTCGAGCATATCCTTAATGTCTCCACAAGCGATCTCGTGAGTTTCGCATGCGCTGTACACATTGAGTAGGCGGGTATTAGGTAGAGCTTTGATACCACGACGTGCAAGGTCGGTGGTCACAACTTCGCCGTTAAGCCAAACGGTCTTCAGGTTTGGCAGGCGCGTCTCCAGCGCTTGGTGACGAGCAAGAACGGCAGAGAAGAGTGTTGGTGTGAAAAGAGTCTCGGTGATCTTCTTAGACGCGAGTAGGTCAACCAGCATGCGCGGGTCGTAGCTAGCCTCGTCCGGTACAGCAACAACAGTCGCACCTCGTAACAGCGGGCGAAGAATTTCCCAAACGAAGAATACATTGCAGGCCACCCGGTCGCCTGGCTGTATGTCTGAGAGTCCAAATCGAAGGTTATATGAGAGAACCGCCGCTCGGTGTGGGTTGGCGATGCCTTTCGGCTTGCCAGTCGTTCCACTGGAGTATGCAACAAAGGCCAAGCGGTCCAAATCGGTCTCCTCGGGCAATGGCTTCAACTCTGACTCGCTCAACTGGCCGTTGGTAGTTGAACTGGTTTCATCCAGAACAACAAGCGGAGTGCTTCCCTTGATCTTGCCGACTTCGGCGCTGATAGTAACCACGACGGTAGGTTGAGCATCTTCTAGAACATCCGCGAGGAGGTCGGGAGGGTAGGCCAATTCCAAGACCAAGAATGCACCGCCGGCCCGTAGGGCTGCTAGAGAGGCGATCACATAGTCGGCGGATCGCGGCAATAGGACACCTACCAAGCTGTCACGGCCGACGCCATGACCCCGCAGCCGGTCGGCGAGGGCAGCGACTTTGTCGTGGAGCTCCTGATAAGTGTATGTATGCTTGTCGTCTTCCAAAGCAATCAGATCCGGGGTAGCTTGGACCTGTTTCGTGAAAAGTGCCGAAAGGTCCTTGGTAGTGTCGATGACAGACATGGTCTGTAATTTTCCAAAGGAGGGGCAGATGAAAAGTCAAAGTTTGCGTGTGAAGGGTACTCAACGTCTTATTTATTGAGTTGTACACCCCATAAGTCGGATCGATAGCCCTCGTTGAGTGATGCAAAGCGTGGGGAATTTGGCTCGTTGAGGATGAGGTGGTTCGCTAATTCCTTCGCGCATCATGGCACTTTCCTTGTCTTGAGGTGGTGCCGAGAGGCCTGCCGATAACGTCATTTGCTAGCGTTAACTAACAATCCAACAACCCCATATCATTGCTCAGTGATGCGCATCGTTGGGGCCGTCGGAAAGTCGCCTTTGGCTGGTTGGTTCCTTGTTGACAGCTTGCATGAACACCACCCGGGTTACTGCCGACACAGTGTGGCCGCCTGTCGGGTAGTCGCTCCATACCTAGGTAGCGTCAGTCTAGAGAACTCGTAGTGCCTTCCCACTGGAGAAGGAAAGGTCGCGCAGTCTCTGCTGAGACTTTCGGGGTCATCAATGGAGGCGTGTGGATGCGGGAGGCGTTGTGGGGGTGTTCAATTCCACCGGACAAGAGCCGTGGCACGTCTCTATACTGTACACGGTCAGCTTTACTAGACGATCGGGAGCGCATTTTTTGTGTTTCATATCCATTTGATCCCGCATCGCCCTCTTGAGCTATTGTGCGTTGTGGAAGGCTTCGGTGCTCATGCTGATCGCTGGGCGAGATATTACGAAGATACCAGGGGGTCTCAGTCGTTCAAATAAGCATCGCAATGCGTAGTCATGTACCGATAGCTTGGTAAAAACTGGACTGAGGATATGTAACTTACTGTTAGTCGATCTTAGGACGTTGATATTGTCCAGCTGAGGTTCTGTCAGCGTACAACATATTCGCGGGTACAAGGCGCACCCAGAGGTTATGCCGTGAAAAAGTACGTTGCGCGGGTAACACGTTTCAGTAGACACGAAGCTACAAGCACAGTAGCCCTGTCAAAGTTATATAAGAAGGAAGACCAGTGTCGAGGTCATGCCCGAGGAGCGGGTGCGGGGAAAGACGCTAGGGCGCGGTACCAGACGCACGTCAGCCTTGCACGGGATCGACGAAGTCCGTGTGGTTCATTGCCTAATCGACGTGTCTACCAAATGATTTCATTGTGCTACATACGTAAGGAGTCGTGAACAGCTCCAGTGCTTCATCTGCGCTCAACCCTGCCACTTGGTACGCCTCTGCCGAAACATGGATACCATACCGATCGGCAGCAGTCCGAAGTCAACGACATTCAGGCCACCGAACTTACCAATCATGTCCGGGCCGTACATTTGTGCGATCCACTTCCAGTACGCATCCATAGTATACCAGTCTGCGGTGATGCCACGTAAGTTGCTCTGGCCCTCAAGTTGCTCCAGCGCTTGCAGGACCTGTTCGCTATCGTCGATGGGCTTTTCTTTCGGGCGCTCGAGTAGCTCCTTGTAGATCTCCGTCAAATTTGCTTTGCCAATGGCAGAGAACGTCTCGGGGTACTTGGTGAACTCCTCAAAGGGTAGGAATGTGTTGGGGTCTTCAGGCTGCCAGTTCGCGTCCTGGAAACTGCGGCGCACGTTATGCCGAGTGCCCTTATCAAAGGCGCGCTTGATGGTGACGTAATCATCGTGCAACTTCTCTTCGTACTCATCCAACAGATCGTACGGGTTCTCTTTGACAGAGTCTCGGATCTGCAAGGGTTCAACAAACGGGGACTTCAAGTCAAGACCCCCAAGCTCGACTGGGAAAAAGAGGAACCCGTCTGGCACATCCGCAACGGAGAAGCGCTCTTTGATCATCGTCTTGAGATGTTGTACAATGCTGCCATCGGGAAAAATACTGTCCTGGATATGGCGATGGGTGGCGAGCATCATGTCGACATGTTCGCGGCCGAAGCAGTTGGAAGCAGTCCCGAAATTGGAACTGAAGAACGTAGCCGCATACGAGTTCTATTCCCGATGATTAGAGACTGCGATTTGAGACCAAGGAGATTGCAGTACTTACCCAGACCTGAATATAGTCGATGATGCTCTTTAGCTTTCCTTGCAGTTGCGTGCGGAGCTCTTCCACATGACCATCGACCATTTTCTGATCGATCTTGAACTGGCCACTCTTTGGATCGAGCTGCAAGAAACCCCATCGAATCTCACCTTCCGGGAGTTGGTCGTCAATCTCAGCATCGGAGTCGCGTGAGATGCGAACACTGCCTGTCTTCTTGTGGTCAAGCTAGAGTTGTCGTCAGATGAATCAACGTGAGTATAGTTCATGAGGAAACTGACCTTGGTTCCCGTAACTTCTGTGAATTTGACGACACTTGCCCAGGCTTTGGCACACGTGTTGTAGTCCCTGTGCCAGAACCAGACATTATCACCGAGACGGTATAGATCTGGCCCGCCGGCGGCTCGGTTCGCCGCGTAGTCCAAGCAGAAGAGCGCTGCCTCCCCCAAAGTATCGCTCAGAGCGTGTGAGCCTGGCATGCCTCGACGGCGTAAACGCGGCTCAGCGGATGGGTCATCATTGAACTTCAGAGGTGCCTGAAGGTATCGCTCGAAGAACTTCTTCCACCTATCCGAGACGCCAAGAAAGTCTAGAACCGTATAAATGGTCTGATGTGGCAGTAGTGAATTCCACGAGTCAAAAGTCGTAGAGAAGCAGGTCAGTCCTCCGTGAAGTCTTGTGTTCAGAACAATTTCGGTGGATAAGAGATGAAGTAGGCCTTGCTTTGCTTCCATAGGCTTCTTCGACTGACGACTGTGCACCTCATCTTCCCAGTCGCACGCGTCGCGATCTCTGTCGTCTTCGTCTACCTCCGCTTGGGCGTTCCCACCAAACAAGCCGGCACCACAACGCTGATTAGGCGCAGCGGCTCTAGCCGAGCTAGAGATAGTAGCCTTTCTTGCTGTCTGCTTCGTCCTCCCTCCCTGAGTGCTGGCTAGTTGGGATAGTTGGCTAACACTTCCTCCGCTCGGCTGTTGAATTGTGTTGAAATGGTATTGCATTTGGTTGTCAGCCATTTCCCGTTGCACGTTGGGTTTGCGCTTCTTGGCGACGTAGTCCCCATACTCGGCCTCCTCTTCACCATCTTGAGCCTCGATTTGCTGTGTATCATAGTCCAGTAGCTGGTGGGCGAAATATCGGTTGTGATGTGTACTCATCCGCTTCTTCTCGACACTAGACTTAGTGTCCGTGCCTTTGTCGCCTAGGAAGTACGATCGGCGTGAACGGTCAACCTTCGAAACCTCTGTGGAGTTTCTCGGCCAAGCTTGGTGCTTGTGCATGGCCAAGAATGCGGACTTGAAGAACACAGACCTAGAAGTTATTCAGTCAGAATTCCTTTGTTCATGTCTTGCGGTAGCAGTCGACTTACCATTTTACACCGACGTAATGGAGGAAGATCGCCTGGAGAAGGTCCGGATCGAAGTGAATAGAGAAGTCGCCATTGATCTTCCTTCGCTGCTCTAGTAGAACATGCGGTCCCCAAGACCAGCGATCGAGAGATGCCATGCGTACGTTGAGAATGTCGCACAATTCGGCGAGTATCACATCTGCGGGTTCGTTAGCTACCAGATATTCCTACGAAGAATATATACTTGCCGTTACCGAGGAAGTCCCTGAGCGCTTCTCGCTTCTCATTCGAAAGAAGATCGGAATTCAGAAGGCCTTCGATGGTGGAGTGAAGGCTAGTGGGGTTGAACGGTGTCGAATAGTTCAGATTAGCCTCGAAGTTCTCGACTGTCTTGCGCAGCTCGCGAATAGCAGCGGAGCTATCTTTCTTGTTCGCCTGGAATAACTCATCAAGATACGATCTTAGTGCTTGCTCGTCTACTTCGGCTGCTTGGAAGACGTCTTTCTCCCATGCGGCGCGGGACGCCAGCTTTTTAGCACCAGGCACTTCCTCGAAGCTTTCATCCATTTCGACATCGCCATCGTCTGTTGCAGACTTTTCAGAAGAAAGCCACTCGGTGACGAGCTTGCCGTAGAGGTCGGCGTACTGGTACTTGGTCGACTGAACGGAAAGATAACGCAACAGTGTCTTTTCCCAGTCTGAGAGGACTTTGTTCGAAACAGAAGGATCAAAGCGGGCCTGTTCAACGAAGCGATCGAGGTTCTTGAGATCGGTCTCGAGACGAAGGTTCCTGGATGTTCCACTGATAACTCGACCGACTCGCCCATCCTTGGTTTTCTGCTCCGTCTGGAAGCCCAAACAAGTTTTCGAGCCATCGAGAAGAAGACATACGCGCTTCAGTGGGTCTGCTTCGGCTTTCGCGGCGGTGGTGAGTGCAGCATACTCTTCTTCGAACACTGCGCGCTGCTTCGCAAGCTCTTCGAGCTTGGTGGTCGTGATGGTCTTGAGCGTCGCCCCGAAAACACTACCGGACGATGTCGCCATGGCCGAGTCTCAGAATATCACGTCAGACAGATAAACTGGATGATTTGTAGTACGTTCGGAAGATTGGATGAAGAAAGGGCGTGTGAGGATAGGCTTTGGTGGTGGTCGCTAAGAGTGGTAAAAGGAAACCACTGAGAACGTGATTCTGCTCACTCGACAAGAGGGGGACTTGCTCGAATATATAGCGATAGAATTGCACTGCCGCATACTGAGTGCAATTCTAGCCAGTAGTAGGCAGTAAGGCAGGCAACAGGCAGCAAGCGCTTGGCAGGACCGTGCCCCAATTAGTCCGTAATGCGGGGAACGCGTCGAACTATGCATTCTGCCAAGTTTTGAAGTGACACGGTATAACACTAATGTCACTATACACTGAAAGCTCGGTGTCTGATGTGCTGAAGGGGGTTTCGTTGAAGAACGATGGATGGTCCTGGGGATTAGCTCGGAAGGGACAATCATGTTAACCTGCCTATCGATAAGCGCACAGACCATGCATTGGCTCCATCGCATTCTCGACAGTCCACCGTGCCACTCAACCCCTCATCCAACATACTCCAACTTATCAGGCGGCCACCTTCTCATAAATCGCTCTTTGGAACAATTCATGCAGCTTCAATATGCGCGGGCTCATCGGCGGGATGACCTGGCAGAACGCCACACCGCAGACCCCAGCTTCGAAGTCGAGATACCAGGTCAAACTAGGAACGCCGCCCCAGAAGACTGTCCCAGCATTCATACGTCTTTCCTGGCCTTGCTCGGCTATCATTCCAGCGAACGACCATTGCTTCTCGATATCTGCAGGCTGACCCATACCCAGAAGCTGCGTGTGAAGAGGTGAAGACTTGAGGTAGTCGTTCAGCTCCTTCTTGCATCTCTCATCGAGCTGCGGTCTGAAAAGCTCGTCCCAAGAGTCGTCGCTCAAAAGCTTCGAGTCGCGCTTCAATACGGATTGAAGAAAGGTAAAGTAAGCTTCTGCGCTCGCGAAAGCGCCCACACCTCCCAGGCAGTCTGTGGCATCGACGAAGACGTCGAACCCTCCAGCATCCGTCGCCGGCCCCTCACCCTGCTCGGTCAGCGTGCTAATGTTCGCCACGCGATCTTTCATATCAGATCTCTCTCTTGGGAAGAAGCTCATGTCTGTTATTCCCAGAGGATCCCATATCTTCTCCTTCATGACGGCATCAAGTCTCTTTCCCGATACTTTCTCGATGACCTTGCCGGCCCAGTCCGATCCTGGGCCATATTTGAAGCTGGGGCCTGGTTCGTAGAGAAGCGGCAGGGTATGTTTCTCCCCAACAGTCGGTCCACAAGACGGGGTCTCTCCGCGGCTTGCACGCCACTTCCCCAGATCAGGATTGAGCCAGTCATACTCGTGGCCATTTGTGTGACTCAGAAGCATCCTGTTCCGGTCAGTTTTCCATCAGCTAGTGCATTAGTACAACGCTTGCCTCAGGGTGATCGGCGTGGTGTTGGGCACAGTGACCGCCTCATTCGTCTTTTCGTCGAAGCTCGTCATAATGCCGTACTTTCCAATACTGGGCAAGTATTTGGCCACGTCTTCGTCATGCGTGATTAGCCCTTCCTCGACACACCTTAGGGCTGCAACTGCGGTCATGAGCTTCGTCATTGATGCGATCCCGCATATTGTATCGAGTTGGAAAGGGCGTGTCGAGCCTTCCGCAAGCGACTGAACACCTTTGGCTCCCGAGTACAGTATTTTGTCTGCTTCGCTATTAGATGGCTGTTGCCTTGTGCCAAGGATGCTCACAGACCGTCCTTATCGCCCGCGAGAAGAGCGTATCCGGGCAGGATCTTGTCCTCAATAGCTTTTTCATACGCCTTTTCGAAGTCTGTCATGATGGTAATGCTTTCACTCTCGGATCATCAATAGTCAATATGAGCAGTGACTTCGAAGTTACCTTTATATCTACGACATGTGTCGCGGATAATCAAGGCGTTGGCAAGGCGTATTGCAAACCGTAGGATTGCTGACTGCATGGTCAGAACCATCGCTACTCTGCCAATCATCGACGTGTTAGTCAAGAAAAAGACAGCTATACTTCCATCTCTGTTAGGAGTTCGTTGCGAACCAAAAGTCAAACCTGTGCAGCTCATACACGATACTTCGATGTGAGCACATGCACCGACGCTGACACGCGACACAGTGGGGCTGCTGAGCGGGTACTGTACACCACCTGTACCCTCCTCAGATATCTCTACTTCGGCTTGAGCGATGCACCACGCAGCCTCTACGAATCGCTCGATGCATTGTTGCAGCGCCCCTTTGTCCGAACAACTATTCCCAGAATACGCAAAATAGGTGATTGCTACGACCATTGCCGATCACATTGGCACAAGCACAACGGGGCATCGCGGCTGTCGGGAGGAAATGGGACTAAAAGGGTGCCCTGCAGTTTACATTAGAATCGGAAACGAGTGCCTGCAAAATCTGAGTGCAATGAAGAGTCCTAGGCTGTTACTTCTACCATCCTCGGTGGGTGTTGAATTCCTCTCCCGATCGCGATGGGTCATAAGCTCGTTGCGCACGCGCGGGAGAAAAGACGACCCCCATGACCCCCAGTGCCGCTCTTCCGTAACACCCGTGGCCCAAGCCCGTTCCAAGTCCCGCAGGCGCTCGCTCCTCAATTTCCCGGAAAGTCAACCGAGTCATCGTTCGTCTAGGCGCTGAGCGTTGAAGCCACGCGACGAACACGTTCGGCATTGCCGTAGTGCAAGGCGGCACATAGCAACGTTTGTTTTTTTGGAGCCTGGAGTTGTGTTTGGATGGGGAGAGCTGATCGCCTGGCTGCCGAGTCAGGACTGAGGAGGATCGCCTCATTCGTGTGGACCCGTTTTTTTGCTTTCGCGATTCCGCGATGCTCCGCGGTACGATCATGCGGCTCCATAGGCCCCAGTCTGGGCATGCTGCTTGTGTGGTCTTGGACGCGCGTGTGCAGGCGTCGCCGTACGTTGGAGGGTAGGCACGAAGACCTGCTTGATTCTTCATCTGATGGAGTATGTTGTTGGATTTGTCTATTGGTTCTGATTGTATTATTTCGTAGTTCTCTAATGTGATGTGGCTTTCGTGACTGTGTTCAGTTTGCGCTTGTCCGGGTGATGTACCCCTAGTCTTTCAAGGCGCTTGATCGTTGCTCGACGCTTCTGGTAACCTGTATGCCTCCGCCTTTTACAGGCAGGATGTATTCCTCACTCCCAGTACTCCCTTGCCCATGGACCATATTGACCATCTGGCCATCTTCCAGGGCTACCCACTCTTCGTCTCTTCCACTCAGACGACTCTTTATGACCGGTCGTTTCGCGTAGCCTGCTGCAGGCGTGTGGGGATGTGAGCTACCGCTGCTTCCGAGTTTGAGTACGCGCTGGAGGAGGGGACGAAGTGTGGCGACGCATCCTACGATCATACCGACACCATTCTCGGCGTAACCCCAGAGGATCACCTTAGATACACCATCTGCAGGATTAGTCAGTACGTTTGCCCTGTGGGAGCAGAAGGATATGGAAACTTACGAAGGTAGTCGGTCGCATTGGTCAGATTAACAGTGTAGACAAGACGAATGCATGCTGAAAGACTTGCTCTGTGGAGCATTAGATGGTGATCTGGTTCCCAAGAGATAAGCGAAACTTACAATGCACCGAGACCGAGAATCACGCCGACCGAAAGCTTAGCATTACGGTTCAACTGTACGTTCCAGAGCAGCGGTATGGGTAGGAGTGCGCAAAACCAATCCGTCGCAATGTTGACTGCAGTCGTCGCGTAGTATATGTCGGCCAGTGTTTGCGCTGGGTTGCACTTTCCACCAGGGGTTGAGGTATCCCAAGCGTACGACACTGGTGCGCACTGGAAAATGATGTACAGCATCGCAATCAAGTTCATGACGATGAACATGGCTGAAACAGTGTACAAGCTGTAGATGTAGGCCTTTCTCCGGGATGCGATGCGTATGAGCATGAACGAGATGCTCATCTTGATAGGGATGATCGCTGCACAGTAGAAGACCTCGAAGAAGAAGAAGAACTACATGGTTTAGCATGGAGGAATTACAGAGTTAGAGATAGGTGTAAACGTACCTCCATCCCTTTAACTTTCTCTTCTGCGTTGAGGTTGTCGTCGTGGACCCCGACTCCGCTGAAGGCGCCCCCAATGCATGCTATTGTCAAGCCAGTGAAGGGGACCTGCGTCATTCCTGTCAGTTGAGTTGTCTTGTATGGAATCCTTGAGGTTGGCTCACAGTCGCAGCTGTCATGCTCCAGTCATCCAAGCCCCAAGCATTGTTGTGTAGTCTTGTATAGACTCGCAGTCCGAAAAGAATATAAGCAATAACTGCCAGTGCGATGACTGAAGCAGCAAGCTCAGGAGCGTTGTCGCCGTAGTAAGTCATCTTGATACCCTTACGCTGATAGCCACGGCTTCCCAGAGCGCGAAGTGGGGAGCGAAGGGATGAAGTATGCAGAAAAGATGCAAAAGAAGGACTAAGGAGGGAACATGTGGAAACACATCAGGATGCGATGCAAAGATGCATATGCTTCAGGACATTGCGAATAGTTGTGAAGCAGACCCAAGCGGAGGCAACAAGCCGACCTGGTTTCAAGAAGGGAAAGAATTGGACGCATATCAACCTGTTATCGTTGATCTTCCGGGTTTCTCGAGTATCCACATCAGTCCAACAAATAATCTGACAGCTGTGTCGAGCACAAGCCGCCAGAAAGACCGGCACGAGACAGATTTTTGTCGCATTCTGGCATAGCTTCTGGGGCGTAATCTAGGATGCTGCTAGGAAAGTACGGCGACCCTCACCCGACGTTCGTTCCCGTGTCGAGGTTAGATATGGCGTGGGTCGCCTGACGATGTGGAACCGGTGAATGTGGCACGGCTGGACCATATTGCTGGGTGCTGTTACGTGCCTGGCTCCTGAACGGCTGCTATAGATGGACCCTGGGAGGATTCGAAAACTTCGCGACTGACACTCGCGTACTCTCCGTCCATGGAATGGCCCTGTTGAGCTGTAGGGGTATTGACATTCTGATACATCGCGCAGTGCAGGATAGATCCCTTGGTGATCGTGCGATGTTTCTTGTCATGATACTGGGAGGTGCCGCGATGTCGGGAGTGCATCATCTGGAAAGATCGGCTCTCTCTTCTTCTTAGCTTCTGCACAGTTCTCCGTGCCCGGGCAGGGTGCCGTGAGGCTGCTAGCCGCGACGGCTGATGGACTCGTTGTCGGTAGGGGGCACGGGTAGCGCGTCGCTGGCGAACCTGCGTTAGTCGCGCCTCGCTTGCGAAATGCTCCGCAAAAGGCCCGAATCGTGGACCTTGTACCTTGAATTATCAACTCTCAACCGCTGCACGAATCCTTCGAGACGGCTGGTGATGAAGATGGGCGGATGGAAAGAGCCCATAAGGATAGGAGAGAACATGGGGAAGAGACGCGCATGGAACCATCACTTCAATCCCCGTGGACGGCTCGGAGCAGTCATTCCTATCTGAGGTGAGGCGCGTGACCCCAGTTGCTCAACGAACGCGTTGTCGCGCGATGAATAACGAGAGCAGGAGTGCCGACTTCGTACTAACAATGGCGTCTGTATGTTATGGCATTGGCCATAGTGCCTGAGTGGAGTGGGAAAAGTCGGTGTTTCGACGTGCGACTTCTCCTTACGTACCCAATTGACGCGACTTGCCATGACGTAAATGGGTGGCGCTAGCCGAGTGCAGGTTTGCCCTGATCCCAGATCCTGCACTGCGAGGCACGGGCTGCTGCCGAGTCGTTCGCTCAGACCTATCCGTCTCTAGACATAAAGGGACCTAATGTTGGGTTTGGATGAGCGCTGATAGCTGGATGGGGGCCAGAAACGTCGAAGCGACTCGCAATGTACATCCCAGCACTAGATCCATACCAAATGTACAAGGAGCGCCCGGGACGTCTGACATTAGGCTGAGATATCACCAAACGTCTGTGTACCATCTACCATCCTAGTTCTTAGTATATGTCCACCGACATCTGAAGAGGCAGGCTTCTCATACCTAGAACGGTCACGTCAATTCCAAGGTGATCTCGGGGTGTCTACATGTGACAATGATGTTATTCCGATGCTGACAATACATTTCCTCGACACTCATCATCCACGCATACCCTCTATCCTATCAGTGCCGCATGAGTAATTTGATGAAATCCTAATGACCGATGATGCTAGAACAGTTCAGGGCACATCTACAGGTTGCATCTCTTGCTCGAAGCCATCAACATCTTCGTGCAACCACGCGTCTTCTGGCGTCGTTCTTCGCCCTATCTTAAAAGCACTCCGCCCGCTCAAGACCTCCTCGCACAGTCGCACTCGGTCTCCGTCGAATAGATGATCTATGAAGATTGTAGATACATCTGATGCAGACTGCGCATCCACACGTCGAAAGTCTCTCAATTGATGAGCATACCACCAACACGCTGCCACAGGAATACCCAACGTGTAATATTCCGTACGCTTTGTATATTCGGTTTGCAAGTCCACCTGGAACCAGTTCGAAACGATCCTCTTTGAACCCGGTTGTTTGTACCACCCCAATTCTTCGTGATGTGCGTCTCCGGTATCTGGATGCCAGCCCCGGATACTATAGATATAGTGTTCTTGTCGTTCTTGGTGCGCATCCGGTCCCGGCCACCATGTGTAGTCTTGCTGGCAAGCGCAATTTTGCGACTTGCACAGCCTTGTCCCTTTACATCGGGGGTGATAGACTGCAGAGAGGAGCAATGTGAACCGACCCATTGGCAGCTTCATTTCCTGCCCCGCAAATGTTCGAACCTCCAAACTGTGATCTCTGTTCAAGAGATCGCATACTCTGTGCAGCCTGAAGCTAAGCACCGCACCGCTTCCATGCAGTAAAGAAGAGTCAGCCTGCTGCAAAATAGAGGACGATTCCAGGCCCCCCGGCGGGATGATATACGTCGAATTTGCCTTGAGCATCAGCGTTACAAACTGTAATTTTTCCGATGCTCTTGCCTTCAACGTTTCCATACCACCCAGCATGTGAGATATGAATGTGAAACCGCATAGACACCTCAACTCTTTGCATACGTCTAACAACATCGACACGAATGCCATATCTGAGCTGCCATAGTCCACACGAATATCTGAACCTTCTGCAGCGAGCCCCAAGAGGGAGTATACCCGATCCCGAGCCCTTTGGCACTCTTGATTGGGTAGTTTTGTAAGTAAAGAGAAGAGACGTTTTCCAAGGATGGAATGACGATGCTGCGCTATGTTGATGTGAACAGAGAATCTTACATCGGCTGTTGTGACGAAGGCATATGAGAAGTCGGCGATGCGGTGGAGGTCGTGAATTTCCACCATATCAGCCAGAAGACTGAGTGTCCTACTATGCGCGATCTCCTGCGTGATCCAAGCCCTAGTCCAATAAGCATGATTCGCAAGCTCGAGCCATCCATCCTTGAATTCTTTCAGTCGACGCCACGCATACATCCCCCACAAAGGGAACTCGGGGGATGGGCTGGATAAGCGTTCTTTGGCTCGACACCAGTCGTTCCATGCGCGGGAAAATGCGGCCATGTCACTGCTTTTACCCAGCCAAATGATGACGTGCACTGCTGCGGTGTATACAGCCCCCATCTGAGCGACCTGATGATTTCTCTCAGCAATGCTGCTCTGATCAATACAAACAGCATCTATCCAGAATAGCCTCAGAGGGTATTTCTCTCGCACGACGTGCAAAAAGTCGTACAGATTTTGCCGGATGTAAAACAGCTGATCGTTGATGAGGATAGGATACGCCTCACTTTTGTCTCCCCAGGTGTAGGACAGGCATGTGTAATCGTCCGCGGTACTCCCGTGCGTAAGGGTGCACTGTACGAAGCCTTCTGGAGATAGACTTGGCAGCACCTTGATAATTCGGATGGACGGCTGTGTGTGATCGAGAGCGGCGTGTTTGAACGGCGGGATGGGATCGACATTCTTTAAGATTAACCAAGACATGCCAGAAAGCAAGTTTACAGCTCCAGAAGGAGTTGCTGGTGCAGTGCACACTGTGGTCGAGCCTCGTCGTCGACAAATGTGAGCATAAGATGTGTGCGTCGAAGCGGCTGCTTGATAGCTTCAGTACGGTAGGTGTAACTCGGGTAGTAAGATTTGTTCTTCGAAACAACTCCAGAGTGCGCGTCGTTCTTGAAGGTAGCGTGAAGGAAGGCAGCAGCGACTGCGGGGTCTGAAAGTGTTGGCACGGGGCTGAGCCTATGACCGTTCTCATTCGTTCTTGGATCGGTGGCGTACACGAAGTCGTTAGATGTATGCAACCCGTCAACATCAATAGGCTTGAATCTCAACTTTCTCGTGCAGACCTTCATTCCAAAATAAGAGGCAGACGAGATGATGTAGTCGAGGGGACATTGAGCCTCGATTTTTTCCCGTGTGGCATTTTCAGGCGGATCAAAATATGACTACCAGCTTGCTTTGCGCATCCATGGATCTCACATTTGACATGTTGTCACTATACGGTACGTCAGCTCCACCAGCTGGCAAAGGGACCGGTCAACAGTAGTTGTAGATCAACGCGATTATGCACACATTCTAAGTGCGGGAAAAGCAATGTGTCGAACATCTCGCGCACATATCAAGCTAGGATTAGCATAAGTAAGTACGACGCGTACTGTACTTGGCGTGAGCGAACTGATGGGGTAGCAGTCGATGGAGCGCGTATTCATGCGATACAACGGGAACATGCGTACCGACATCAGCGCTCTCAATTCCTGACGCGCAAGACGTGGTGGACGGTGTGATGAAGGTTTCAGAGAGTTGTGCAAGGAGTGATGGAGGAAGTTTGGGTGAAAACAAGCCTCGCACAGTCAGATCAGGTCGCACATGTCAAGGCGTCGGTGCCCAATCGGGCGGGCGTCATGCGCACCTGCCTTCAACAAAGATAAGAATTCGGGATGTGGTCGAGAGGATGCGAGAAGTCAAAGTGGTATGACTGAAGCAGGGCAATAAGCCTGATTCCATGGAACCCTTGTGAGACGGTGTTGAGAGTTCACCCCGCCATGCTGCCTGCCTGTTAGTCTTTTCCCCACCAACAGCCACGGCCGCCCAGACAGTCGCCGTCATCACCTCTGCTGTCTCGTACTCGCGCCCGACGACGCCAAACAGCACCCGCGGCTTTTGATAGACAGCGGCACTTAACCCTTTCCCGACGCCACTCGACGAAGAGGGGGAAAGTGGGGCTCCGCTAAGCCACCCTATGCGTGAGCTAAATCGCTGTTCGCCCAACGACATCACCACAGCACGACGACTCCGCCATTGTCGCCCGCCAACCTCACCTACGCGACCTCCCTGCCGCCGCCGCCGACGACGCGTTGGACTGGCTGTTGCTTGCGCGCAGAAGCTGCTTACGTCACGGCTGCCTGCCCGAGCGCCGACGCATCCCTCGCAGCCCACCACCGCTGGGCACCTTGTCACGCCGTCGCCTCTGTCGGTGAAGAAATCTCCTGACGCCCTCCGCGCCCACCTGTCATAGACGACCGCCGCCATGGCGAACGTCGACGAGACCGTTGCCAATGTGCAACGCAAAATCGACCGTGAAAGGGCCCTCATCAACGCCGCCAATGCCATGCGCCAGTCGACCAACAACCCGGCCGTGCTTTCCCGCCTCGATGGACAGATCAAGGACGGCCGCCGGAACATTGACTACTTCGAGTCGAAGCTGCGGGACCTGGACGTGCAGAGAACGTCTACAGGCATGGAGAACATGAGTTTGCAACCAGGCCGCGGCCCCAACAACCCTTTGACTCCTCCCCCGAAAGACGGCTGGAACGGCTATGTGCAAGAACAGGGAGCTTATGGCGGCCCTGAAAGCCAGTACAGCCAGCTTAGCGGAGGGCAAGCTCTGCAGCCTCCTCGCGCGCCATATGCCCCGCCAGCTCCCGGCGCGCCCAACAAGCGACCGAACTTCAGCAAACTGGGTATATACATCTGTTGCATACATCAGTGATCTATTCAGCTAACACGCGCAGACCTCATCAAATATGATACCCCGCATCTCGGTCCCCGCATCCAGCTCATGCTGTCCCAGCTCGAATTCAAGCTCAGTGTCGAAAAGCAGTACAAAGATGGAATCGAGAAGATGGTGCGGTTATACCAAATGGAAGGCGACCGCAAGAGCAAGGCAGACGCAGAAGCCAAGCGCATCGAGAGTAACCAGAAGATCCAGCTGTTGAAGCACTCGTTGAAGCGTTATGAGGATCTCCACGTCGACATTGAGGGCGACGCCGATGGCGACGGTAAGCCCCAACGATACTGTGTGCTGCCACATGCTGATTATGCCCAGATGACAGTTTGAACATTCCGAGTCAAAGAAAACCTTTGAGCGGTCACCTCTCCCTCCGCGTACATGCCGTCGCCGATGTCGATCACGCAGCTACTGGGCGCTTTAGTCGAGGCCCGGAAACATTTGTCAACATCAAAGTCGAAGACTCAATCAAGGGTCGCACAAAGCCCACACGGAACGACCGCTGGGTCGACGAAGTCCACGACTTCGCCATCGACAAGGCGAACGAGATCGAGATAACCGTATACGACAAGACGGGCGACCATCTTCTGCCCATCGGCATGCTATGGGTCCGCATATCAGACATTGCCGAAGAAATGCGAAGGAAGAAGATTGAGACGGAGCTCGCAAACTCAGGCTGGGTGGCTGCTGACAAGATGGGAGGAGCTGCAGCCGGCATTCAGCCCGACATGCAGTTCCAGCCGCCGCCAGGGCAGAACTTTGCAGGCGCCGGTGCTGGAGGTCCTGGTCCTGCTGGCGCGAGACCGGGTGGTCCCCAACCTCAAACAGGACCCGTTATGATTGACGACTGGTTCTCACTGGAGCCAGTAGGTCGCATCCACCTCACCATGTCCTTCGCCAAGAACACCGGCAACAAGCAACCCTTCGATCTTGGTCTTGGTCGTAAAGGTGCCGTTCGTCAGCGTAAAGAAGACGTCGTCGAGCAATACGGGCACAAGTTCGTCCAGCAGCAGTTCTACAACGTTATGCGTTGTGCGCTCTGTGGAGAGTTCCTCAAGTATGCTGCTGGTATGCAGTGCTCGGACTGCAACTACACGTGTCACAAGAAGTGCTACCCCAAGGTTGTTACCAAGTGCATCACTCAGTCCAACGCCGAAACCGATCCAGACGAGGCTAAGCTCAACCACCGCATTCCTCATCGCTTCGAAAACTTTTCCAACATGGGTGCCAACTGGTGCTGTCACTGCGGTTACGTCCTGCCACTTGGTCGGAAACAAACCAAGAAGTGCAATGGTGAGTGGACCTACTATTCCGATTTGCAAACCCCACTAACGGTGATTCAGAATGTGGTCTCACCTGTCACGCTCACTGCGTTCACTTCGTACCTGACTTCTGCGGTATGTCCATGGAAGTGGCTAATCAGATTTTGATGGAAATCAAGAGGACGAGAAGAGGACAGTCATCGTCGGGCCCAGGCATGAGCGGACGGACCCTGCGACCGGATAAGCCAGCAAAACCTCTGCCACCAGCGCAACCTCAATCTCCAGGTCAACCCGGTCAAGACCAAGCCCAATCCGACAGGTACTCTTACGGAAAAGAGCAGATGAGTCCTCCGCCTGGTCCTCCACGACAACAATCCTATGCCACATCGGCGGCGTCAATCGATGCGGCAAGAGCCTCCTTCTCTGGATCCAGCTCTGGCGCGGCTCCCACATCGCCTACTGCAGGCTCAAGACCTTCGTCGGGCCCACGCACTCAATCTTCGATCGCTGCCGCTGCAGCTGCGATGAACAAAACCACGGCTCAACCTGCCTACGGCCGCAGTAACACGGACTATGCGCCACCGGGCGGAAGGACGTCAGGCAGTGGATACCCAGCAGATCAACGCATACCACAACAGCAAGCTCCTCAATCAGCCACCTACGATCCATCGGCATATGCCAACATCCCGAGCTACCCACCGAGCCATCAACAACCCGCAGCGATGCCCAACTACCCACAAAAGTCTTCATACGCTCTACCACAGCCATCGCCACAAGCGCAACCCCCGCACCAGCAGCAAGCGCCTCCTTCGCAACCGAAGATGCAAGAACCATCTGCGCCCGCGAAACAACCCCCGTCGGCGGTAATAGAAGCACCAGGCAAGAAGGTCACACCGGCAGCGAACACACAAGGAACAGGAAAGAGGATAGGCCTGGACCACTTCAACTTCCTTGCAGTGCTGGGTAAGGGTAACTTCGGAAAGGTCATGTTGGCTGAGACGAAGAGCACCAAGCAGCTCTACGCTATTAAGGTCCTGAAGAAAGAGTTTATCATCGAAAACGACGAAGTGGAAAGCACACGCTCAGAGAAGAGAGTCTTCTTGATCGCGAACAAGGAGAGGCATCCGTTCCTCTTGAGTTTGCACGCTTGTTTCCAGACCGAGACCCGTGTGTACTTTGTCATGGAGTACATTAGTGGTGGTGACTTGATGTTGCACATTCAGAGAGGCCAGTTCGGCACCAAACGCGCACAGTACGTTCCTAAGATGCCATTAGAAAGACAATTGCTAACATGTTCACAGGTTTTATGCTGCCGAGGTCTGCCTTGCACTGAAGTACTTCCACGAGAACGGCGTCATCTACCGCGATCTGAAATTGGATAACATTCTGCTCACGCTAGATGGACACATCAAGATCGGTGATTACGGATTGTGCAAGGAGGAGATGTGGTACGGATCAACTACCAGCACCTTCTGTGGTACTCCCGAATTTATGGCACCAGAGGTAAGTCTCGTCCATCATCACAAAGTCAAGTCACTAACAAAAGTTTGTAGATCCTTCTTGACAAGAAGTACGGCCGAGCCGTTGACTGGTGGGCCTTTGGTGTGCTCATTTACCAGATGCTTCTCCAGCAATCACCGTTCCGTGGTGAAGACGAAGACGAAATCTACGACGCCATTCTTGCCGACGAACCCCTCTACCCAATTCACATGCCGCGCGACTCCGTATCTATCCTTCAGAAACTGCTCACCCGCGAGCCTGAGATGCGTCTTGGATCTGGACCGACCGATGCGCAAGAGATCATGTCACATGCTTTCTTCAGGAACATCAACTGGGACGACATCTACCACAAGCGAGTACAACCGCCATTTACGCCACAGATTACGAGCCCAACGGATACTAGCAACTTCGATACCGAGTTTACAAGTGTCACACCTGTGCTTACGCCTGTGCAGTCTGGTACGTTGTTCACCCATGTGTACTTCTGCTTTTGCTAACAACACATGCAGTGCTTTCACAAGCCATGCAGGAAGAATTCCGTGGCTTCTCGTACTCGGCTGATTTCGCCTAAAGCTTGCCTTGCCTTACACTTCTGATACCCTAGGCTTTCGTTTGGGAAAATGGGTTGTTCCTTTTGCTTTTGTGTGGTTAGCGTGCTCAACAACCTGCCTTGGCGACGAAGGGGCGGTGGAGAGGGGAGGGGCAGTAATGCACTCGTACGTATGTTATTACCATGAAAAGCGCAGCGTGCTAAGCGTAATAATCTCTTGAGTGAATGGACGGGCGGAAGGGTATAATCAACGCATGGATATGTTCGGCTCGAGGGGGTTGGATCGTTGTGGTGTAGTGTAGTAGTGTGTGATGGGGAGGTGTTTGTGGAGCGAGCAAGCGATAATGATTTTGCATGGGCAATCGACATTACAGGATAGACGAAACAAATGCCTTCGATTTGAGAACACATCCCATTCCTATCAAACCGACCTCGAGTAGATAGACAACCTGGTCATCTACTGACCCTCAGTAAGCACCCTCGTCCAATCAAACTTCCTCCACCCCTTCCTCCATCCCTCCACCCTCCGATCTCCTTTAACCCATCGCCCCTGCCTCTTCACAACCTCAACACCCACATCCAACATCCCACCCAACACCTCCCTCGCAAACAAATCGCCCCTCGGCCACGCCCTCTCATCCTCAACAATATGCCCCAACCCCCCATCTAGCTCAAACCAAACATGAAAATACGGCATCTCCTTCGCCAGACTCCTCCGGAACGCCTGTTTCCCAAGCCCATTCCGACTCGCCTTCTGCGTATCAATAAGCGGTTTATGCTGCGTCCAATCGCTCGCAGACTCCAGGATCGCTTCTTTGAAAAACGCAGGCGCGGTATCACCTAGTTCATACGGTATAGGAACGGCGTTGAGCGCCGCGTGTCCTTTGCGACCGGGAAAAGCGGCGTTTTCGTAGAAGACGACGTCGCGGCCTTGGTCGTGGTACATGCGTGTGAGGCACTTCATGAAATTGCGGATTTCGTCCCATTCGTCGTCGTCGCATTCGAGCAGGTTGGTGCGGTGCTGGATGGGGACTATGACGGCGCCGCCGGTGCTGATTTCAGGCTCGGTGGGGAGGGTCAGGAAGACGCGGGTTGCGAGGCTGATGATGGGGGCGATGGGGGGTTGGGGCGGGGACTTGTCTTCGTGGTGGCAGAGGGGGCAGGCGTCGAGGATGCGGTTCATTTTCGTGTAGTCTTGGATGGCGGCGTTGCGCAGGTTGATGGAGGATTTGGGGGCGCGGGCGGCGAGTTTGGTCGCGTTGTCGTCGATGTAGTCGAGGTCGTTGTCGAATTTGCTGTCTTTGGCTATCTTTTCGGCGAGCAGGGCGCCTTCGCCGCCGGCTTGGTTTTTGGTGCGCCGTTCTTGTCGGACCATGTCGTCGATGGTCATTTCTTCGTTTTCTTTGACGAGGCCGCGCTCCGTGCCGCGCTTGTTGGTCAAGGCGATGACTTCGCCTTGTCGGCCGCCGGCGAGCATGCGGTTGTCCATTGCGTTTAGGACGACGACGTCGCGGTTTTGGGAGGTTGAGTTGCCGGCTAGGGCGGCGTTGTATTCGGCTTCCAGTTGGGCTGCTTCGGGGGCCTTCTTCATCTTTGCCTTCATCATCTGCGCCTTTAGTCTGTTCAACTCGGTCTGGCTGAGCATAACAGTGTTTGTTGCTGGTTGGGGATCTTGCACTATTTCGCCTTGGGGTGGCTCTGAGGGTTCGTGTGACTCGCGCGACGGCCTGCGGATGCCTGCGTTGAGTCTGCGTTCTTCAAAGAGCTCGCCAGATGGCTTCTCTTTTCCAACATAGTCTTGCCCATACATCTTTCTGCGATCCAGCTCAATCTCTTCCTCACGCGCCTCATCAAAGTCCCGTAGATCACCATACTTCTCCATAGCTATTTCTTCCACACTTCGTCCTGACTCCTCCGCGTTTCGGTAGATGCCCTTCAGTTTCGTCATGCGCCATTGCGCACCTGAGTCACCGAATGTGTAGCTGACTTCTCTTTGCGCGGGTTCTTCCGCGACAGCGTTCCGGTCCTTGGAGTTGCCCAAATCACGGTTCAGCTCCGCGTGATGCATTTTGAGCGCCGGCTGACCCTCATCAGATGCCTTCACATATGTAGCTTTCTCTTCCCTATTCTTGCGCTGCACGTATTCGACGTCCATGGAAGAAGGCGCCTTCATCCAGTCGTCGCGTTGCAGGTCTGCGTTCGCTGCGTCTTCGAGCTGCTGGTCGAGGATGTCGTCGTCTGGTGGCGCGTAGTCCTTCTCCTGAGGCACCTCATCTCCCGACGACTCGTCTTCCTCATAGTGTCGCGACTTGCGCTTTCGCGTCAAACGGTCTTCCTCGTCGCTCGATTCGGCTTCCTTGTGTTTCCGTCGCGGCCGATCATCTTTCTCGTCTCTCTCACGCCTTTTCCTCCGCGCGCGCTCTTCCGAGGTTTCGCGATGGTGTCGCGATCGCTTGTGACGGTGGCGCTCGTCTCGGTCGTCGTCGTGATGGCGCGATGAGCGGTGCTTGTGGTGTCTGTCGCGACTTCTGCTTCGATCGCGTCTCTTCTTGTCGTCCTTCTTCTTGGTCTGCGCGAGTTCCTTCTCAAAATCCTCCAGGCCCATGTTGGCGGTGATACTAAGTCGATTGGTGTTGATAGACTTGTCGCGAGAGGAAAGTTTGGAGATAGAACCAAAGCTCGGGCCTGACATCACCGCGGCGGATTCCCTAGCGCGCGTCCGCCCCGCCTAAGAATTTCTAGAACAACTCCTCTACATCCCGCTGTCAACAACGCAGCTTGACCTAACTCTCCTTACAAAGCATCACGCGTTTTCCCCCGATAGCCCGCTGCCACTTTACCACTCGTTCTCCGAACCTTCCCTCTCACCCCTCGATCGTCTACAAAACACGCGCACAACTTCCGCAATGTCCTCCTCAAAGGCGCCAGAGGGCTCTGCGCCTGCCGCCAGTTCACACACACCCGTTTCGATTGTCTGCGTGGGCATGGCTGGTAGCGGCAAGACCACCTTCATGCAGCGCCTTGTCTCACATCTCTACACTCATCCCGACCCGACTCAAAGCGAACCCTCCGTCTCCAAAGCGTCGCCGACACCCCCGTACATCATCAACCTCGACCCCGCCGTCCACCATGTTCCTTTCACGCCCAACATCGACATCCGAGACAGTGTCAACTACAAGGAAGTCATGAAGCAGTTCAATCTGGGACCCAACGGCGGTATCTTGACGAGCTTGAACCTGTTCAGCACAAAGATTGATCAGGTCATTGGTCTGTTGGAAAAGCGAACGCAGCCGCCAGCGCCGGTGAAGGAGCTAGAGCAAAGCACAGTCGAATTCATGACAAGTGGGGGCAAGGATAAACAGGCAGCGCCGGCGCAACAACCGCAGGTCAAACATATCCTCGTGGACACGCCAGGGCAGATCGAGGTCTTCGTCTGGTCGGCAAGTGGAGAGATTCTGCTGTCGAGTTTAGCCAGCACATTCCCCACCGTTATCGCATACATCATCGATACACCGCGCACAACTAGCACGAGCACCTTCATGTCCAACATGCTCTACGCCTGTTCAATTCTCTACAAGACAAAACTGCCCATGATACTCGTCTTCAACAAGACCGACGCGCAAGACGCCCAGTTCGCGAAGGATTGGATGACCGACTTCGAGGCCTTCCAAACCGCCCTACGCAATGAGGAAGAGGGTGGCAGCTTTGGTGGTGAAGGCATGGGCGGAGGAAGTGGATACATGGGTAGTCTGCTGAACAGCATGTCACTGGTACTGGAGGAATTCTACAAGCATCTCAGTGTTGTGGGCGTTAGTGCTATGACCGGAGACGGCATGGATGAGTTCTTCAAGGGTGTGCAGGAGAAGAAGGAAGAATTCGAGCGCGACTACAAGCCCGAGCTTGAGCGACGTAGGGCAGAGAGGGAGCAAGAGAAGAAAGCGACACGTGAACGAGAGTTAGACAAGATGATGAAGGACATGAAGGTGGGCGGTGCAGGCGCAAAACCAAAGAGCAAGCCGCGGAAAGAAGAGCCCGAGACGGTCAGCGATGCAGAGAACTCCGACGAAGCCGGCATGATGGACGAAGACCTAGACTACGAGGACGAGATGGACTCCGATGATCCAGAAAACGGCCTAAAAGAGCGATACAGGCAGGCAGTCAACGACCGCGGCGTCGACCAAAGCGAGGACCACAGCTTCGCACGATATGTAAACATGGCGAAGTTCACATGAGAGACGCAGCACCCATCATGCAAACACACCCGACTCAAGCGCTGATAATGGTTGGACCTCGACATTGCACGATAGGCAGTCTCGCCTCCGGATTCCTGGTTCGTGTTCGGGAAGTAGCTGCAGGCGCTCACATGTGCGGCCGCGAAGACATATGCTGTTGAGAAAGTTACGGGCGACGTGCATGGTTGACGGGCCGCAGCGAGACTGCCGTGTCAGTGTTTTGCATCAACACTAGTCACACACGCACGCGTACTGAACCCTTTTCTCACCCATGCTCTCGATGCTAAAAGTAGTCCCCTGCCCACGCACGAGCGGCTTGTTTCGTCTTTACCTGCTTTCCGCTACCGTGGCTTTACTATACCCTCGCTCGCGCTGTTACATGTGTCTTGGTTACAAAGGCGGGAACACGCGTCTTACTTTACTAGACTAGAAGAGAAGGGGTCTCGGAAGCGAATGTTGCACCGCGTGCATGCAGGGCAGAAGAATAAGGGTAGCGAGACGATAATCTGAGTTGTCGCTAGTTACACCTGTCAGTTGTCAGCTTCGTGCATGTGCAGTGTGTAAGACATTTTCAAAGTTTATTCTGCATTACCCTTTTTACTGGCGAAATGACTTCTCATGTGATTCTTGGTGCTCCATGGTGGCTAACTCTTGGAGCTTTGACTGGGCTATGTGTGCGCAGAAGTAGGTTCGTAGGGTCTTGGACACGGCGGATCTTACTACATCAGAATGCTAGGCGCATTTATACTGAACTCTATTGTTGAATTAGAAAGACAAAAGGCTTTGTATAACTGATAAACGAACATATATGTGAGATTTGAGAAACCAGTCCCCTCCAGCAGTGATGTCTTCTTGTCCGCCAACGTACGTAGTGACCTTACCCTATTCATGATCGTAATCCCACTGCTCGAACTTTCAATATAGACAAATAGCTCCCATGATACAGACCCACTTCGCACCTCACAACTACACTCCCTACAACCCGGTGGCTAAAGCGTTTACAAGTTATCCATGCACAGCAGATCACCTTCGCAATCATGTCGTGTCCTCCCCTTCGCCCAAGCGCGACATATCCTACTTCTCCACAAAGATACACTTGTGTATCAGCCATAGTGACACGGCATAAAGGGCCTGAGTCCCTGGCTTAGACGGTCGGTGGCTTGCAGGTTGTAAGATCGACTTTGGGGATGACAGGTCGGTGGGCGCTTGCCCTGGGTCTTGGGCTGTGGTACGGGGCGACCGTGGAAAGGGAAGGGAAGAGAAGAGGGGAGTGGGGTGGGTCGGGATGTTTTGAGATGATGAGTGTCTGTTTACTCCGTGCAGAGTTTGTATGTGATTGGCGTGCATTTGATGGGTGTCTTAACTCACGTTTATGGAGAACTGTAAGTCTTAGAGTTGGGACTGCCCTAGATCTCTCATTCATTTGGTGTTTCACGTACACCACATTGTTTTGTAGCTCCTCTGAATGACAACTAAGGTATATTTCTTTACCGGGAAACAGATCGGACATGCGAGTGGAGCTCTATACAAGGCCGTGGAAACAAGATGGGCTTCTCGTGTTGTGAGACTGCACGACGTAGGACCAAGCGGCCGTCCCTCGCGCCCACGTCCCCGGTGCGACATGAGCACATGGCGTTAATCTGGTGCGACGCAAGAAACCGAGAACTTTGGGATCTCGCTGCTCTTCTAGCATACTTGGGCAAGCACTGTGACTTGAGCAACGTGGGAATCGAAGCCACAGTAACACTCTGCGTACTATTCAGAAGCGAGAGGGAAGAGACGTCAGTGACCTCTGCCGCATCACCCTGTCGGCAGCAGAGGACGGAACGAAACATATCATCCCCGCCAGCTCCACATCACCCTACTCACCCTGGAAACACCCTTCCTCACTTTCCCCGAGCCAGGGAGCAGGGAACGGGGAAGGCGGCAAACCCGCCAACACCCTTACCGTATACACAGCAAATGACGACCTGCACACATCCATCGTACAAGATGCACAACATCAAAAGACCCGACCATGCATCTCATCTCCCCCCCGCAAACTCGCCTACTGGAGCCAGGCCACGCTGTCTCAGTCATCTTGAGATCTGCAGGCAGATAAACGAACGTCTCACAACAGGGACATCCCGCAGTGGGGCCAGTCCCAGGCCTCCCAGCTCGCGTCCAATGTTGTACAGAGCGGGACGAGGGCTTAAAGGCGTGATGTTGTGCGAGTACCTGGGTAAGGGAGAGACATGGGGTACTGCTATAAAGGTATACTGGAGAGTGTTGGGTGTAGCGAGTCGGGTGGTACGACACTGCAGTATGTTGCGTTTAGCGAATGCGTGGCTACCGTACAACCATACGCAACCACCGCATACAACTCTCTGCCCTCGCAACGAGACCTGAAAGCCGCAGTGGCATGAGGTGGAATGTCTAGTCTGACATGCATGGACGCAATCGCCAACGGCAACTCTGCCCGTCAACGAAAATGAGATTAGGCAGAACAGGCAACAAAGAGGCTGATACTCCGAGTTGAAAGCAAGAAATCGATGACTACAATCCGCAAACCTAGTTGTTACCTCCTCTTGTATAGCCGTAGCGTTTCCACTAACTAACTCGCTCCAGAAGATGCGAGAGGTCACATCCGCGAGTAAACCTTATCTTCTCCAGATAAAAAAAAAGTAAAAAGGTACATACTCCATAGTATGATCGTGGAACCAGTAAGTTGGCCCGCGTAGCCGCGGCAGGGGCACAGACAGACTTTACCAGCAAGAGACAGCGGAAGCCTGATGGTGACACAGCGTCACGGTCCCAAAGTTTGCGTGTTCGCAGCGCTGCTATTATATCCGAAAGATGCCGTGTCGGGTTTAGTAAACGCAGAAACGACCGACCCCAGCGTCCCAGCCACACATACGCGCGCCTCGAGATCGTCGTTGAGGGGGGAAACCCAATTTGTTTTCGCTTTTTTGTTGGCTTTGCAGGTTGCATGTGCATGCTGGTTGAGAAACAGATGCGCCCTGTCCTCGCAGCAGTTACGTGCTTACTTGCTCTTGCCGATCCGCAAACTTCCGTGATGTACGACCGAACAATACTGCAAACTGCGCGCGAAACATGGAACGACGCAAAAAGCAGAGGATTGCTGTTGTTGATGCAGATATGATGTCACGCTCGGTTCATCCGTGGGGACAGCATTTCCACGATGGGCACAGATTGCGATGCAAAAGCAGAGGAGCGTTGGAAAGTGAGCCGAGACAGCGGTGCAGCAGGGCAATGGGAATCCGCGATCCGGCGTCAAGTCGGATGTGGGGTCCCTCCCAAGGCGGAACTCGTAACCCAGGGCGCGCCATTTACAGTGCAACCGACGCTGGATGCCTTGCGACACGTATTGTGGCTGACGAGTCGAAAACGCGCCCTCGAAGCCAAGGATGCATGCTGGGGAATTTCGTTCTCTCCCCGGAGAGCTGGCCTGTTGTTTGGATAGAGTTTGTCCTGCTAAGATTTCCGAGCCAATGGCAGGGCTTGGAGCCGTGTCCTTCCGAATCGGGGTTTCCGGGCCTGAGGGTTCTTGTGCAGATCGTTAAGGTTCAGAGCTAGGCTCGAAAAAGATCTGCAGGGTCATCAGCGTTGTGAAAGGCCTTTTATTAGTGGGTCGTTAGCGTCAGGTTCTACCGATGATTTCAGTCGCTGCCAAAGGGTTGAGGACGAGACCGTTGGACGACGTGGGCTGACTCTAGGCGCGGCGGAGAGTGAGCGCTGTGGCGTGTTGATGGGACGAGACTCTGGGATAAGCTTTGGAGGGGTAGAGATTCTAGCGCGGAGGCGTGCCCGCTATGTTAGTATGGCTGAACATGTTGGCGTGCCATGGTTGAGAAGCGGGCAATAGTGCGTTTGGTACGAACTATGAGCTGACAGCGGGGTACCAATCCGCAGTTCGCGGCCGTTTCTTGTCGTCACCATTGCAGGTCAAAACTGCAAGTGAATGCTGTCCGTAAGGTTGGTGATCGGCTGTGTCCCAAACAACCCATGGTACAGACGGACTGTTGAGGTCAGTCACCCGAGCACAGGTCACAACGCAGATTGGTGGAAGATGTGTTTGTAGTAATTATTTGGATTGTTTTCTGTCGGAAGCCACGGCATTACTCCGTGGACATCCGTGATGTGTTTGAACTATGAGAAATCAAAGGTTGATGCCCCTTGAGTAAGGGCGGGTATCCATGTTGCCTATTCCGAGCCCTAATCCCTATGTTCGAATGGCGTCCTCCACGTACACTGCCCAACATGAGGATGCTCGCGGGAAAACCGCTGAGAAGGACACAGGCTGTGCGCGGCCAAGTACCGAAGTAATTGGTACCGTAGTATATACAATGAAAGAAAAGAAATGCGTGCGTCGATGCGCACTGCTCCCAAACGCCAAGATCCGTTCGTAGCCATGACGGCATGCGTCTATTGTTCCGACGGACTTTTGAAACTCCATGATATCGTGGTCGTAGCCCTAAGCGCCTCGCTCCAGAAATCCGGGGGTCTGATCTAGAAGACCCGAAGAGATGATCAGAGATGTGATCAGATGAACGGTGAAAGAGAGATGAGATGAGCGATTATGACTCAAACTTGCGCTTCTCACCACTCGCTGCGATGGCGAGTGCGTCAAGACCACCGTATTGGGCGGGAGCGGGGTTGTAGCTGTAAGCAGTCGGGTCGGGGTACCGAGAGCTATTGGGGAACTCGAGGAATGAGTCGGTGGACTGAACAGCGGGGGCCATGGAGAATCCGGACGGGCTGAGGGGAAGCGACGGGTCTACCATGGAAAGCTGTGACAGGGAAGGCATCGTCGAAGACTGGAGTGGGGCTGGCTTGGGTCGCTTCGCCTGGTGTTTGGCCTTCTTGACGTCGCGCTCACCGCCCTTGGCGGCATTGCGGCCGCTCTGGTGGGTGCGGCGATGCTGCTCCATGTTGTCTTTGCGGGTGAAGGCCTTGTTGCACTCGGGGCAGAAGGCGTCCTTCTTGCCAGTGTGCTTCTTGGCGTGACGGGCGGCGTGGCCAGAGGTAGTGAAGAAGTCGTTGCAGCCGAACTGCTTGGCCATTGGGCACGGGTAGCTGTTCTTCTTGGGGCGGGCGTTCAGCGCCGCTTGGTCAGGGTGCTCAGACATGTGGTCGGGCCTGAAGTAGCCAGCCTGGGCAGGGTTGGTGTGGTAAGGAAGAGGGCCAGACGATTGATGCATGGGGACGCCGAACTTCTGGTCGACGAAGAAGCCATTTTGCGCGAAGACAGGCGAGTCCATGCCGGGCTCATAGGAGAAGTCAGGCGTGATGGGCGAAGGCGTCTGCATGGTCGAGTCGGAAGAGTCGCTACGGACCAGGCGAGGAGGTGAGGCGAGAGGTGAAGATGAGTAACTGGAGGTCCGGGATTGGAGGGAAGGAGTGATGGAGGGAAGTCGGACAAGTTGAGGAGGAGGCGCCGGGCCGTCGTTTAGCAATGACACTCTGCGACCTGTCGAATTCTTGCCGGACAAGGCGTCCATTTTGAGCAAACACGTGCCAGTGGGGGAGCGACCAAATTCGCAGAGAGAGCGATGGGCTGCACGTGAAAGTGGTGGCCGGGTGGTTGAGGCGCTTTATACAGAGTGATGCTTGAGTGATGTGCGAGGCAGGCGACTGACGTCGACACGACAATGAGACAGGTGTGCTGGGTGGGGAGCGGGCGTGCTGAGTGAATTGGGAGAGAGCTTACTGGAGCACCACACGACAGATGCGGGACTGGGAGCAAGTTATATTGGGCAAGGCACAAGCAGGGCAGAAGCACAGGGTTCGCTGGTCCCAGGATCAGGGCACTATCAGGGACTGAGAATTGCATGCGTGGGGATGGGAAAGTGCAGTCCGCCCTAAGACGCTAGCGCCAGGCAGTGGCAGGGGCCCCGGCTGCCGGCGATCAGCTCGCGAAGCGACGCGCACTAGGAAAGAGCGACCGACCAGGAAGCGGCATCAGCGCATGCCACCGTGGAACTCAGTGAGATGCACCGCGGAGCGTGCTGCTGGGTTGCTGGGACGAAGGTTGAGCGGTCCTGCAATCGACATGGGGTGTGCAGAAAAAGAAAGCCATGCAAGATTGGCCCGTCGGTAGGTGGCAGCGCCGGCCAATGCTACTGCGGCGGACAGGTGCCGTCTGCTCAGGAGAGATCGAGATCTCGAGGGCGGTTTCAAGGAACTCTGCGACCTTCGGGCGCCAATGGCAAGAAACAGGCCCTGTGCCAGCTCACACCCGCACCCTCCGTCGGCCTGGTGCCGGTGCTTGTCGGCGTCAAAGAGTCAGTTGTTTTGTTTGGGGATGCGCATCGGAATGATGTATCGCATCGGTCGCATCGTACTCGACACGACGGATCGCCCTCGACACCGACACCACAGAAGTACACAGCGCAACTATCGCAGCGACAGCGACAGCGACAAGTCGTACCAAGACCGTCAGAGGCTGTCATACCAGCTTCCTCTCAGCGCCCCAGGGTCTGCATTCTCGAGCGCATTCGGTACTCGAAAAACAACGCGCCGGCATAACGTCGCTAGGTCTGATGTAATACAGAATCAGGGTCTTCTCCGCTTACGCATCCCTGCCAGCCGTTCCGACCTATCCGCTCGCAGCCTAGCGCCGCGCTGGACGTTGAGCAGTGATCGGGACATCTGGTGGGGGATCGGTATTTTGGCACAACAGATGACGTCGGGCGCCCGCCATCAGCCACAGCCCCTGGCGCTCTTTTTAGCGGCAAAAGCCCCATAGACTCCTCTGGCCAGACTCTTGACCTTGCGCGCCGTCCTCGAAACGGCAGCCGCGCAGCACTGACCGAACCCCTCCATCGAGTTTTTGCACCACATCGACGTGATCTCCCTGCTCTAGCCTGCTTCGTTCCTTTTCACTTTGCGCGGCCACCACCCATCCGGTCCTTTTCTCCCCTCCAAGGCTGCCCGAATCACGATCTCTGCCACCCTCGCGCAGCCTTTTCCCATCGCTGTTTTATGCAGGGCCCGCCCAAGTCCCCCTTCC
Source organism: Alternaria ventricosa (assembly GCF_023758065.1). Lineage (NCBI taxonomy): Eukaryota > Fungi > Ascomycota > Dothideomycetes > Pleosporales > Pleosporaceae > Alternaria > Alternaria ventricosa. Next base: position 894,748 of record NW_026055694.1, on the reverse strand, counting down.
TGCCGCCGACTGACCCGGCGTTAATCTTCTCTTACAAACGCTGATGTCACTCCTGCCCCGTGCCTTACGCCTCGCATTCGGCACCGGTCCCCACTGCCGCCCTGCCCTATCGGGAAACTCACGATGGCCAAATCCCATGCTGCCTCATGTGCGCAAAATTACCACCCGGCGACACGAGGGGTCCCCTGCTGTGATTGCTGCACCTCATGCCGATACGCTGCTGTCGATACGATCTCTAATATCTCACCGACTTTGGCATCACGATCTCCATTCTTTTGCTGATGGGAGCAAGGGCGCCACGCAGCCACGTGGACCAGCCCGGTGCTTCGTGATCGTCCCGCCCAACATCTGAGAGATGAGATGTGATCTTGACCAATGCCAGCCTCGTCTTCAGCCATAGATCCTCCTGAAATGTTCCACGGTACTGCGCCCTTGGCCCCTGCCGCAGCTGCTTTTTCCTCGTCAATCTGGGAACTCAAGATGCTCACCGCGCTCAGCTAAAGCCAAATTGCTTCTTCGCCCCATCTCTCCCTCGCGCAATCTTCCTCGTGTGCTATTTCCTCTGCATGCCCCAACTGCCATTGGTGCAAGACGATGCGCCCACTTGAAGACCCTGCAGATGAATTGATGGCGTCTTCACAAGCGCGAAAGCTCTCAACGTCCGGCGGCCTCAGCTCTCCACAAGATCAACACGTCCAGGATGTCAGATGGCGCCCGCGTCTTGGGATTTGCTTTTGATCTGACCCAAACAGCCGTTTCGCGCCGTCTTGCACATCTCTACTGATAGGCACTGCGAACTGTTTGGATGCCAATACCATCGTGAACTCATTGTCGCAAAAGAAGCGCGCCCCACCTAACATCCGTCTGTATACCGATTTTCCAGGGAGCTGAAGTCTCTATTCTTGGCAACTATATACCCCACCCAGTGTCCGTCCGCCTTATATCGAATGAGAGTGGCTGGACTATACTCCGAGCAGCGTTTTTACGGTTGGCGCTACTCTGAACTGTAAGTGTTCAACGATATCGTGACCAAGCAGTCATAGACGGTCCTCCATCACTCCCGTTTATCCAGCCTAGGGCATATTCATCGGCTATTGCACTCTTCCTAGCATATCTGCATGGGTATCGAGTAGAACTGCGAGAGCGCAACGCGGCATGCATATCCGCTTGCTTGCCTTGCAAATGCCTGTCGCCGTAATTGGAAACATCCTGGCCGCATGGAAAGAGGGAAACATGTTCCTACCCAGTCAAGTCATGCCCAGCGACGTCCCTGGACAAGCTCCTGGCTACAAACTGGACCCTGGATAGTCCATCGTCAGCTCCAGATCATGTACGCGTATTGTCACCAGTAGTCCCGCATAAATCGCAAGGTTCATACACAACACCTACGACATGAACAACACGAACCCATATCGGCGATCAATATTGGTTTAGCCACAAAACAAGCATACGTCACGTAAAAGCCGTTAAGCGACGCGGTTTGAGATCATTGTCCCGTGGCGCCACTACTTCCGAAGATATTCGGTGTCGAAAGAGCCGTGTTCTCAGAGGCTGATAGCCGATCTTAGCAAAGTCTAGTCGCTCTCACTTCCACGTTCGAACTACGGCAAGCGCGCAAACTCCAGACTCCTGCTTACATTAGTTTTTACGCCTCTCATTCCACATATGCCGTCTTGATCTCAACCATTGATTGCAGGGTCTTTCAAGGGAGCTATTGACCCCTCCAGAAGCGAGGAGCAAGCTCCGGAATGAGGGTCTCTTACTCGAAACCCCGCTCCAAGCTGCGTTATTGGTCAGAACGCCCCGGAGCGACCACCCGTGAGGCGTCGACCGTTGCCGAGTAACCGTAGCATACCTGAGAAAGAGGTCGCGCTAGGTTGTCCCGCCTCCCCGCGCTTACACTACACCCAAGTTAATCCACGTGGGAAGGAGCTGTTCACTGTAACCCTTTTTCTTTTGCTCCCGACCTCTCAGCACTGAGCGACCCTAGGATCACACCCAGCACTCTGTGGTCCGCCGTGTAATGATTATGCACCAGGTTCTCAACCCAACACAAGGTTCGCATTCGTGCGGGGCGGCTCTCCGCAGCGGTATCAATGCTTCATGAAGATCTCCAATCCTTCGAGCGCGCGCCATCTCACCTCTCAACAACGCTGGGGCATGGTTCTGCGAGATTCAATTACGCCATCTATGGACCCTTTGAGAGTTGTCACGGTGCATGTCGGAAGAGGTCGGTATCCGGTTTGCAAGGGGCTGGGGTTGGTCAATATTGCATCCCTTGAACAATGGCAGATCTGGACTCTCGTGTTCTGACCTGCAATGATCACAAGACATACGGACTATGGCGTAAGTCAATCCTTTGTGTAGCTTACACAATCAGAGGAAACGTAGCTGTCAATTATCGGTCATCCTCCGCTGCAGTCACCGCAGGTTGAACGACCCACAGCATGTCTCCTGGTAGCGACCAAGCCGTCCGCTGTCAAACCATCGTATGATGCGCGCCATGAATAATGCGAGTCGTGACCGCGCATCGGTGACCTGAAACGACGCGCATCAACCACCCCATCAAGTTACACCTCCAAGATTCCGCCCCAAGCAACTGAGGCGAATATCCACCGCCTCTGCAAAGCTGAACTGTCACGCAGCATTCCTTCGCGATCACAGCCTGACCTCATTGCACCGAGCAAGAGGCCGACTCACAAGCATCATGACCGGCATAAGCGAGCGCAACGCGTCGTCCCTCTGACGTCTTCTACCGGGCATCTCCTCCGTGTCACACATCACATCGCATCACATCCGCGGTCCAACCAACCCCCTTGTCTTTGCTCGCTTCCTATTATCCTCGGTGTATTGACATATACATGACACTCTTCCACCTCATACTCAACCACCATACCCACACTAGAACCCGCGGACCCCCAACGCGAAAGCGAAAAACTTACGCGTTGCATCGGGACATCCGTTTTTTCGCTTAATTACCGAACCTCGAACGTCTAGTCTTTGCGATCCCGGGAAGGTCGGTCCCCACTTGCATTGTTTGACGTTATCATCGCCGGGGGTAGTCAATTGCTACTATTTCTATTCGTGGTCTCTGCGACTCAAGATGCCGAGTCAGAATGCATGTCCCCCAACGCCCCGACTTTCATGTGTGAGATGCCCGTCACTGTTACGGTGCCGGAGATGGTCTTTGGGTAAGGGTGGCGTATCCGAAATCTACCTGCCGGATGGATTGTTTTCCTTGTCACTCTTCTGTTCCGCGGGATGTTATGTTCGGTGGCATTGGCGGCGGGTGAAAGTTCCGCTGGGGAGATCAGGCTGTTGCATCGGATTGGTAGATGCGATTTGTTGGCGACTCCTGTTACAACGGTACACTGGGAGTAATGCACTCCTACGTCGTAATTTGTAACTCTCAACAATATCTCTTCTAGCCCGGATTCAGAGCATACTCCCGCACCTCGTACATTATCTCCTTCTCATGCTACCATATTAACTTTTCGCTTAAGCAGCATTTCTCCGGAGCGCATCTCAATCCAGCTCAGATCAGAGCCAGGGCGTTGAAAGTAGGTTTTCGAGTGTCGCGCAATGTTCATGCACATGCAACTACTTCCCTTTTCGGAGATACAAAATGCTCAGGGCTGAGGCACGAATCACCATGCTCAACCCACCTGGGCCGTACCCTGTCCTGACATAGGCCTAATTCTAGACTATGTAATGAACTCGCATACGCGACTTGCTGTCTACTGCAGACTACTCAAACAATCATGATGTAGCGTATTCGCTTATCTCCAAGTCAAAGTAATGGACTGGCGGCCTGAAATATGTATCCTCAGCAAGGAGACCGTGGCCATCTCGCGCATCACTGGTTCCTAATGCTATGGAAGTGGTCAAGTGATAAATTGGTCAGCACGAGCTAGAATAAACGCAGTAGTCAAGTGGTAAGTGATGGTAACGCGGAGTTCTCGCCGCTAACCACATCCATGGACATGCCTAGGTGTCATGTTGTTGTCAGAGTAAAGTACGCGGCTGAGCTGAAATCGTGTACTAGAAGCAGGGAGCCCCATTGTTGTTTCATGCATAGACTAGTTCTCGCTTCTGTGAAATGCGTATAGTAATGGTAATGGTAGTACGAAAGCTGAATCGTGTATTCAAAAGCAGGGAGACCATGCCTATTTCCTGCATAAACTAGTTTTGGTATCTATGAAATGGATATAGTAATGGCAATGGTAATACGAAAGCTCAGTCGCGTACCCTGAAGCAGGGAGACCATGCCTATTCGCGCATAGACTAGTTATCGTACTTCTATAAACTTGGTGTAGTCTTGATGAACACGGGATACGCGGAGATTGAGGCCGAGGCCACGCGCGCGCTATAGTGATTGCCGGAACGGGGAAGTGCGCGGGGTGAGGCGCCGGGTGAGACGAGGCGGGATGGGCGAGGCCTTGATCATTAATCGGAAAAGGGTTCTTGGGGTGCTTGGGCTTCTTGGGTTCTTACACCTTGACATGAACATTCGCATGGTACACCATGCGAGACCTACCTCGGGATGGCTTTATCGGTCTTGAACGCCGATGCAGAGGTTTACTGATCGTGAGGACGACATGATTCTTTCATGAGGTTTGAGTGAGGTTCGAATGAGTGTTGTTGTTGGGCTTCAAGAGACGGGATGGAGGTGCATGAGTGTTGTTGGGCTTCGAGAGACGGGATGGGATTGAAAGAGTGAGGCTGTTGAGCTCGAGGGACGGGATGGCGATGGCGATAGGACGTCGTGGGCATGCGGAGTTTTGGGGGTTTTGGACATGCCCCCAGATTTCTGTTCGTGAGGTTTCTCGCGTTTTGCCTACGTGTGGGTGGATGGTAGATTGCTATAAGAGGAGGGAGGGCTCTGGGTGAAGTGTATGCCATCTGTCCCCTTCTCATCTTCTTGGAGTGTCCATGTACATTCAAGCCTAGATGGAGATTAAGATCGCATACAAACCCCATACATAGTTCAACCCGATGTACGCTATGTAAGAAGAACACGCTATCTACTATGTGGCTGGTGTCTTATGTTGTCGATACGGTAAGTGCTGGCTTGTGTGCTCACGGATATCGAGAGCCCGTAAAGCCAGCTCTGTGAGCGTACTTGACACCCTCTTTCAAAAACGATGTTCATCAAGTGTCTCATCTACTTCTTCACTGCGGGATATGTGAGCTTTCTATCTCACTCTCGTATCTTGCTTAGATATTGCAATCATTGTAGTATCCAGACAACCTGGCTCAACCCAAAGAGATCGGATTTGAGGTAGCCAAACTAATACACTGCAGATTTGACAATGTAGGTGTGAGCCAATTGACGGGCGTTGAAGAACTACACGAAGATGGGTAGGAGTCAAGATGGACAACATATCTAGTTTATGCACCAAAACATCAGTAACAGCAATGAACACACTCGTGATGGTCTATGAACTCGTCCATTACAAGGGTATGGGATATCTACAATAAAACTCAAGCCATGGACAAGACGAATAACGCCACTCGATGAATCGCATCAGCATTACTACAAGACTGACTCCTCGCACCTGCTTTTGCCCTACACCCTACAAGAGACGCAGCTACTCGCTATCGTCATCGCCGATAATCTTCGCGTAGTCTTCCATAGAAGCGAAAGTGGGCAGGCTCTTGAGCTTCCTCTTCTTGGCCTTGCGGCCATCCTTGTCCTTATCTTCGTCGTCATCGTCGCCGACGTTGAGTTCGACTGGGACGTCGGCATCGCTGTCCATGAAGGCGTCTTCGTCGTCGAGGTCGAAGTTCTCAAAGTCATCGTCATCGTCGTCTTGGTGCTGGCCACCGGCAGCCTCTTCTTCTTCCTCTTCCGCCATAGCCTCATCATCGTCGCTACCGAGGTTGAGTTCAACACCGCCGTCCATTCCTCCAGCTTCATCGTCGCTCATCATATCGTCCATATCGAAGTCGCTGAGGTCGTCATCGTCACCACCATCGCCTTCAACATCCGGACGACTCTTGACAAGCGCCTGCCAGATCTCATCATCATCGGAGCTGCCTGCATCACTGTCGTCCTTGTTCTTATTCTTCTTCTTCGTCTTCCTGTCAGCCTGCTTGGCTTTGCCGGATTTTTCGAAGTATGTGTGAAAGAAGACCTCGTCGACACGGACGTCGTCGACCTTGCGGCGCCAGAACTGCTCGGAGTTGAGCGGGTCGTGCGTGCGGTCGCCGTCGCGGGCGGTGATGAGATAAGACGCGGCCTTGGAAGTTCCAGACATAGGCTGCATGATCGACGAACCATGTATACCTGGAGCCTTTGTCTTTGCGTTGCGGAAGGAGAACTTGTCGAGGAAGTTCATGAGAGTGTAGATAGTCGGGTCAGGCTTCTCCTTGATGGGCTCCTGGTTGACGATCTTGGAGGCCAAGACGTGGACAGAAGGGTGGTAGTGTGCTTGCAGTGGCAGCAACTCCCATAGACAAGACAGATCAGCATGCGCGTATTCTGGGTCTCGTTTCCGGGAGTCGTAGGTCACTTGTGCAGGCTTCTCTTCTACCTTCTTAGTCATTGGCTCCTTGTCCTCATCGACGTCCTCGTAGTGCTCATCACCGCTATCATCGGCGTGGTCTTCAGGCGTTGACAACATGGTCTTGATGGTCGGGAAGGTAGCTATCAGTTCGTTGACGAGGTACAGAACACCACAGATGAAAGGCGGCTCGTGCATGTGGATGATCTGGAGTAAGCGCTTGACGAAGGCCTTGACACGCTTGATGCTGGTATCAGCCTTGAGCGAGCGGTAGAGCAAGTTCAAGAACATGATGTGCTTTGATGTGGTCATCAATCGAGGATCCAAAAGAGATTCGTACAGAGTCCTGTAGAAGCGATCTGCGGAGTAGTGCTTCGTCGCAGAGATCTGCTGGATGAGTGTCATGGCCTGTATACTAGTGTTGAAGTTGGAGGAGTGCGTGACTTCGAAGATCATGTTCAACTGCTCTTCGAACTTTGCGTCGTCGGTTTTGGCGAATGGGAATGCGCGGTTGACACCTGTTAGGATGGCAGAGATCAGCTTCTCTCGCGACTCGTCCTCGACCTTGAAGGCCATGGTTGCCGCCTTTTCAGCCTTCTGCTTGGCCATCTTTCCTGGCTGACCACCACCTCCCTGAACGTGACCGTATTTGTTTATCCTCTTCTCTTCCTTCTCGTGCTCTTTCTGCTTCTTCAGCAGCCCAAGGAAGATGCTGAAGTAGATTTCCAGAAGCTTGTTGGCGACCTCGGGCTCCTTCAAGCTGAGAACGGTCTGGTTGAGAGTAATGATAGCGTAGTATTTGGCAACGCCACTCTGGTTCGGTCGGAAAAGGAGATCGGATTCGATGGAGCTGATGATGACGTTCTTCATGAGCGGGTGGGTAATCTGGAGCTGGAGCAGCAGGTAAGACGCCCTTGACGCGACCTTCTTTTCCTTGTCTCCAAGCTTGTTGATGAGCAGGCGCAAGAGGTTCTCTTCCTGTTCCGGCTTCTCTTTCAACAGCTCCCAGACATATGTAACGGCACGGTTGCGCGAGTATTCGACCTCGTCGTTGGACCAGGTTTCCAGAATCTTCAGCAGCTCAAAGTATTGTTTCTTCAGCCAGTCCTCGTACGCCCACACAATCAGATGTGTCTTCTCCAGAGCGCCCGGCAGCTTGTCGCCTGCTCTCCACTGTACATTCTTTCCTTGCAGTGCCGCAGTAAGGCCCGGCTGTCGCGCAAAGGCCTTGAGCTTTCGGTCTGGTGGGAGCAGAACACCCTGACCCAGCAAATCCTTCAGCGCAGCCAAGGCCTGCATGGCAGCATTTCTGCTCTTCTTCTGAGATAGACCCATGAGCTGTCCGAAAGCCTTTTGCGTGTGCAGCGGCGACTCTTGAACCAACAAGGTCAGCGCAGACACCTTATCCTCCATGGTACCAGACTCCATGACGGTCGACATGAACTTATGCGACGAGTCCTTGGCCAAGTGGGTGGCTGCATACTCGCTGGCCTCTGCGTCGAGGAGCTTGATGGCATACTCGTGGATGTTGTCGATGATGTAACGGGGCGGGATCGTGGGATTCTCGACGGTCGGGAGCGCTGGCAACTCTATCGCATGCCATTCTGGCTGCGGCTTGAGCAGCTATGCAAAGTTAGCTTCGTGATGAGTTTTTCTTCTCTTGATAATGCGCACCAGCTGCGACCGCGGCTTCTTTGCGTCACCGTCCTTGCGCGTGTCTTTCTTGTCGTTGCGCGCGCCATGCTTCCTGTCGTTCTTCGCGCTCATCCGGTTCTTATCCGGAGAAGGCTTCTTGAAGCCATCCTTGGTCTCGGCATGGGTTCGCTTCTGCCCCATTTGATTTGGTCGGTGTCGCGGAAGGTGGAGCTACAAGGTCCGTCAGAGAAGAAACTCTGACCGTCATGACCTTGAAAAGATTCCAGTCGCTCGCGAGAGCACTGAGTCGAGATTTTGGAGGCCTTGGCATCGGCGTTTTGTGTGGCTAACGGCTTGCGGACTAGCGCGGTGGAGCCTTCATCGTGGTGCATATTGCGACACAAGTGCGGACTTTGGACGCACCTCCGTGCGGCCATGCTGTGACTCAACTGGTTGCTTTGATTCAGGGTCTTTTACATCACACATCAATTCGGTCCTAACCTCGACATACCAAGAACACCAGTTGGTATACGTCGTCACTACCAACACATCCCCCACCAACTACCCCGCCAGCTCGCATATGCTGGAGTAAGGCAAGCGCGCAAGGACCACGACTATCATTCCATATCATGGCTACCGAAGCAGGCGATGAGGATTCGAAAATATCCATCACACCCCTTCTCAAACGACTATGGCATGAGTCACCGACGACCAAACCAACAGCCGACGAGATTGCAGCAGCCCTCTCCCTGATCTTCACGAACAGTCTATCAGAAGTTCAAACTGGAGCGCTGTTGACATGTCTCCACTTTACAGACCAAGACCGACAAGCAGAAGTATTGGCAAAATGCTCCAAGGCGATGCGCGACTATGCTACTGGAATTGACGTCAACGGTCTCCAAGAACTCATCAGCCAACGGGGAAGGAAAGAGGGTTCCTACCAGGGAGGTTTGTGCGATATAGTTGGTACAGGAGGTGACTCCCACAACACTTTCAACATCAGCACTACGTCGTCCATTCTCGCCAGTGCCCTCCTCATGATCGCAAAGCATGGCAACAAAGCATCGACATCACGTTCTGGTTCAGCAGATCTCCTGTCTTGCGCACCCCCTAAACCACCTGTCATCACCGCTATCGCACCCAAGACCATCTACGAAATCTACTCAAAGACGAACTACGCTTTCCTATTCGCCCCAATCTTCCACCCTGGAGCCAGACACGCTGCTTCCATCCGAAGGCAACTGGGCTGGCGCACCATCTTCAACCTTCTCGGACCCCTAGCAAACCCGCTACACGATTTGATTGAAGCGCGTGTGCTGGGTGTAGCAAGAAAGGAGATCGGCCCTGATTTCGCCGAGTCGCTGAAGCAGTCTGGCTGCAGGAAGGGCATGATCATCTGCGGTGACGAGGAACTGGATGAGCTCTCGTGCGCTGGACCAACGCACTGCTGGCGGTTAGCCGAAGATTCCTCTACAGGGGAGACCAACATCAACTACTTCACTGTAACGCCAGCGGACTTCGGACTACCCGAGCACCCACTGAGCGAAGTCAGTCCTGGACAATCGCCCGAACAGAACGCCCAGATCTTGATGAAGATCTTGATGGGCGAGGTTCCGCCGGATGACCCAATCCTACACTTCGTCTACATCAACACCGCGGCACTGTTTGTTGTCAGTGGTATCTGCGATGCGGATACCAGCGACATGGGCGAGGGTGATGATGGAAACGTCATCAAAGAGGTTGGCCCTGGAGGTGGACGCTGGAAAGAGGGTGTCAGGAGAGCTAAGTGGGCAATCTCGAGTGGAGCGGCGTACAACGAGTGGCAAAAGTTCGTCGAAGTTACAAACAAGGTGGCATAGATTACATAACGTGGGTTTCCACACAACTGTGTATTCCAAATCCAATCGTGAAGGTATTCCATGGCTTCTATCAAGCACGCGCTTACATCTGAAAGTCATAGAACCTCACATCTCGCCCTATCGGCTACTTCAATGTCCTACTTCGTTCCTTTTATCCAGCTTCTCGTTCATATCCCGTGCACCAGCCTCCGAATATTTGACTCGGTAAACCCATACTCTGGCTTTTCTAGTATAAACTCCTGATCTTTTCTGGTTGACTTGTACCCTTTTACCACAAATCGCAGCGTCTGGAGCTTCTTTGCAATCCTATCAAAATGCTGGAGCGTCTCCACTAGGCGGTTGGCCATGTCGATGTTGTTGTAGTATCTTGCCCATACGAAAGTCAATCGTCGCAAGTTAATCGCGTATGTAGCGATGAAGGAAAGAGACCGGTAGTCTTCCACATAACTCTTCCCCGGAATGGTAATCGATGTCATGTGCGCCAATGTCGAAGGGAGAAGGCGCAGCCAGAACACCGTATCTGGCCATTGGACGCGAGGATATAACGCAAAAGGACCCTGAGGAGAGTGCTTCAATGTCAGCACATCGTCGAAATCGATCTCAGTGCGTCCAAACACCAGATCCATCAGCTCGGATCGGATCTCCTTGTTCACGCCGAGTATATTCCTCTCCGCCAGGCACCAGTTCCTGTTCTCCTCCCAAGACTCAAAGTAGTCGTCTTCATCTGATGAATCGTCATCGTCATCGTCATCGTTATCAGTCTTAACGAGACAAGCGCGCACGTGACACAAGCTCGAGTACTTTCGGGAGAATTGTAATTTCTCAATCTTTCGGCGCACTTGGAATACCCCGTTGCTTGCGTGCCGCATCCATGAACGCTTGCCATTGGAGTAGAGGCTGAAGTGTGACGCATGAGAGCAGCTGTTGTGCCAGCGGCCGGGGCAGTCGATCCAGATATAGCCTCCGACAGGGAAGTTCAAATAAGAGTACACCATATGGCGCACTTCGGCAGGAAGGCGAGGGAAGAGATCTGGAGACGCATTCGTAGATACATTCGTGGACGCCTTCGTAGATGTTTTCGTAAATGTTTTCGTAGATGTTTTCGTAGATGCTTTCGTAGATGCCTTCGTAGATGCCTTCATAGACGCATTCGTAGACACGTTCATAGGTACATTCCCAGGTACATCCCTAGGCGCATTCCTAGGCGCATTCCTAGGCGCATTCCTAGGCGCATTCCTAGGCGTATTTCTAGATGCCTTCGTAGATGCATTCGTAGACGCGACGGTGGGCGGCGGCGAGGGTACCACAAGAGCCGACTTGGTCATCGATCGTAGTACTGGTGCCATGATTGAGGAGGCCGCGATGCGAAGGTGCTATGGTGTTGCACTGGAGAGTTAAGTGAGAATTTCGTGGCTTAATTTTTATCGTGTGTGTTGACGGTTGGGTGCGAAAGATGAGGAAGTGCCTCATTCATGGCGGATTTTATGAGAGTACGCGGGCGGGCACGGGCTATTACTGCCTGTTGCGAGGTATTCGCAACTCGTGCAGGCAACAAAGCCCGCACGGTCCGTGAGAGATTCCGTTGGTAATGGGAGCGCCAAGTCTGACGCTTATTCGTTTGCCCTTCTACCCAGCGGAGGTTAGTTGTTTGACACTCACGCTTTACAAAAGCTGGAAGATGTGCAGGTGAACAGGATGACTTCTGTAGTATAATCTCAATGAAGAAACAGCACCCAGACGCCTTTGTATTCGCTGTATACAGCTACCGCAATCGCTAAACTCCGTCTCATAGACGTCTACGTGGAAGGATCCGAAAGTACTCCATAGCTATTTCAGCCTCATAACGCTCCGAGCGAGATTCCTCTTCGTCCCTAAGTCCATCCAGAATCTGCCAAACTTTAAGCACAACCGCACCCCATTGGGGTTTGTCTAAAACCATAATCTCCTTCTTCCATGTTTTCTCAGAAAAGCCAAAACGACTTGTCCACAAAATTCTTACTCTCTCGAGTTCCTTTGCAGTCACCGTGACCTCCCGAATCGTCTGTACCAGCGCCATGATGCCTTCGGTAGACATTCGGTAACACGAGCCTTCCCATATACTGTAAGTCAGGCGGCGCATGTTGGTAGCGTGTTTAGCGAGGAAGCGAAGAGATTGACAGTCTTCTTTCCATGCGTTCTCGCGCCCTGTATGGCCGTGACAACTGCCGCGTAGAGTGACCGCACTCATATGTGTTAGTGTCGAAGGAATTAGGCCTAAGCAACTTGGTTCGATCGCGCAACGGGGTCGAGAGCTGTCGTCGAACTGGAAGGCAGCGTCGTCTGTCAAAGGTCCATAAAACTCTACGTCGTTGACTCCAAACACCAGGTCCATCAGCTCCGTCCGGAGTTCCTTGTTCACCCTCAGTAGACTTGGCTCCATTATCAGAGTACGATATATTTGACGGGGCTGGAGTTCGACATAACCTGACATACCCTTGCTTGGACAACAGCCATCAAATCGCACCTTCGCAATCTTGTGACGCACTTCGATTTTACTTCTGTCTGCGTGGGCCCCATGTTTGTGTTGGATAGTATTATTGCGGTTAGGGTAATCGTCACCGTCAGTCCATATGTGTCCTCCAACGGGGTACCCAAGATACGAGAAGATGATTTGCCGTAGTTCGGCAGGAAGACGGGACAGAATGTTCGAGGACGTGTTCGAAGGTATGCTGTTGGACGGTGTCGAGGGCGCGGCCATGATTGAAGTGGCCCTTGGTGATAGTTCTGGTAGCATAGCGGACCGATGTCGAAATCGCTGGAGTAGTGTACTGATGCGCGTGTGAGACAACAGCGATTGGATTCTCCTGGTGTTGAGGAGAAATAGACTGTCGAGCGAGCAGGTAAGGAAGCGTAGAACCCACGGCTTATATGTATGGGCACAGTTACAGGCTACTGCGGCCTACTGCGATCTACTGTTCATTACTCCCAATTCTGCAGGCAACAATAGGCACTCCTTGATGGTCCGTGAGAGCTTACGGCGAAGTCGCAATGGCAGAGACATGTTTCACTGTCAGCCCATTTATTTGCAGCCTATGAGAGGTACCTGTAATCCCCATCATCAAAGACGGCAGTACTAACAGAATTGAATGCGTTATGAAGTAGCTAGGATGTGTATCACATTTGCTGCATACATACCATATTAAATCCTAGTGACTTTTAATCTCATAAGCCAATGCTTACTCCTGCCTTGATATCATTGTCAAATGCGACACGCATTGTAGTCACTAGTGATATGAGTCTTTCGTCCATGCCATGAAACAAGGAGCTTAGAAGCTAGCAAGAATAAGTAGAAAGGTACGTAGGGCCGTACTAGTCATCCCTCATCTGAAAGGGCCTGAAAGTATAGCTGTAGTGTGATTTTCGCAAGTCGTGAGTGGCTTGTCGGCGATGGGTCGTCATAGTACCATGGTTATCGCGATGAGATTTTATCGCCAAATAGCGCGTACGATGCATCGCGGCGAGCGTGTCTGTAACGAATGTTGATGCTATACCTCGACATCCATAGGCTGGCTCCACCTGTCGACCCATGGTACGGTACGTTACTTGTGAGTCAAGTCGAAAGTACAAATTCTTCACTTGAGATCGTTCAGACGTGAACACTAACAATATGTCTATCTTCAAACCCACTTACTATTATCCTCGCCAAACGAGCGCCATCATCCCGTACGACCCAGACCTGAACGAGGCAATAGGCTTCACCCCCGCCGTTGTCAAAAGATGGAAGCGTCTCCTGGCCATCCAGCGAGTCTTCAGCGCGCGTGTTCTATCCATGAGAGAAAAAGTGAGAGAGTTGAAGAGGGAAATACGACGATTGAATAGATCCGGAGACCCGGAATTTCCGCATGCTTGTAGGACAAGGAAGACCTACCGATGGATGCTTCCGTATTTGAAGCGGCAGCTATTCGTGTGCAACAGGTAAGACTGAGATGAGAGATTGCCGTACGGAGAACATGAAGCTAACGCTATCGCAGAGCCATTTGTTCGATGATGAAAAACGCAGATCTCGATAGATATGCTTCTAGCAGTTGTCGCTCGCTCACATCAAGGGTCAATGCTCTGCCGCAGGAACTCCAGGACCTCGTTTTCGATCACTTGCTCGGTCGGATGTATAAGCCGTATGTGCGTGATGACAGATATAAGCCACATTTCTTTTATACCCAGGATAGGGTGAGCCTGCAGGATGGTATACAATCCCACATCAACTTGGAAGTTAAGTGGGGTGAACGTATGGCCAGAGAAGGCACCCAAGGTACCGTCAGCCAATGTCCCATCTTTTGGAAGGACTGTAGCCTGCATGATCAGATACTGAGGTTAGCACGGGCTGGGATAGACTCTGTAGCAGCAGAGTGGGACCATCGAAGGACCGGAAACCTTGAGCTGCCGTACCCGGTTTTCGACACGCCGCACTTCATGAAGCGCGAATTCGCGCATCCGGACATGGTAGCCGCTCTCGTAGAGCGAGCGAGATACAAAATTGCAAGGGAGACAGCGCGTACGATCTTTGTCGATTCGAACGCACTCTTCCACTTCGGTACAGCACACTCACACGCTTTCGGTGTACCCCTCACAGGTTTCTACAGCTCAGTGCATCTTGCCATTTGGCCGGGCCATTTATTGGGACGCATTCGACACAACCGCAAGAAGATGCATGAGAAAGATTGGGAAGCAATCCCGGTACACTTACGGTACATAATGCTTACAGCGGCGGAACCCATGGAGAGGTATGGTGGACGCTTGTGCATCAGGGCCTCCCCCCCACGTTGGGATTACTTACCAGGAACTTTCGACACGGAGCGGTACAAAGCTTTGTTTGAAAAGGTGATTGAGGAGTTGAAAAGCCGAAAGATGGCTGTGATAGACTTCTGTTGGATGTAGCCTGAAACAGAAGCCAACGAGGCTCTACCAAATCGATCTGGCTTTTCATAGGGCCATTATTCGCTCATGAGAGGTATACACGTGCGGCCGGGGGCAAATTCAAAGGCTTTCGTAAATTCGTTCTGAAATATGAGGGGATGTAACCTTGGAAATGTTTTGATGATTGAACAGCCATAGCTGGCCTGGTGAGCTGGCTTGAGCTGATTCGTGCCCTGTGGGTTGCTTGCAGCCTCTTCGCATCTTGATGGTCTTCATCTGTAAGACATGTAGTCAGCGAGGTCATCCGCAAAGCCTCTTCTGAGATGACCGTATCAGCGCCACCATGCCCATAAATGGTGGATCACTAGTTGTATCGAGCGCCTGGAAGAGGCAGTACAATGGGACTGCGCCTTGTGAGGCGTCTTTTCTTCGTGAGACGGTTACAAACGTGTTGAAGGCCTGGTGAGGTTGAGGTGTGACGCCCGGCACCTTCTCCGTTTGGGGCTTGGCGCGTCCCATCCAGCAAGCGCGTCAACACGACGATTGTTGGCTGCGAGAACTTTCAGTTGCGGACCACCGAAGATACGAGAAAACCAACGTCCTCAACAATCGTCCCACCGTCCCGATCGCAACGTCCCGCTCGCATCACCACCCTTTTCGCATGAAATCAGAAATGAGCCTCAGGCCAGACCGGCTCGGGTCCCGTTTTCGGATCCAGGCCCCTTGCTCAGCCCGCGCTTTACGAAGGCGCACGGCCGCCGAGGTGGCATCACACACAAGACAGCGAATCTTCTCGACACGAGGTCACGCCGACAAGACAACTAATTTTAGGAGCTAACTTCATTGGACGCGTAATTAGTCTTGCCAACAACAACGCGACGATTTTGCACCTGCGGCATACTAACCTGTCGTGGTATGTTTCTGGGGATTAGCGTGTGCGGCACGGTATCGATTATGTATCAGCATAGCGAGGTCGGCGCGCATGTGCGCGTGGTTGGAAACATGGTTGGGAAAGTAACACGTGGTTGGTGGTGCGCCGTTTGACGTTTGACGTTCGACGGGCGCGCATGAGGCCGCATGCTGCATGGGCAAAAAATGATGGAAAGTGGAGGATGTGTCAGGGTAACAGGCCATTGGCCGGGGAAATGACGACAAGATGTGCATTGTTCCTATAGGAACATGGTTTGTTTGGTGGAACCACACGGGCTGGAAGAAGCGAATTGGTTCCTGAAACCCGGGGCATGGCTGGGAAAATCTCGAGGCACAGTACCCGACCGCAAGCGCCTGAGGCTGACCACCCGAGTCGGCGCGACGGGATACAAACCCCATCTCAACTCTCACCGCAACGATGTTCAGGCATCCATGTCTAAGACGTTTATAAGATCGCCATCTGGACGCCCGGAAGCAGAAGACCATTGAATGAAAAAATCTCCGCCCACATCACGAACACGAAACATCCTCGCCACGGAGGGTTCTATAATTGGCTGTGGAGAGCCGCTAAGGCCATGTCAGGTCGACAGTTCGCCTGTTCCGGGATAGCATGGGGCTGGCGTTAGGGCTGGTTGCCGGGTCAAAGTGGCGCTCCAGGGCCAGGGTTAGCTCCGATGCTTGTTTCTTGGGTGCGGGTGAAATGGCAGTAGAGGCAATAAAAGGAGGACGCGTCTCGCGCAAAGCTTGAAGTTTGCTTCTCATCTCGCATCACTCAATCACTACTCGCATCGTCTTCATCGCATCCTCACGACTTGACATATCTTCAGTCAAAGACTATCGCTTAGAGAGATCAATCGTTTCCAAACAAACAACACACAACCGACAATATGCGCGCCTCCATCTTCGTCTCCGCTGTTGCTTTCGCCGTTGCGTCGGCTCAGGTATGTTCATCATCATTTCAATGATTCATGTCGAACAGATCACTGATTTTCATCTAGGACTCTTCCTCCGCCCCTTCATCGTCCATCGACCCGGCTCCTCAGACCACCTACCTTACCCAGACCAACTCTCTCGGTGTCGTTACTGGCATGCCCGCTGCTGATACCTCCATCGCTACTCAGCCCGATGCCGTAACCAGCCAGCCCGCTGCCGTTACCACTCAGCCAGTACCCGCTGACATCCCCGCTGTCGGCCCTGGTGTCCACACTCTTACCCTCGCTGGAACTGGCACTGGCTCCATGGTCAACTCCACCCGCACTGTCACTGTCAGCGCCAACAACAGCACCACTGTCGCTCTTGTTGCCTCCCCCACCAGCGCTGATGCCGATGCTACCGGCAGCGGTGCATCTGGCAGCGGCTCTGCCGACGCTACCGGCACCGACTCTGAGGCCTCTGGCACTGGCGCCGACGGTGCTGACGCCACCGGTGCTGCCGTCAACGTCAAGGCTGCCGCTGGCAGCATCGTTGGCTTCGGTGCCTTCATGGCCGCGTTTTTGTAAACGCTCCACACCAATTGTTTTGTCGTTTTAGCTTCGAGAGTTTATTTTTTATGAGGATAGCGGTCCTTGAGATACCTTGGGTTTTGCATTAGCATTGCGTTACACACCTGCATCGCAATACCATGGGCGTCGACACTGGCATGTGTCTTTGACGGGAATAATGTCTGTTTAGTTTAGTCATGGCTTGGATGAAACCAATGGTCATGAGGTTGATAGTACCCTTTTTTTGTGTACTGGATGGGAAAATGTATCAAACATTCATACTCAAAACACCTCCTCTATGCTTGTGATGTTTCTTGTCGAGTCTACAAAGTCTAACTTTCAACTCAAGGTTCATTGATCTACAAACATAAAATAGTGACCGACCTCGGCACACCTCAAAGTTTGGCACCTGCACACCCCGCCAAACACAACACTCCCCAATCAAACTAAAACATGACAGCCACCCCATTCCCCAGACACATCCCTTCAATACCCTACAGCGATCCCCCAAGTCGCCTCCAAACCCTCGACGTCTGGCTCCCCGAACCCCAGGAAGCCACACCTAAACCCAGCAACGATGCACCATGGCTAATCTACATCCACGGCGGCGCCTGGCGCGACCCCCTCATTGAAGCCTCTAGCTTCACACCCACCATCACACACCTCGCCGCCTCGCACCCTTCTGCTTTGGCCAGAATCGGCGGAATCGCAAGTCTAAATTACAGACTCTCGCCGTACCCAGACCACTCAACGCAACCAAGTGCGCCCAACGACCCAGAGCGCTCAGCGAAACACCCGCAACACATCCGCGATGTCGCCCGCGGAATCCAGTATCTCCAGCGCAAATACGGAGTGAAGAGATGGATAGGAATAGGGCATTCCTGCGGCGCAACACTGCTATGCCAACTCGTTTCCGGTATAGGACTTACACCCGACCTTACCCCTTCGCCGGCTCCTGAAGCCATGATTTTGATATCAGGTATATACAGTCTGCCGCTCATGATACGGAACCACCTCCCGCCCACGACACCAGAATACATTTCGAAGATTTACAAAGAGTTTGTGAGGGGCGCTTTTGGTGAGAGGTCAGGGTACATCGAGTGGCAGGCTGTGTCGCCGGTTGCGGGGAAATATAATAAGGAGCATTGGCCTGAGGGGAAGCTGTTGATGCTTTGTCATAGCTATGAGGATGACTTGGTGGAGAGGGCGCAGAGGGATGTCATGTGTGTTACGCTGGATAGGGAGGGGTGGAATATTGTTATGGAGGTTGGAGATGATGAGGATGAGGTTAAGGAGGAAGGGAGGAGAGTGGTGAATGTAAGGGATCTAAAGGGTGGACATGATTGGATTTGGGAGGATGGGAAGCAGATTGCGATTTTGGCTGCTGAGGCTGTGGAACGATTAGTGTAGACTGGAGGGTGGAGATGAGGTGGAAGTGTAGTTATGTTCGCTATTCCCTATAGACATGCGAGAAGTGGAGTTCCAAAGTGGAAGAAGAGAGAAGACTCCGCGAATGATGCTTGCTTTTGGGTGGTATCCCATATCCAATAACCCCGATGCGGTCGCTTGCAGCTCGTTGCTATTTATACAGCGTAGTATAATGTACAGTCGTATCCCATTCCTATCCCATCGTCTCTCATACAAGGTCGCTGACTACCTCTTGCTCAGCCTCTCGTCCATGACCCTGTTGATCTCGTTGTGCATCTGGTTGGATCCACTCTCAGCGTCGTTCAGCTTGCTCTGGAGCTCTTGAACCTTCTTGCTGCTTCCGCCCTCAACCATCTTTGATGCTTGCGCCTTTGCTTGGGAAGCGTTGACGTTGCCGTATACCGCCATGGCGCTTGCGATCATGCCGCTCATGTCGCCGACATTGCCGGGGACGACGATGCTTGTGCCCTCCTTAGCCAGGTTACCGAAAGCATCCACGTACTTCTCAGCAACGGAAAGCGAGATGGCGTTCTGTGCTGCGCCGCCACCTTGAGAGATGGATCGCGCAACTGCGTCGATTCCGTTGGCAGTCGCAGTAGCCTTGAGCAAGATAGCCTCAGCCTCTCCGTTGGCCATGTTGATCTGCTCAGCCCTCAAGGCCTCGGAAGCCAGGATGACCGACTGCTTCTTTCCCTCAGCGATGTTGATAGCAGATTGTCTCTGACCTTCTGATTCCAGAATCTCAGCTCGCTTCGACCGTTCGGCGGTGACTTGGCGGTGCATGGCTTCGACGACGGGCTCGGGTGCGTGGATGTCGCGGATCTCGTATCGCAGGCAGGTAACACCCCAGTCTTGCGCTGCCTCGTTGATCGCAGCGGTGATGTTCGCGTTCAGGTTGGCGCGTTCTTTGAGGACGTGGTCGAGGGAGAGTTGACCGATTTCGGAGCGCATCGTGGTTTGTGCGAGTTGAGAGATGGCGTACTCTGCGTCTTCTACACCGTAACTATGGGCTGTCAGCATCCTCGCTACACTCAAATATATGGCATGCTCACCTCGCCTTGTATGCGTCAAAGACCCTGGTGTACAGGACACCATCCAGCTCCAATGTAACGTTGTCCGCGGTGATGGCACTCTGGCTGGGGATTTCGAGGGCGTTTTCCTTGAGGCTCTTCACGTAGGCTATCCTATCAATGAAGGGTACCAAGATGGCAAGACCAGGCTCCAATATGCGGTTGAACTTTCCCATGCGCTCTACAATCCATGCTGTTTGCTGTGGCACGAACCGGATGATTGTATTGGCAGGCCGACGGTTCTGTGTTGAGAAGTACGAAGGAACGCCACCCGACTTAGAGCCGGTTTGGAAGGCAAAGATGTTGGTCGGGTCTGAGGCGGAATGCGAGTTGAGCTGCGAGAAGCTGCGGGCGGAGGATATTGTCAAAGCAGCAGCGAGCGGCGATATCCTTGAGGTTGCGAGTGGTCTCGAGCTTCGCAGTAGTCCGGAAGCCGTAGTGGCTGCCAGCCGTGTGCGCGACGCCATTATGGTGAGATTGGGTGCAAGCGATGATGATGTCGGACACGCGAAGCTCCAGAGTCATCGGCGAATCTGGCGACCATCTCCGACCGCCGCATTATGTAATCTGCCCATTCATTCCCCAGACGTTCCTTCCGCGCTTTCAACATCTCGCTTTCGACATCTTGCTGCAAAACATCCAGCTATGTCAACGTCTTCTAAAATATCTCGCAAGCTAAATAGCGCTTCTAGGGCCAATTGCTATGCCCGAAACTTGAGAGCGTATCTTCACATAAAGGTCGATGAATAGAACCTTCGGGTTTGCGCGCGGAAAGGGCACATGCCTGAGTTCACTATGCGTCGTTCTTTACGCAGTTCAGATGGATGGGTACTTTAGTAGGCGCTCCTTATGTGTGGCTCTTCCCTTCCGTCCGAGACTCTCACCTTCACTCCTGCACACAGAAGCGCACAGGGTCCGTGCTTTCATCGCACTTTCCGTTCTGTCATGTTTGCCTTGACCTTCTCACCTCCACTTTCGCACTGGTAGCTTTCCCGCCGCAACTAGAAACACTCAACACATCAGCGGTTCGATCAACGCAAGATGCCGCCGCAACGATCTCAAAAAGTCGCTCCTCGCCATGGTCTCAGTGACAAGCCCAAGAGACCAGCCCGTGGCCAACGCGGTTACCGCAAACACAAAAGCGGTCTGCTCAACGTCGAGCCTATCGGATCGGAAATCGAGATGTGAGATATACGTAATGTGTAGGTATCTGTGACAACACTGACCTTACCATCCAGAGCAGACAGAAACGCACGAGATTCCCCCCTCCTTCGCCTACCTGCTGAGATTCGCAACCGAATCTTTAGCCTCGCGCTTGGCGGATTACCAGTCAAGATGTCATCGAGATTATGGCCGACGGCGAAACCCGAAGAACATCTCGCGCGCTGGAATTTACTCAGTGTCTGTCGCCAAGTCTACGTCGAGACAGCCATGATCGCGTACACCACCATTCCCTTCTGCTTTGCTGCCATTACCGATATTTCACGCTATTTGAGGACGTTTGAACTTCAACACGTACACACGATTCATTTTGGGGCCTTCTTGTCAGACATGACAGTGGGTCCCAGAAACAACGCTTGCGCCAGCTTCTTGCGTACCAATAAGCTCAGAGCCCTTCAAAAAGTCAAGATCACGCTGTATCTGTTCGCGAGGGCACCTGTTGAAGAAGTAGCCGCGGTGGCGAGGGTAAAGGCGATGGTGGAGGCGTACCTCCCGGGCAAAGAAATTGAGGTATGCAAGGGCACTCCCGCCGACCATTATGCATACTGGAAGGAGTCTTGAAGTGAGATCTGCATATCTATCGACACCGTTCATCCTTCACGAAAGAGTTTTAAGAAGAGAATGTGATGGATGTATAGCAGCTGATATCTGGACGTGCGCGTGTAGAAACAGCAAATTGATACGTTTCATGTCACCAGGGCGCAATGAGGATCATTCAAATGGGTTGTCTGAATGTAGTTGAATTATACTGGCTAAAAGAGACCTGCTTGATTGCTGAGACAGGGTACTCAATTGGAATACTTGATGCGTTCCTCATCCAAAGAACCGCAGATTTGCCTGTTGCCGAAATCCTCTCCTTCCTCGATTGAATCAACCTTAGTTTTCCCTACAGCGCCGGCGCTACCAGCCCTTTGCAAATGTAGCAAGAATTGTTCCACCGACCATCTTCTATCAGATCCCATCCACCGTGCTTGTAGCACAGATAGTAAGGGCAGCAAGTATGCTTGTCCTTCACACATCCACAGTCCATCCATATCTCACCCCTCTCGTTCTTCGTCCACTTCACCACGTTATCGATCTCTGGATAAGCGCGGTACAGTTCCTTGCGCATCGCCTCCCATACATGCTTTTTGATGCGAAAGCTCCCCCGGAGCGGCCCATTTGGATTAAACACGAAGGTCTCGCCCATCAAGTGGGCTTCCTCGAATTGTTCGTTCACTCGCGTGAAGTTCAGGCTCCAATCTCGCAGAGTCCACTTATCAACATCGTTGGTGTGAGGGCTGTGAGTATTGTACCTTCCTGACATGTCCCATACATAGCGGAAGTGGTCGTCGGTTTGACATCTGATGTTGATATCGAATCCCAACTGCCGGAGTTCGTGGAAAGGGCCACTCAGCGAGCGAAATAGATGTGTGATGTTGCTGGGTACGCCTCTCGTTTGATCCTCGAATTTGAAGGTGATAGGGCGAGGCTTTTGGTTGCGCAGAGAGGAAAGCGTATTGATGCAGCGGCGAAGTTCTGCGTTGAAGTTTCCTGGTATACCTATACGCTCTAGACCCTCGTTTCCGTCGATCTCGTCCATGCAGTCGAAGACGATGACTAGAGCCATGTTTCCCAGGAGCTCGTACAGCGTGACGTCGGAGTGAAACGTCTTTACTGTGGTCAGGTCGTTTAATTTTTTCCACGAGACGTGGTAAGTCTCGTCGTAGTTAAAACTGCACGGGTTATGAGTTATATCGGTCCCATCTCTTTTCCCAAAAGCCTTCAGCATCTCTGTTGCCACCTGCCTCCCCCCAAACCACTGTTTGGCCAAGTCTGGGAGAAAGCAGTCCAACTTCCCATAACGTTGAATCCAGAGCGCTCTACGTTGATCATTCCTGTCGTCTCCATCAATAAGCCTATCGATGAGTGTTTCCTTGCATGAATCCAAGGCCCAGAGCTCATCATAGATCATGTCGCGAAGTTCGCGCGGCAAGACACAGAGTCTCGCTACAAGTTCGCGATGTGCAGCTCGTGAGTAGCGTGAGAGGGCCTCCTCAAGCTCTTCAACTTGGCCGTACTGCTTTTGTCTTCTAAGCTTGAGCGCGACTTCTTCAATTGTAAAGTATGGCCGATTTTGTACCTCTAACAGGAAGTAGTTCGCACAAAACCATTCTGGTGTAAACCGGGATTCTTTGAGGTATACAGCTTTGAGGTATATAGAAACTGAACTGCGGATGAGAACTCGAAGATTGGTGTTTGCACACATTTTCAGGTCTAATTCCGCGTTCGCCCTGGCTTTTGCTTTGCCTTCGATAACCTGTTGAGACGTCATGTTGATGTTTTTGTGATAGTGTGTTCTTCGTGTTATTGGTATTGCCGAGATATGTTGTGCTAGTGTGTTCTTCGTGTTATTGGTGTTGCCGAGATATTTTGTGATAGTTGAGTTTGGGGAGTGCACTGGAAATATAAACGAATCTGACTATGAGTCAAATAGAACAGTTTGGTCGAGGCAACCAGAGCACGCACACTCCCACAACCAATAGTAATTCACCAGAAGACCAACGGCAAATGCTTTGGTCCAATTCATTCAACTTTATTTGCAATACAGCTATACGGTACGCTTCCATCCACCTTCCGCTTCGAAGATTTCACCGACCTTGCTGCTGACGGCGAGCAACCGTCTATCGTGGTAGCGAGGCGCAACAAGCGATACCCCGATTGGCATCCCGTTCTCGCCCTTGAAACCGGGAACGTTTACTACTGGTGTGTGCAGTGCCTGCGCGCGTATTAGTCAAGTTCTCTACATCTGAACACAGATATGACTTACCGTCCAGATCAAACAAAACGCCGCACTGCCTGTCTTCTCAATACCCAGCGGTGCCTCATCCGGCACACTTGGTGTAAGTACCGCAGCGTATCTGCCAAGTATCTCATCGACAACCGGCCTTGCTGCCGCAATCTTGTCGAAAGCTTCAAGCTGCGCTTTGCGCGAGATCTTCCCGCTGTTCTCAACGTGGTCGACGAGCTGTTCCGAGATCTTATCCTTGGCCACCGTGTATTCTGGAAGAAACGCAGTTCGGCCGTCAGAGTTGAGTACGGCCGCGTGCCACGCCGGAAGATCGTTCAGGTCATCTGGTAAGCTTATCTCCTCAACCTCGGCTCCATGCGCGCGAAGTAGCGAGACGGCTTTGTCAAGTGCGGTGGAGGTGCCAGGGCCGACGTTCGGCCAGACCATGGTTTTGAGAAGGGCAAACTTCGCGCCTTTTACTGTGAAGTCTTTTGGAGGTGGCGCATCGTCGTGAATGGCGAATGTATCGGCGAGAAGTTCTAGATCAGCCACGCTACGCGCGTAGAGACCCAATGTGTCCAGAATCAGAGAGTAGATCTTTTGGCCTTCGCGAGTAATAGAGTTCCATGTGGGCTTGAGGGCATAGATGCCATTGTACGAGCCAGGGCGAATAGTGCTACCACCAGTTTGGGTACCTAGGCCGATAGGTGCTTGGAAATCGCCTACTGCGGCACCGGATCCGGATGAAGAGCCACCAGGTGTGCGTTTTGAGTCGTGCGGGTTTCGTGTCTTTGGGCCTGTGGTTGTCGCAGCAAACTCGGTCGTGGTTGTTTTGCCGAAGATGAGTGCACCGCTCTTGCGCAGTATCGCTATGGAGCCAGCGTCTACTTGGGGCGCATCATTGGCATATATGGGTGAGTTGAACTGTGTTGGCATTTCTGTTTTGGTTAGTCAAGTTGGATGAGAGAGTCGTACTTGCAGCTCACCCTTGGTGTAAATGACATCTTTGACAGCAATAGCTACGCCGTGGAGAGGACCGCGTTCGGCTTGTGGAATGGCATCAAGTGCTTTTGCCTGTTTGATGACATATTCGGGGTCGAGGTATGCCCATGCTTGAACAGCTTCGTCACGTGCTTCGATACGTCCGAGGAGTGATCTTGCGTACTCTTCGACTGAGGTCTCGCCCGCTTTGATCTTGGCCGAGATCTCGGTGGCTGTGAGTTTGTAAAGATCTGAGCTCATGGCTTCTTACAATTCGGTGCTCGTAGGAATTGTTGGTGAGTAGATGCTGGAAGGTATTCCCGTTTTCCTTTCTCAGGTTGGTTGTAAAGTCAAAAAGAGGAATTGGAGAAGTGGTCTTTGAAGCCGTTGGAGTTGGAGACACATCCAGATGCCGAAGGCAGCGACCTGTCAGCGTCAGCGATGCCATCGGCCCAAAAAGCCCGCATCGTGATAGGGAGCAGTTGCGTGTCCCGTCGAGACCCGCTCATAGGCGATAGCCAAACACTTGCCTAACAAGGATATACCGGTTGTACTAATAAGTTGGAGCCGATAACGGCATCCCACTTTTTCGGAATGCTGGTTCCGATCGGAACTGTTCAGTCCATGTCGGTACTAGGAAACACGTGAACAACATCACACCTGGGCAGTTCACATGTCCAGCCGCCTGATCTCCGTCTCAACTTTATGAGATCATAACAAGGCTAATCAAGTGTCGTAGTTGCTTAGTAGAATATCGTCTAAGACTATGGTATTGCAATTACATGATGTGAGTACATGGTTTCGATTCTTTTACAATCTAGGTTGTTGCTCTGAGCTCAAAAGGTGACCTTTGGCGACTTCTCGCCAATCTCAACATCTTCGCCTCCGTCGGTCATTGGTGGCGTTGAGGCGCCATAAATGACACCATCATCCCTGTCTCCGTCGAAGAAGCCCTCGCGGCCGTCATTGGCTAGCCATTCCCGTTGGAAGGGCGTGCTCTCGCGTCCAACAGGGAACACACGCGGTTTGACGAAGCAGGTGATGACGAAGTAGACCGTCGCCGCGGTGAAGAAAGTTAGCAACCAGCCCATGCGGTACATGTTCTGCGCAGCTGCGGAAATGATCTGTGGCTCGTACTGGCCAATAAGGCCGGGAATACCCATAGTTGTACCAAGTAGCCAGGCTGCCACACCACTCCAGTTGACACCGGACCAGTACCAGTAGAGACCCGTCTTCTTGCCATCATAGCACGATGGTATATGTATGTTTCCTTTGCGCGCGATGTAGTAGTCGACAATGATGACGGCGCAAAGAGGGGCCATGAAGATGTTGTAAGAACCCAAGAAACTAATTCATCGTTAGCGTGGTGAGTGGGAAGCCTATTGGGGAACTTACCTCAAGAAGGCCGATGCGTTCTTCATCAGTTGCCATGGTTGTACGACGACACCAAGAATGGCGCAAAGTACTTGTCCACGGCGAATGGTGAGCCACTTGGGGAAAAGGCCAGTCATATCACTTCCGAATGGAATTGAGTTGGCTCCAAAGTTCGTGGCGAAGACACCGAAGTAAAACGCCAAAGCAACGAAGAAGATCCCCGCACGCGCTCCGGCGCCGAAGTGGTGGTCAAGGATGGCTTCGAAAAGATCCCAGATGTTCCAGTAGGCAACACCATATGCTGCTTGCATGGAAGTGGTTGAGGCCATGCCAAGGAAGAAGACAATGATGGAGGACACGAAGACGCTGACACCTTGAGTCACACCAGCATCCCGAGGCTTCTTGCAGTAACGAGCAAGGTCAGGCTGATTGACCAACATGGGCGATAGAGAACCGAAGATGGTGTTGATACCAGCCATGATGCTCCATCCCAAAGGAGTCACTGAGGCGGCAAGCTCGCCTTCGCTGGAAGCAAGGTCCATAGCGCCGAGTCCTCCACCGTTAGCCATGCACCAACCGAAGATGGCAAAGGCGGCGATTGGCATGATGAACCCCTTCACAGTGAAGATATAATGGATGTGTCTTGGGTGGACCCACATGAATGGAAACTCCATCAGCCAGGCCATGAAGAAAGCCAGAAGCTGCTTCGAGGTGACACTTGCGGTAGGCGAGAGTGTGTTCGTGAAGTTTTGCCAGGAACTGCCGAAGATGCAACGGAGCATGACCGAGAGGATGTTACCGGCGTAGAAGGACTGAATTCCGTACCAGATGATGCATACGATCGCTCGAATGAAGACGAAGAAGTAGGAGCCGTACATGCCCATGACTGAGCGTGCAATCACAGGGAATCCGATGTGGTACTTGGCACCTGGACGAGCCATAAGGACGACTACGACCGCTGCTAGGAAAGACCCAAGGCAGGCTGATACAAAGGATTGTTGCCATGTCTGTTCATGCAATTAGTCCTTGAATTCTACTTGCATGCTTCGAAATAGCCTACCAGACCGACTGTGACAAGAGCAGAGCCTGTATTCCAACCAACGAGGGAGAACTGATTCGAGAACCAATACAAGGGCAGGTTGAACCTTCTTTGTCAGTAGAAGCTCAAACATATGCGCCGTGAAGGAACTCACCAGGTCCAAGTCCTCTGTTCTACAGGCGTTGGCTCGAGATCTTTGTTGGACCATCTCTCGTCGCCGATCGGGGTGTGACCGTCGTTGCCTTGAGGGGACCGGATGAAGTCGACGAAGGCCTCTTTCGAGCGAAAGGGCGCCGCAATCTGGTCCTTGGTCGGAAGTTGGACTTTCCCCATGGTGCTGTAATGGTGTGGTTTGGTTGACTACCGGGTGTGGTCAATCCTCCAAATCCCCTTCACGTCGGCGGACTGTGGTGTCTCATATGGCGATCGGACGTCACGCCAACTCCAAGTCGTTCACGTATCGCACGCATATCGGGCTATGATTGACCACGGGCATGGCTTCTGGCGCAGCCTCTTCGGGCACTTTCTAGCCGATGTGCCATGTTGCCATGCGCGCATCAGTCATTCCCAAGCCTGACATCAGCGTGAGCGGTGCGATAAAGAACAGGGGTGAAGATAGGAGGAGGATGTGAACTCCGATATGTTGCTCGTTATGGCGTAGTTCCTTCGCAATCTTTGGGGTCTCCAGGAGCCGGATGAGTGCAGCCGAGATAAAGCCACTGGAGGCCCGTGCCATCTTAGCCTGTTGTGGATAATTCGCGATAAGACACACGTCGGCTCACACATCCCACCTGGGCCTCAACGGGACTATCGCACGTGGGAAATATGGAGCGGAACGGTATGAATCAGAGCCGAAAGCTGCAGGGCTGTCGCATCAACGCCATACTCCTGACGACGAGGCCATGTTGCAGTCCTACCCAGAGAGCCCCGTAAGCCCCTCCTCCGGTCGGGGTGTGGGAACGGCCGCAGACGCAGTACCCGCATCCAATTCTCCGAAGGAAGCTCAGTCGAACGCCTCAAACCCAGGTCCTGCGACTAGGAAATCTCGGGTGGCTTTGGCCTGCAAAAGATGCAAACGGAGAAAGCAGCGTGTACGTCACGTGGGACGTTGCTTCATGCATCTTGGCTAAGAATCATGTAGTGTGACGGTGCGCATCCAGTCTGCAGATCTTGTCAGCGAGCTGGCGTAGCCTGTGCGTATGAAAGGACTATTCGTCCTCAGTACCCCGGCGGCAAGTCTGTGTAGGTTCTTCCCACGGTCATTGACATGCGCACGAACTGTTTCCTGACTTCTCAGCTATATCAACGCCCTGGAAGAGCGGATCGCTTTTCTGGAGGCCCGTCTTCCTGACCATGCAGAGGACCATTATGAAAACGGCCCAGAAACTTTGCAAAGAACATCTTCCATGAACGTTGAGGAGCCGGCGCTCGCTCTTCCAACCCAGTCTAGTGCATCGCGTCGCGAATCACGAGATGACTGTTTCTCTGAGGATCTTGAGGGTGAGGATCGTACCTCACTCGTCGATGGCGTTGCGTATCTCTCTTTATGTGCATCTGGTACCACAGACACAACCTCAGAACCTTACTATGTCGGCTCTAGCTCCGGCGCTACCATTGCTCGCATCATTCAGTCCTCCATCTTCCGAAGTTCTGGCAAGAGAGCAGCCACTCTGCCAGTGAGCCAGCCCTGCCAGGCCACGGGAACTTCGCGACCTCCTGCACCTCCCGAGTTTACTCACTCCGATGAGCCTGTCGCGGATTTCCCAGATCGACAGCAGGCGCGCATGCTGTTTGACGTGTTCTTCGAACGTATTCATACACGGTGGCCATTGCTAGACCGTGTAGTCTACACAAAGCTCTTCGACAAGCAATTTGTGCGAGGTGCCCTGACTATTATTGAACGCAGCATTTTCCATCTCATATATGCCATCACTGCTCGATTCCTGTCGTTGACGCGGAAGCCATGTGGGGTGGATTCTGAACATCACCTTGTCGCGGCCACCGAGCCAATGGATTACATCCTAGACCAGCACAACCTCGCTACAGTGCAGTTCCTCATCCTGCTTGGAGTGCATGGTCAGAGATCTCCATATGGTGCAGGCGCCTGGTCCCAGATTCGATATGCGACCTCTGTCTGCATTGAGATGGGCTTACACAGAAAGAAGGTCACAGGCTCTCCTGAGCTTGCAAGAGATGCTGAACTGCGGCGGCGTGCGTTCTGGGCGTGTTACTGCCTGGACAGAGTGACTAGCATTGTGCTCGGTAGAGCTTTTGCTATCGCTGACCGAGATATCAACGTCGAGGTACGTCACCCAAGTAGACTGTGATATGTGAACTGACTCTTCAAGTTTCCCAGTACTAGTCCTGAGTTCTGGACACTAACGCATCCGGAAGAGCCAGACTCTGTCAGGCCCCAATGGTCAAATATCGAGCCTTTCATACACATCATCAAGCTTGATCAGATCCAGTCGCGAATTCATAAGACAGTCTTCCGTGTTGATAGAGATGTCTTCAACGGGACGCCAGAACAGCGGGCCAAACTTGACCGGAAGATGGCCACCATTCGGAGCGACCTGGATGAATGGCTACGAACATATCCACAGACACCGAAGAACGGGAACAAGATTACGTGGATGTACGATCCCGAAAGCGCATATCTCGATGCGCGAGACTTTTATGGCGTTCAGTATCACAAAGCGATGCTCTATCTTTTCACCGTCTTTCTTCCCACGTTGGACACGTCAGACATACGCTTCCTGACTTGCGCGCGCTCTGCTGCTTGTGTCTGCAACGCCTACAAACGGCTAAGCCAAAATCGTACGCTCACATACACGATGATCTCGCTACATTCATGCTTTGTAGCTGGCTTGACACTGGTGTACTGCATCTGGCGAGATCGATCCCTTTTCTCATACGACGTTCTCGAGGCGACACGGGCCTGTTCTCAGATCCTGACTATCTTCGGTGAAAAGTGGCCCGGTGCTGTCAAATACCGCGATATCTTCGATGCGCTATCGGGAAGTTTATTTAAGACGATCGTAAACTCGGCGCCTACTACCATGATGCATAGCAATGGTTCGCGACCGCTGCAGCTCGACGTGGACGCGGAGCCTTCCATGGCAGGACTTTCGCCAAGAAGCCGACGAGATAGCCGCGAGCAGGCGTCGCATCACCCCACGCTGGGCAGTAAGCCTACCATGTCACACATGGTCACTGACGCTGTAAAGGAGGCGTTCATGGAAGTGGACGAGGAGGCGCCAGGTGGGTGGCAGGGTTGGCGGATGTGGAATGAGATGGTAAGCGACGACGCCGCATCTGTAGCAATGAGGTTCGATGGCTTTGGCCAAGGCCAGAGTGAGATGAGCTGGAATGCTTATGAAGGGTCGGGTCTTTACGGCGTGGACCCCATTCAGGATGCAGCCATGTCGATGGATAACCGCGGTATGATGGATGGCAGTCAGTGGAATTTTGGAGAGTATAGATAGGCGATGTCATGGCTTTTTTCCTGAAAGGTTCCAGTCACTGTTGTCTCATGTGCGCAAATGACCCCGAGTTTAACGTTGAAACAGATTAAAATGACTATCTACGCGAGCTGACCCTTCTTGTAAGGGAACTGCTCCCTGAACGACTCCGCTATTTGCGTCCTAGTCGCAACCCAAACACCCTCCTTCTCCGAGATGTACTTGACGAAGTCCTGGAGCGCCTTGAACCTTCCCGGCCTACCGATGATACGGCAGTGCAGACCGATGGTCATCATCTTCGGCTCTCCAGCCTCGCCCTCCTCATACAGCACATCGAAAGAGTTCTTCATGTGCTCGTAGAACGCAGCCGTACTGCGGAAACCAGTTCCCTGGCAGTGGAATTTGAAGTCGTTGCAGTCGTAGCTGTAGGGAACCATCAAGCATCCCTTGGGGTTTGCGCTGCTGCGCTCTTGGGGAAGGTCGGTCCAGTAGGGTAGGTCATCGGCGTAGCAGTCTGAGGCCCAAAGAAGCTCCTCGCCCATCTCTTCGTACACAAGTGGGATGAGCGCTCTGCTCTGTGGTGATGGACGGCCATAGTACCATCCCTTTGGTGCATAGCCGGAGAGCTTCTTCAGCGACGTGATACCATCCCTGATGTGCTGTTTCTCGGCCTCGACGGAGAGATTGGCATGATCGATCCAGCGGTAGGCATGAGAAGCAACATCGTGGCCCTCTTCCACACACCGAGTAACAACTTCAGGCTGTTCTTCGACGGCGGAGCCAACGGCATAAAGGGTGAACTTCATCTTGTAGTCGTTGAAGAGCTTGAACATGCGCCACCAGCCGCGGCGGGAGCCGTATTCGAATTCTGATTCGCCGCTGTAGTCGCGCTCGTTGATCCTGTGTTGAGCTGGGTATTCGCGGAGGTTGATCTCGGATACTCCGTCGCCTTTCATGACTGAGCGCTCACCACCCTACAGCTTGTTAGTTGTGCATTTGAGATACGAGTGCGTGTGAACTCACCTCCTCATAGTTGATGACGAAAGATACTGCGATTTTGGCATTGTTGGGCCACTTCAAGCCCTGTAGACCCTTCTCGCCGTAACCCTTGAAGTTACGGGGGAAGGCGTAGTCGGGAGGTGCGGCGTAGACTTCAGGCATGATGACGATGTTTGAAGAACGATAAGCTTGATTTGATTACAGAAGATGTGATAGATCTGAAGTAGAAAACACCCAAGTCTCGCGATGCAACATATATGTATCACCAGCGGAGCATGTCGCGGCGGCCATCCTGCAACGCCTACCTGGCTATCGGCCATTCTCATCCGTGACGTCCTCACGTAATCGGCCATCTCCCATCCTCTGCCGTGTTTCACGATGCGATGGCATTCCTGCGGCCGGCTGTGACCCACCGCGGTGTTATCAGACGGATGAATGTTTATCGGCTTGGAAGAAACCGCATGGAGAACATGGCCTGGAGGGGGATCGTCGATAGATAGGCCAATCTCAAGTCGCCGATAACGACCGGCCTTTGTGGGGCTGCACCGACCTACCTAAGTTGGCATACCAAGGATTCAAGACCAGGTTGAGTTGGAGACAGTTCTCGAGTAAATAGATAGTGGGAGATGGGTCTTGCTGCGGGGTAATGTTGCGTTCAAGTTCCGAAGTCGCTGTTCTACATGCGACAGCCCCGTTCAATGGTCGCTTCCCTCAGTTGATTCTTGGCCATCAGGACAGCGTAAGAGAAAGGCGAATACAAGGACATGCCACTCATGGACAACACCAGAATACATACGTGCGGCTTGTAGGGCTTGCTCTGATAGTGGAATACTTTGATGGCTACTGCCTACGCGATTCTCATCTCCTCTTCGGGTAAGCATGATGTGTGCTTCAAACTTTTGATATATGTCTATGAGACTTGGTAATTCTACAAGTCAACAAGGCGCGAACAATTACTTCGCAAAGTCATCCTTGAGCCCTGATGAAATGCTATATGATCGCTCATCTTGAGTGAACGTTGCGTTCTACGTCAGCCTCCCCTGTCATTGGCCTCTTCTCATCAAAGACCTCCCCTTCCGACTCGACTTCTCGACCTTGGATGACTTGCTGCTGAATTTCGTCCTGCGAGTCCATCGGCTGTCCTCCTTCTTCGTCCGGCTTTTTCGGCGCTTTCAAGCTGGTGTTCCCAACCCAGAACGTCAGAACCAGACCGAGACCTGAGCATACTGTGAAAAAGATGAAGATGTAATGCAAGCCCAGCATGTAGGTGTCAAAAACCTCTTCTTTCTGATCCAGAGTGAGGCCAAACTTATCGAGGTCGTACGTTGAGGAAGTCAACTGGGCCATTAGGGTATCCGAAACAAAGGGCCGCTGGGACAAATCTCTGCTGAGCGTATTCGAAAGGATGACTCCCGAGATGACGAGACCAAAAGCGCCACCGATAGTGCGGATGAAGTTGCGTAACCCAGTTGTCACAGCGCGATCCTCATTGCGACTGTTGGCGTACATACCCACAAGGGTTGGTTGAAGCGTCAGACCAATACCGGCACCCTCGATGATGAGTACGACAATTAGCACAGCGAGACCCGTGTCTCGGTCGAATAGTAGGGTGAGGCCACTCCCAAGAGTCCACAGAGCAAATCCGGCCAGGATGCAGTGCATGTAGCTGGCGACTCGGTTCATGTACTGACCGGATGCGATGGACGCGAATGATGTCGTGATGACTACCGGTAGGATCAAAGCACCTGAAACTAAGGGCGAGTACCTTAGAACCGATTGGAAGTAGATTGGAAGGTAGAAGAAGTTGCCGAAGTACGCGAGACCGATGAGAAACGTCTGTAGATATAGTGCCCAGCAGTGCGGCGCGCGATATAATCGAAGTGGCATGATCGGGAGAGCGACAAGTTTCCATTGGTGAAGCACAAATAGTACACCTAGCACGGCGCCGGTGACAGTGCAGGCGATGAAGAAGGGAGATCCCCATGCATATGTCACACCACCTCCTGACAAGGGGATGAGCAGGAGCAAGGTGGATGCAATGTTCAGCACCATGCCGCCATAGTCAATCTTCTTGACCTTTGCGAGGTAGTCACCAGACCGATGCTTGAGCGGTAGGAAGAACAGTATGACCATGGAGGTGGGTACAGTCATGATGGGTATTATCCAGAATACCCATCTCCAAGTCGCTCCTTCGACGATAGCGCCTCCAAGAAAAGGTCCTGCACCGTTTCCCAGGGCAATTACTGCACCCAGCCATCCTAGAGAAGAATGTTAGCATTGCTTGATCATGAGATACGCAACGGTACATACCTTGATATTTACCCCGATTCTGCAACGTTGTGATATCGCTAACGATGATCATGACAAGACTGTTGATGCCGCCCCCTCCGATACCAGCAATGGCACGGAGAACGAATAGCTGCACTGAAGTCCGCGCGAAACCACATCCAAGGTCGCCCAGAGCCATCAACATAAGACTGATCAGCAAAAGGTTCTTGCGGCCAAATATATCCGACAAACGGCCATTGATCAGCTGGAACGCCGTCGACGCAATTAGGAACGATGTACCGATCCACGATGTTGCTGTCCCTGTGTTCAGATCCACAGCGATCGCGGGTGTTGCTGTTGAGACGCTGGTTTGGTCGATGAACGAAACGAAGAGACAGACTGACAGTGCGGGGATTGCGATTCGAAGTTGTGTCGAAGTCATGGTGTTCCTTTGGCCGCCGATGGATGCTGCGTCGCTATTATCGTCGTCTTCATCCTCTTTCATCGTAGGCGAAGGGGATGCGCCATGAGGATTCGTCGTAGGTATGTCTGAATCGCATGGCTTCTCGTCTCTGGATGGCTTCTTAACGAGAGTATGGCCAACGCATGTATCGCTCTCTCTGATGGAGCGCGTCGATTTTATCTCGTCAATGGAGGTTTGCTGTTCCCGCATCATCGGATTCTTCCACAGTCGCTACAAGCCTCAAAAACATAGCGATTCTGCGTATGTGTATATCTGGAACAAGACCAATGGTCCCAAACATCGTAGCTAGCGTTGGAGTTGGGCGTGGAGCCCCGGGAGGCTGCCCGAGCGGGACTGAGCCCTGCCATGACGCCCGTCGACAGCTGCGAGATCGTCGGGAGGTGTGTTCCTCGTAGAGGAATTGCGAAAGCAGCCAGTCACAGTTGAGGGGCCCACTCACATGGTAGAAACGCTTACACGCTTCGATGGCGTAAGTGGCATTATGGGATGAAAGCCGATGACGGTGAGGCTGCGAAGTGGGTCGTCTTAGCAGGGCACGTGCGGGGCCTTCTCATCGGAACTTTTTGAGCCGACGCACTTTCGGCCCCTGGGGCCCTTCGCCGATGGTTGTTCGTATCGACATCGGATCATAACGCTGAAAACGGAATTGAAGGTATTCAGGCGAGTTCTCGGCATCACGGCTGAGACTGACAGATGCCATGTGTCAGGTGGGGTTTGCGAGGCTGCCCAGGTGGGTTGCCGATAACGACCATGGTGACCCATCACAAGGCTTGGGCAATGGCCATAATATGTGTGGTAGACACAGCCATACACGCTCTAAAGAGCAACGAAGCATTGATACTGTAGGCCATTACAGTTCTTGCGAGACTACTTGATCAGTTCCTACCTCGTCTTCTGTTGTACCAACATCGACTGCCAAGATGACGAAACTCTTCCAACCATTGACAGTCGGAGATGTGAAGTTGGGACATCGTGTCGCTATGGCGCCGTTGACCCGGTATCGCATGGGCGACGACTACAAGGCGACGCCCATGAACAAAGGTACCTTGAACACCGTCACTATGAAGGGCCGATATTGACCAAGTATCGCAGAGTATTATGAGCAACGAGCATGTGTACCAGGCACCCTTATTGTCAGCGAAGCAACCATCATCTCCAGGAACGCCATCGGCGCCCAAAATGCTCCAGGGATATGGCAAGAAGACCACATCGCTTCCTGGAAAGACATCACGTCAGCAGTACATGCTAAAGGATGTGCGATATACTGCCAACTCTGGCATCAAGGCCGTGCCGCAAGGACCGATGCGCTGGACGCAGAAGGCATCACGTTGGCGTCATCCAGCGCTGTGCCCATCACACCCGAAGACCGAACACCAGTAGAGATGACAGAGGAGATGATTTGGGAAACCATAGCAGACTATGCGAATGCAGCCAAAAACGCAATTGCTGCGGGTTTTGACGGCGTCGAAATCCACGGTGCTAACGGCTACCTACCGGATCAGTTCCTCCAAACGACTTGCAACCAACGGACCGACAGCTGGGGAGGAAGCATCGAGCAACGCGCGCGATTCCACCTTGAAGTCACCAAGGCTGTCATCGCTGCCGTTGGTGCTCAAAGAACAGCAATGCGCCTCAGCCCTTACAGCGACTTCAACGGCATGCTAATGGACGAGCCCGAGCCGACTTTCGAATACCTCACTGAAGAGCTGAAGAAACTGGGTCTGGCTTACCTCCACCTGATCGAAGCCCGCATCACTGGCAATGATGACTCTGAATGCGGAGGCCAGAAGACTGTACAGTGGATGGTTGAGCAATGGGGCAACGCGAGTCCAGTCATGCTTGCAGGTGGTTTCCTACCCGACTCAGCGAAGCAGACTGTTGATGAGACGTACAAGGACTACGATGTCATCATTGCGTTTGGGAGATATTTCGTGGCCAACCCCGATCTTGTGTTCCGCGTCAAGGAGAGCGTACCACTAGTCAAGTACGACCGCTCTGTTTTCTACACTCCAAAGACGCCGAAAGGGTATATCGACTACCCGCATAGTCAGCAGTACTTGACAGCGATGGCGAAGGTTTGACATAGATATGCTTTTGATACCAATTTTACGTGTACTTCCCCATGCCCAGTTTTCTCTCGATTAGTTGTGAAGCGCGAGCAAGATCTACTACACTATGCTCTCAAGTGACGTCAAACGCCATGCTGCTAATACATCGAGAGCTAGCCTGGTCGCATGATAGTCTGACAGTACGAGATAGCCTGTACATTAACATATTTTCAGCTACCACAAGGCCTTCTTTGACCTTGCTGGTCCTTCAAATCTCATCTGTAGGTAAATCCGAGACTCTCGGTAGACCTTGTAATTGTTTCCCACATGTCTTTGCGATATGTTCAATAACCTGATGTATGCATTCCACCTCCTCGCGTGTGCAACCGACTCGGAGACACCCACGTAGATGCCACTTCGTTGAAGGAACGAGGCCTTGGCACATGATCGCAGGCAAGATAGCGAGCTCGGACTCGATGATATTGAGAGTGTTGTGATCGGCCAGGAACAGACCATAAGATATGTCGGTCGAGAGCCACGCTACATGGCGCATTAGCCCGAAGATGGAGAGCAGCGGAGTCGCAAGGTACTCACGTATGTCTTTGTGTGAACCGAATGATGCCCATATTTTCTCATTTTCATCGCCATAAAGCGTTTCAAGAACCTCGAGACCGCGCTTGTGGTTAGCCTCATCGGCTTTCCAGTCCTTGCGCGTGAAACTATGATCCTGATCTTCGGGCTTTTCTTGCTTCGCAAGAGACACGAAAGCTTCCATGACGATGGGAATGCCGTTGAGAATGATGCATTTGATCATGGCTTCTCTCATGCGGCGTACAAGACGTTGTCTCTCCGCAGACGTCTGATATGACGGCTGTGAGATGATGTAGTTGTAGAGAGGACCTATCAGCCCTGGTTGGCCGCTGGCGATAAGTGCCGCTGTCTGTCAGACACGCGCCATGTCAACTTTCAAGTCTGTTTCGGAAAGATGGTACTTACAGTGGAAAGGTACCATCCATCCTTCCTCCATCTTTCCGGGAACCGCGCTTCGGTAGCTCTGAATAGACGGTTCGCGTCAATGGAGGAGTCCAGTCTGCCATAAACAGTAAGGGTAGGCATGTACTGGAGTATGGTAGATAGCTGGGAGCAAAACCTAGCAATAGGCTGGAGAATGCTTGCGGCGGCACACATCGCGCAGGTCGTGATGACGGAGTGATTGGCAAGACACTAGTCACCAGTACAAATGGACGTGAGAGGAGGATATGGGATAGCACTTGCTGGTAAGCGCGACTAAGATGACCTGCTTCGAAGCCCCAAACTTAAACGACCAAAACAAATCACCCGTAGTATGATAGTAAATGGTCGTAGGCAAGCTATATAACGAGGAAATAGAGTTCTTGGCTGACAAACAGACAGTATCAAGTGTGAAGAAACAGCAGCGGAACAGTGAACATCTTATGCTAGTGGCAAGTAAGATGCATATACGAATTGATGTAAGACGATTACTGGCGTCGTATATCAAACTATAAGCAAGTGATATCGGTGTACGAAATGTTGTAAGACATCCATGGATTGATTGACTTTGTCCAATCAATCTTTAGGCAATCCACATGCACGTACCTGCCCCGCGACATGGTCGGGACCCAGGGATCTCTTCCGGAACGGGTCTTGAAGTCGAGATGTCTACTGTACGCACATACTAGCACAGCTAGTTAGCGACCCAGTAGAAAGGGTTGGTGGGGAAGTCTGGGGTTGTCCTCAATGTATTAATGTAATCCTAGTTTTATTTACTAGGGCGCTAGTCTAGAAGCAGATTTTTTCCTCTTACAACGCTACTCTTCTATATAAATAGTAAATATTATAAAGCTATAAAATTAACCTATAATACTAGCTTTCTCTCTACCTCTACTTAAATTACTTATTATAGTAATTAATTACTATATTTACTAACGCTAGCTACTACTTAATTTCTTCTACTATTTTAAGAAAGCGCCTTTTAGTATATATTAGCTATAGCTATACTAAAAATAGCTTTTAAAGTAGTGCTTTAAGCTTTATAAGCTTATTAGTATAGAACTTAGAGAAGCTAAGAACTAAAATATTAGTAACTTTACGCTATTACTTAAGTAAATTATATACTATTATTAAGCTTCTTAAATAAAAAGATAGCTACTTTTATTTTAAGTATACGTTTTATTTACTTCTTTTCTTTATAGTATAAGTTACTAAGTTCTTTAAGAAATAAAGCTATATAATAGATAATTCTATATTTAAAAAGTAAAGAAAAGACTAAAAAAGTAAAATAAGCTACCTAAGTATTATTAATAATAAGAGAATAGTAGTTAAAGTAGTTAAAGAGAATTATTATACTTATAATTATAATAAAGAGGTAGAAGAAGTAATAGTAGAGAAGCCTTTATATATAAGCTAGTTAGGCTTTATATTTAGTTTTATAGTATAAGCTATCTCTACTTTATAAGCTATTATAAAACTTATTATAATAACTTATTACGCATTTATTATAAAGTTATTCTTTACTACTATAAGTATATATAGAGATAACTACTTTAGATAAATAGCTTAGTAAACTACTATTACTAAATATCTCTTCTTTTAATATATATAACTAAAGTACGCAAAAAGACCTCTTAGGCTCGGGCGCGAAAGACAGAGAAGTCTGGGGTTGTTGTGCTGATGGGACGCGGCCCAAGCAGCTAGCGCGACCGGAGCGGAGAAACAAGCAGCGGAGGGTGGGATGCGACGACTGCCATCCCACTAGGTGGGCGCGCAATTCACTCCGCAACTGCGTCCCGACCCGAGCTTGCGCCTGATCGCACCGCCCCACCCCGCCGGTGGTCGCAGCCTACAAACAAGACATACGAACGCCGAAACCCCACGCGGATATCGTCGCCGAGAGCAAGCGCAAACATGGACGACTTCAACAGCGACACGGATAGCGACTACACAAGCTACTGGCGAGACTGGGTGAGTACCTGAACTCCATACATCACCAACACCGGTATTCTTTGATCGCTGGTCATGCCTCCACAAACTTTGGGGGGGTCAACTTTGGGGGAGTCGGGGTGGAACTATAGGTTCCTCATGGCGTGGTATGGTCTGCCGGCCCTTCATTGCAGGACGCGTCTGACCATGCGCCAGCGGTGACTGCGGCGAAGACGGCTATATCTCCACGCTGAGGTGCCCCCATTCATTCAACGTGGATGGAGACTATACTATCTTCTCGGCCAAATGGGGCCCGCTCATGCTCATGCAGAGCGAGTGGTGGTCCGACTGGTGGGAGGATCACGACAGCGTAGAAGAGAAGATGCAGCTATTCATTTCAACGCAGGCTAATAAAAAGGTAGTTCATATCCTCTCGAGGAAACGAATACTTCTGCGAGATTGACGAAGAATACCTCACCGATCGCTTCAACCTAACGGGCCTGAACACCGAAGTCCAGTACTACCAATATGCACTCGATCTCGTCACGGACGTGTTCGACTTCGACTGCGACGACGATATGCGGGAACAGATCGAGAAGTCGGCACGGCATCTCTACGGACTCGTCCACGCACGATACATCGTCACAACCAGGGGTCTTGCCAAGATGGTACGTCAGGCGCTCATATCCTATGCCTCGCGCCCACCACTAACAATCCACTCAGCTTGAGAAGTTCAAAAAGTCAGACTTCGGCAAATGCCCCCGCGTAATGTGCGAATCGCAACCCCTCCTCCCCA
The DNA here is from genome assembly GCF_023758065.1 of Alternaria ventricosa. NCBI lineage: Eukaryota > Fungi > Ascomycota > Dothideomycetes > Pleosporales > Pleosporaceae > Alternaria > Alternaria ventricosa. The sequence continues at coordinate 854,565 of NW_026055694.1, read as the reverse complement.
TGGGTCAATCCGACGTCCCCAACGCCTCCCCCGTAAAACTCTACTGCGCCCGCTGCGAAGACCTCTACAACCCCAAATCCTCCCGCCACGCCGTAATCGACGGCGCCTACTTCGGCACGTCCTTCCACAACATCCTCTTCCAAGTCTACCCTGCAATGCTGCCACCGAAATCGCAACGGCGGTACGAGCCCCGCGTTTTCGGCTTCAAAGTACACTCTGCAGCAGCGCTGGCGCGGTGGCAGGCAGATAAAAAAGACGAGATGAAAGACAGGCTCAAGACGCTTAAGATGGAGACTGGGTTTGAGGAGGAAGATGAGGATCTGGAAGATGATGAGGACGACGATGATATGGAGACTCAGGAAGGCGTTGAGGGTGCCGTTGTGCAGCTGTGACAAATGGGCCTATAACGGCCGTTTCACTATTGTACAGATGGATGGGTGAGGGGTGGGAAGCATGTTTAGGAAGATGGAGGCACGAGTAGTTTATAGCATCCGAGAGGAACTAGCATGGGTTTGGCGATAGGCGTCATGGCTGGGTGTTAAAGCAGTATCTGATGTACCAAACGATGATCAAACAATGCAGATTATGAGTTGCATGATACCTGAAATAGTCGAAATCTCACATGTACACTGGCAGGATTGATGTGCAATTGCAAAGATTGCTAGTATTGAAGAACTACTAAAAGAGAGGGGTATCTATCTGACTTTCCTACACATCCCATTCATCCGCCTCCTGTCCAGTGAATACCCACAGAAAGCTAACCCAGGATATCACAGAAAGGTAGCGTCGCTGAAAAGTGCCAAAAGAAAGAAAAAAGATAGACCGAAGGAAGCAATGAAGAAGATAAAGTAGTTCTCATGAAGTAAAGTAAGTAAGTAAAGTAAACAAGAAAAGATCGAGAGAACGAATCAAAAAGCGCCACGCAATGCTAATCAAGCAAGAGATCCAAACCACGCTGTCGCATCGCTGTCATCATCCCATAATCCCAAAACAAAATCCAAAACATTCCAAAACATATACACATCCAAGATAATCGTTCGTAAAACCCATATTACATCGTAAACCAACAGTCCATCGTTAACCAAAAAGGTTGTGAGCAAGAAGAAGAAGAGAAGAAAAGCGCGGCTTAAAACATCTTCTTAAACCAGCTTCCCCGCTTGACAGCCGGGGCACCACCATCAACAGCCGGTCTGCCATCCCAGGTGCGCACAGGCGGCTCTTCGTACGCAGGCACGTAGCTTGTGCGGCGGGACGCCCTCTTGCGCTCTCTGTCGTCATCAACCGTCTTCATGCCTTCGTAGTGTGTAGCCCGGCGACTGTGCTTGTGCGTCCTATCGCGATCGCGTTCCTTGTCCTCTGCCTTGCGGCGCTCGGCACGTTCTTTATCGCGCTTGGGTCCCTTGCGGCCGGCGATGCGCAGGCGGATGTCTTCGTCTTGCGAGAAGGTTTCCTCGTCTTCTTCGGGGGTCTCGCGCGCGCCGGGGGCGGGGTCGAGGACGGTTTCGGAGATGGGGGGAGGGAGGGGTGGCTCGTTGGAGAGGGATTCCACCCATGACGAGGTCTTGTCGCCGCTCTTGTTGTTGCTGTATGGCATGTTTTCTTCCTCGTCGCGGGCCTGGCGCGAACTGCGGTGTTTGCGGGCCCCGCCGTTGCGCTCGTCGAAGTAGTCGGTGATGGGCTCGCCGCTGGCTGCGACGGGGTATTCGGAGTTGCGTCTGGCGGCGCGGCGCTCTTCGTGACGACGGCGACGTTCTGCGTCTTCGTCTACGTGCACTGTTCGACGGCGTTCGGTCTTTGGGCGGGGCTCTTCGCGGTCCTTGTCTTTGCGGCGCGAAGAACGCTTCTCGCGCTCTCGTTCGTCGGAGGGCGGTTTGCGCTCGCCTCGTGCCTTCTTCCGCTCCTCCTTCTCGGCCATGCGACGCAGTTGTTCCTCGGCCTCCTGGTTGCGACGCTCCAACTCAGCCATCTGACGGGCCTTCTTCTCCGCAAGAGTCGCACGCTCGTTCTCGCGCTCACGTTCGCGACGGCGCTCTGCCTTGGCCTCTGCCTCTTCGAGCTCAGCGCGCCGGGCTCCTTTGTCTCCATCGCGTTTGGATCTACGCTCAGCTCGTCGAGCCTCTCGCTCAGCATCGTAGTCCTCAGGGGTGCCATTTGCGCCTGACATCATAACGTCTTCAGGAGGTGGATGGCGCAGACTGCGGCGCTCGTGTCGCAGCCGCTTCGCCTCGTCCTCTGTTGCGCCTCCACGGGTCGTCGATCGCTTGCGATGCCTGCGCTCGTCTTCGGTCTCGTAGGCGGTCCGGCGGCGCTCGCGGGGCGCTTCTTCCGGCGCAGCCTTCTTGCGACCAAGGCCAAACATTCCCTTAAAGCCCTTCACTGCGGCAGCAGTACCTGCGACACCAGCAAGCGTGCCCATGGCATCCGAGTTGCCGCGCGGACGACGAGGTCGCTCCCGCTCACGTTCGCGGCGGGGCCGCTCAGCCTCAGCTGGGGCAGGGTCCATGTCCATGGGGTCGACGACGATGGGATCGTCAGCGCTAGGCGGTGCAGTCAAGGGTTCAAGGGGTTGCGCAGAGTCGCGCTTGGATTTGCGACGCGATGGCTCTGGACGAGAAGCTGGGGGAGGAGACTCATCGTCAAGATCTTGGTCGTCGTCAATAGGATACGGGTCTGGAACAGCTGCCATAGGGTTAGCTTCAAATGTTTGCTTACGGCTGCGCCGGCCAATGACAGGCGCATCGTGCTTAGCGGCGAACGGCTCACCTCGACGGAAGCCCTTATCTCTGGCGTCCCGAGTGCTGGTCCTGCGCGACGAGCTTTTCATGCCCATGACCTTGGCGGCCTTTGAAGAGACCCGCGCATCAGTATCTGTTTGTGGCGGCGACATCATAGCAGCGTCCTGGTCGATTGAGGGTCGGCGCGACGTCGTCTTGGGTGTGCGATGTGACTTTGATCGTGAAGGCGGGGGCGGAGCAACACCAAACATGGCACCTAGCCCAGTACCAGCGCGGGCCGTTTTGGACCGTGAAACCGTTGGCTTGGATGAGTGCACCTTGTCCGAGCCTGATGAACGTGACTTGATGTCATTGTCCCGAGTGGACGAGGTTCGTACAGACTTTGTGCGATCGGGAAGGCCGGCGCCGTCTTCACCACCAGACACCCTTCTGGTCTTAGTCTTGGCCGCACCAAATAAGCCCCATCCTCCAGCGGCCGTGGTAGCGCTGCGACCTAGCTTGACACGCTCTTTTCTTGGAGACTCCGACGGAGGCTCAGGCGCAACTTCTGGAGGTGGTGTAGGAAGCTTTTCGGGAGCTTCCTCGTCGTCGTCCATGTCAGGGTCTGCTTCTTCAGGCGCTTCTTCGATAATGGGTTCAGGCTCAGGTTCAGGTTCAGGTTCTGGCTGACGCGTCCTTGTCTTGCTACTCTTCTTCGACTTCTTGAGTCTCCGCTCCTCCTTGGGGGTGAGTTTAACAGGCTCTGGCTCTGGCTCTGGCTCCATTTCCGGTTCTGGTTCAGCTTCCGGTTCAGGCTCAGGTTCAGCCTCCGGCTCTGGTTCTGGTTCTGGCTCTGGCTCTGGTTCCTCGACGATTGGTTCTGGCTCGGGAGGCGGCGGCGGCGGCGGGTCGTCGAAACTAAACCCTCTCGATTTGCTGCTCTTCTTGGTCTTCTTCAACTTCTTCAGCTCAGAAAGAATAGAAGGTCCAGGCACTGGTGCTGGTTCAGGCTCCGGTTCTGGTTCGGCGGCTGGTTCAGGCTCAGGCTCCGGTTCAGGCTCTTCTGGCGGCGCTGCATCCTCTGCATCATGGAAGTCCATCGTATCGCCCTCGTCATCGGGGAATGCACCAGGTGCAGGAGGGGATCTCTCGGCAGGTACTTCAGGCTCTGGATCGGGTTCAGGAATCACAATAGGAGCTTCGACTAGCTTCCCGGCCTTCTTTAACTTCTTCAGCCGTTTCTCCTCCTTGAGTTTCTCCTCTTCCAGCTTCTTCTTTTCCTTGGAGGACAGCTTCTTCTTGGGCTTTTCAACGACGACCACCTCCGGTTCTGGCTCAGGTTCTGGCTCTGGAGGGGCCTCTTCAACCTCCGGCTCTGGGGCTGGTTCCGGCTCTGGCTCTGGTTCCACATGCCGATGCTTCTTGGACTTCTTGAGTCTGCGCTCCTCCTTAGGAGTGAGTTTGACAGGTTCTGGTTCTGGCTCGGGTTCGGGTTCTGGCTCAGGTTCAGCTTCCGGTTCAGGCTCGGGTTCCTCAACCTCGGGTTCTGGCTCCGGCTCTGGCTCCGGTTCTGGTTCATCCCAGACGCTGGGCTTTGGCTGTTCAGGCTTGGTCTTGCGCAGAGAGATACCCCACGCACTGCCCCAACCGCTAGCTGCTTCCTTCTCCTCCTTCCTGGTAGGCTTCTCGAGCTCGGCCAAGAGCTCACCTGCGTCTTCATCCTTGATCAGATCGAACAGTTCGTCGTCATTCGTAGGCTCGGCGGGTGGGGGCGGCGGAGGCGGTGGAAGTTCTTCAACAACGCCTCTCTTCTTTTTCTTCTTCTTTTCTTTCGGGGCTGGCTCAGGCTCGAGTACCATATCCTGCTCAGCAGCAATACGAGCAAACTCGGCCTCTTCCGCCTCCTTCGCAACCCTCTCCGCCTCGGCGGCTTCAGCGGCTTCGGCCTCGGCGGCGGCAGCTGCTTCAGCTTCAGCAGCTTCTCTGGCTTCACGCTCAAGTCGCTCCTTCTCTTCAGCTGCCTTCTTTTCCTTGGCCTCCCGCTCACGCCTCGCCTTGGTCGACTCCTTCTTCTTGCCCAGACCAAACATGCCCCATCCAGAACTTGCTTTAGCCTCTTCTTCAGCTATGCGACGCGCTTCTTCTTCTTCGGCCGCAATGCGAGCTCTTTCAGCTTCCTCAGCTTCGATACGAAGTCGTTCTTCTTCAGCAGCACGCTCAGCTTCTTCTGCCTCAATACGCTCCTGCTCCTCGCGCTCGAGGCGTTCCTGTTCCAGGCGCTCCTCTTCTTCGCGCTGAAGACGTTCTTGCTCTTCTTGCTCGAGACGCTCCTTCTCCGCTTGTTCGGCAGCTTCTTTCGCTAAGCGTTCTTCCTCCTCTTTCTTCTCGCGGGCTCGTCTCTCCCTCGGGGTTTCCGTCTTCTTCTTTGAAGAGCCCCAAATGCTGGCGCCCCAACCTGCCAGCTTGGATGCTGCTGACTCCTCCTCTTTCCTCTTCTTCTCTTCCTCTTCCTCTGCCAAGATCCGTGCCGCCTCAGCTTCTTCGGCCTCAATACGCGCCTGTTCAGCCGCCGCCTCTTCAGCTTCACGGGCCAGACGCTCTTCCTCCTCTTTCTCAGCAGCCTCCTTCTCCAGACGCTCCTGCTCTTCTCGTTCTTTCCTCTCCTTCCTCTCTCGCACTCTCTTCTCTGTAGGTGTCTCGTTCTTCGGCTTCTTGGAGCCACCGAAGGAGCCGAAGATGCTGCTCGACTTCGTCTCTTTCTCTTTCTTGCTCTTTTTCTTTTCCTCGACTGGCGCTGGAGCTTCTTCCACTACTGGTTCTGGCTCAGGAGGCGGTGGTGGTGGGTCGTCGAGCGAGATAAGATCCTCGAAAGTATCGTTTGTCGATTTTGGCGGAGAGCTTTCGGGTTCGAATTTGCTGAGCAGGCTACTGACAGTCTTACTCTTCTTCTTCTTGGTGACAGTAGCAGGAGCACCCCAGATGTCTTCGTCTTCAGCTGGTGGAGGTGCTTCGATTTCTTTCGGCGCCGGAAACTCTGACTCGAATTCTCCCGGCGGTGTCGGCACGTTCGGTGGAACTAGGCCCTTCTTGCTCTTCTTTGACTTCTTGCCAATGTTGAAGGCTGCGCTACCCCAAGGATCATCCTCGTCGGGTTTCTGAACGGGCGTACTGGTATCCTCGATAACTTCCTCTGGGGCATCCTTCTTTGGGTCCTTGTTCTTCTTCTTGCTCCAAGATGGCGCGCCCCAATCGTCGGATTCGTCTTCCTTGGGCTCTTCGACGTCTTCGGGCTGGTGAACGGAAGCGAGTTCTTCGATGATGGGCTCTGGGCTAGGTGCGGGAAGCGAGTCCAGTTCGACGGATTTGCTGCTCTTCTTCTTCTTCTTTCCTCCGCCCCATATCGAACTCAGGCCCCAGTCGGTGCCCTTCTCGTCCTCTTGTGCTGGCGCAGGCTCAGGTTCCGGTGGTGGCGGCGGCTCTTCGACGACAGGTTCGATAAGCACACCCTTCTTGCTCTTCTTCATTTTCTTGACAGCAGCAGGGGGTGTTGAGCCCCACTCATCCCACGGATCAACTGGTCTTTCCTCAGCCGGGGCGGGCTCAGGCTCAGCTTCAGGCTCAGGAGGGGGTGGTGGCGGTGGCGGAATTTCTTCCTCTGCGCCTTTCTTGCCCTTCTTCTTCTTCTTGGTAGTTGTCGGAGCTGCACCACCCCAATCGCCCCAGGTGTCGTCTTTCTGCTTAGCCTTCTCGGCTTCAGCAGCAGCAGCGGCGGCTTCTTCTTCCTCCATCTTCTTCAGCTCGGCTTCCTCCTCTTCTAAGCGTATACGTTCTGCCTCTTCCTCTTCCTGTCGCCTGATCTCAGCAGCTTCCTCTTCCTCTTTCGCGCGCTTGGCATCTTCTTCCTCTTTCTGCTTAGCCTCTTTGTCCAACTTGGTTTTGAGCTTCTTTGCCTGTGACTTGCTGAGTCCTGCGTAAGGATCTACGACTGGCTCTGGTTCTTTCGGGGGCTCCGGCTCTGGTTCAGGTACCGGTTCAGGTTCGGCTTCCGGCTCGGGAGGTGGAGGTTCTTCCTTGGCTCCCTTCTTACCTTTCTTCTTCTTGGTGCCAGCAGCAGCAGCCGCTCCCCAACCACCACCCCATGGGTCCTCCTCTTTGGCAGGCGACGGCTCAGCCTCGACGACAGGTTCTGGTTCTGGTTCAGGTGCCGGAGGCTCTTCTTCGATTGCGCCCTTCTTCTTTTTCTTCTTGTCCTTGGTGGCGCCAAAGCTGAATGCACCCCATGAATCGTCTTCCTCTTTCTTCTCAGGCTCTGGTGGCGGCGGAGGTACCTCTGGCACACTGTCATCAATCAGAGCCCCTTTCTTGCTCTTCTTCTTGGTCTTGGAAGCGAGTAAACCGCCCCAGCCATCATCATCAGCAGGTTTGTCCTCAGCCGGGGGACTCTTGAACGCGTCAAAATCGAAGTCGAATCCTTCCTCCTTCTTCTTTTTATCTGAGCCCCAAGGGTTGTCGCCTTCTGCAGTCGCGTCTTTGTTCGATGAGCCCCAGCCGGAGGTCCAGTTGCCAAGCCCGGGAAGTCCAAATCCAGATTTTGATGCGCCCGTATCACTGAAATTCATGTCAATCTTTGGTGCACTTCCTTCGTCCAGGTTAATATCGTCGAATGTTGTCGGCGGTTCCGCTGGAGGATCAGGAGGAGGCGGGGGTGCGGGCTCGGCCGTCTATCGTGAGTTAGCGTGCTGCTATGTGTAACTAAAAAGCCGAAATGACACACCTTCCCCTTTTTGCCCTTCTTCTTCTTGCCGGGAGCGGCCGCACCAAACGAGGCCCAGTCATCTGCTGCTGGCTCCTTTCCCCAACTCAAGTCAGCTGTAGCTTTTAGTATCGATGGCTTTGCTGCGGCTGCAGCTGCCGCTTCCTCCTCTTCCTTCTTCTTGCGCTCGGCCTCTTCTTCAGCCTCCTTTGCTAGACGCTCTTCCTCCTCTTTCGCCAACCGCTCCTCTTCCTCCTTCGCCAGTCGCTCTTCCTCCTCTTTCGCCAAACGCTCCTCCTCCTCTTTCTTCAAGCGCTCCTCTTCCTCCTTCTCCTTCTTGGTCTTCTTCTTCCCCTTATCCCCGTCGCCACCATCGCCTCCAGCCCCGCTATCGGCAGGCGGGTCACCCCCACCATCGCCACCACCAGCGGCTTCTTCGTCCTTCTTGCCATCGTCTGCTGGTGTAGCTGCGGCTGCAGGTTTAGCCTTAGCCGCTGCCTTGGCCTTCTTCTTCGCGTGCGATTTGATGCCTGTCTCACTGTAGCCAAAATCGATGTCCACATATGGAGATTTCACATCAAGGAAAAATGAAGTTGTTGGAGACGAAGCATTGCGTTTGCGCAAACCATTTCGAACACTAGAACGTGATGATGCGCGGAAAGAAGGAAACGGTAAGTAATCAGGCGTTTTTGCATAGGCTAGCGCATCGGTGGATGTATAGTCTGGGGGCATATCTGCAATAGATTCATCGTACGACGGTGGTGGGGATCCATAGTTTCGTGGGGCTGGACTCCATGACTCCGGGAAGGACTCGAGGGTTGATGAAGGAGACCGCGACAACTGGGTCATGGGATTAGGCCGCTGAATAGTTGTTAGAAGTTGAACCAGGAATTAAACAATGCGGAAAGCAGTTGGCAAGGAGTGTGGGTAATCGTGCACCAAACATGGACAAGAGACCAAATAAAGCAGTGTCGTCGTACCGAGATAAAACCTCTACTCGAACTCTTGTGACCAGCACTGGGGCATTCCAGCCGATCCAGCGCCTGGTACATGTCCGCTATCAACTCAGCAATGGGCCAGTCATTCTCAGACTCCCATGCTGATGTGTTTCCGGCGGTGTAGCTGCAAACATCCGCGGATTGCATGTTCCGACTCTTTCTGTCCCAACCGCGTTCAGCCGATCCAGTCCTCGAAAGCGGCAGGGTCCTTGGTCTCGCAGATGGCGCGGCGGCGACGGCGCGACGAGAGCTGACAGGAGACATTGTGCGAGTGTGAGACGCGCAAATAGAAGGAGCAGGGCGGAGGTAGGCACATGAGCGCTCGTGCGAAACCGCGAGCGTGGAGCGGCGAGGTTGCAATTGCGCGGGCGGCAGGTGTTTTCGTATACGGTACGGGGGCGGGATGGTGCAGCGTGACTTCCTTCGCGGTGCTGGTCTGCTGCTGCAGGGTCTCGATGCGGCGAGCTCTAGTAGTACACGAGGGCAGGAATGCGGCCCTCAACAGGTGACGATGGTGATGCAATCGTCGCAGATTACACGGGCCAAATATTAAAAACTCCAGGACCAGCGATCGGCACAGGTCGAATAAGACGGTCGCGGTCGCAGCAGGTACAGAGTGCACGGAGTATGCAGGAGACTTGCGCCGCGCAGATTCAGATTCAGTGAGCGTCAGAGGCGAAAGCAGGGGAGCAGGCGTCGCGAGTGGTCACAAGGACTGTGTGGTGTGTATGGATGTGTTTCCGCAACGCCAATCGTTATCGGGGTCGAATAGGCTTTAGTCGTTGCGCGCACCAAGCCGGTTGGAGCTTGCGGTTCGTTTCATCCACCGTCGTCACACACGCGCCCGGACCAGCCGCAGGCGAGATGTTGAAAAATGAGGGGTGGCTCGTCGAGGGGTATTCAGCCGGAGCTGTGGGCGGCGGCGGGTGTGCTGAGCAGAGGGTTGGCCCAGCTATCGTGAGATGTGTCGATGCGATCAGACGCAGGGAAACGTCGATGCGCGATGCGGGCGGCAGGTTGGAGTTATTCCGCTGGGCAAAATTTTAGGGTTAGAGCCGGGGCGCATTGCATGAGCCTGTCGTGTGGATAATTCAATGTTGTGCTTCAGTTCAGCGCATGGCCGTCCGGAACCCATCCCTCTCTGTCTAGCACGCCCCCAGCCACGCCGCGGTGGGCCAATTGCGGAGGCTCTAGTGGGTATCCGTGCTGTTGGCAGCCTTCAGTTGCAGTGGTTACCACGGCCGACTCCTACACCGCCAGTCCAGCGTTGCCGTGCGCGATCCAATCGTAGCGCGCTGCCGGCACACATCGCGCTCCATCGCTGAGCGCGGCAAACCTGCACGCGTCGCAGACGTGCATTAGGCCTGCCGGCGCTCCTCGTTGTCCACGATGGTACATGAACAACGCACAGCAGACTGTATTTTGCATGCATGCAATGCCTTCGTGACGGTGTTTGGTGGGGCGCTCTCCCCAAACTTGGAGGCAATCCTCCCATGGATCTAGGTTCGTGACAGCCTCGGGAGGGGTAAATCTCGCGCCGACTCCACCCCGTCGTTCCACCGTCTTCTGACGGCTTTCTAGACACGGGCGCTGACATGGCTTTGACACTCGGTCAGGCCCAACGTGCTGGGTTGGTAGATCGTAGATTGGTTCTCGCAGCCCTACGTACATGGATGATGGGCATGTTAGATTCTAGAGCTAAGAAGTACTTGCAAACGCGTGAACAAAAAACGTGTCCACATACACCGGAGTCCTGTGACCCCGCCGCTGCCTCCCGGGTATCAATACACATAAGAGAAATTATCTATAGTTCCAAAGTCGTGACCTCCTGCAAAAAGACACCGCAAATCTGCCAAAGCAAAGGAAATGGTGAAATCGAAAAGAAAGTCGGGGATGTCCCAAATTACACATGATAGGGAGTAAGCTCGTAAAAGGTGGAAACGAGTGACGCTAAACCGCTACAGTCGAGTTAGACATTACCGTAAGTCTGAGAAAGGAAAGTTCGAGGGCTAGGTGCGGAGCATTAGAAGGATTGGTCATCTGCACCATCCTCGCCCTCGCCATTAAGTATTTTGCGGGCTTCGTCAAGTCTTCGTCGCCATGCCTTGCGTTCGTAGGCATCGCCGTAGGTGTGCTGTAAATTGGAGCACACATTCTGGATACTCGCAGCAAGGCCGTAGATGAGCTGCGTCTCTTCCTCGCTGAGTGCGACCCGTGGCTCGTCTCTAGAGCCTTCTGTGAGGATGGAGTAGATCCTCGAGGTTTGGAGTCCGCTGGCAAGCTCTCCAGGCGAGGACGAGCCACGTGATAGTGACCTCTGCGACGGAGAAGAGCCATTGGCGCGTCGCATGTTGATTGCTGAATCAGAACGCAGGGAGAGGAGGCCGTTCTGTGTCCCTGGGCGCGAGACAGATCGGTTCTGGTTGGACAGTATCTGCTGAGAGAACTGATCCATCTGCTCGTTCTCTTCCTCTTCGTCGTCGTTCTGTTCTTCAGCTGCAGTCGCAAACGTGGCTACAGTGGAGACTGAGTCAACGCTGGGATTCCGCTGGTGGAATGACGCTCTCTTCTCGCCAATGCCGAGTTCATCCGTTGTCTGGACAGCTGTCACGGGCCGCGTAGTTGCGGCAGAGGAGCCCGAACTAGTACTCGATCGGCGATCTTCTACACTGTAGGTGCCCATTGCACTGTGCAAGAAGAAGGTCTCGTAGTCGAACGCATCTACACGGTCCTCGTGTCGCTCCATGGTAGGCATTTCATAGACGGCGTCCTCGTATACACTCTCCGGATCGGGGACGTCATCTCCATTGACCGAGACGAAGTCTGACTCCTCTGTCGCGTCCGCATCTTCGTCTTCGTATGCTTCCGGATTGTTTGACTCAGCCTCAGCCTGGTCGTATGGTTGGACAGAGTACGCGTGTCCGTTGGTCCCATTTAGTTTGCTGAAGTGCGTCACTAGCTTCTCGCCGTGCTTCTGGGAGTTGGTGGTAGTGGCGGTCAAGGGTCGCTCCTGTTCTTCGTACGGGTCTGTCGTGATGCCCAAACCAGCGTTTGTCGATGTGCTTCTTGGATGCCATGTGTCAGAAGACGTAAAGGGGCTCGGTGCGCGTAGGCTCTGTATGCTTCTGCGTCGGAGGTGGTCTTCTTGCGCCTTGAGCTTCAGACTAGAGATTCTACCCTTGAGATCGTTCATCTGGTCGCGGAGACCACTGGCTGCAGATGTGGAGCGATGCACCCTCTGTCCGTCCTCATCCTCCGGCAGAGTCTCCAGAGCAGTTGGGGATCGTGAGCTCCTCGAGGCGGATCTTGCAGCATACTCGCGTTCGCTACTGTTCCAGGTTGAGCGAGGGTTGCGGAGGTGTTCCACACTTCGGGACTCTTTGATGGGGAATCGCCCCTGGCCGTAGCTCTCGGGCGACCATGGACCGCTGGTATGGCCGAATGCACTCGATGCGCGCTTGTTGGATGTAGTCCGGGTCAGGTACGAGTAGGAAGGCGTGAAAGGGAGTGGCACTGATGTCTCGCTCAGCCCACGTGCATGGCTGGGGCTACCGTTCGGGGTGAGGAGCGACTGGCGATAAGAGTTGATGCGCGGAGGAATCGGGCCCATGCCAGCATACAGTCGTCGGTCTCGGTCGCGACTGGCCGCTATATGCGAGGTCAAGTCGGAAGATGTGTTTCTCGAGTGGAACGTGGGTGAGACGACCAGTGACTCTCGTGCACCACGGAGGTTGCCTTCCATAACCTGTTCCCGTTAGCAATCGTCCGATGTGTGGCAGCATCAAGAAGCGCATACGTTCAGCCGCTTCTTCGCATTGGCCAGGATTATCTCGGCCCTCCTACTCAGTGCAGCCGACGAGTACGGGTCGTCTTCGTCGTCACTGCCACTGGTGCGGTCCTCGTGCCACCGCTCGCTGCCCATGCCGTTGCCGGCGTCGCTGTCACGGGTGTGGTTGCGCTTTTCCTGCTCTTCGAGATCCACGCCGCTGTCCTCAAAGTTGTCGTGGCTGTCAAACCCCGGCCAGTGCTCGAAGTCTTCGCTGAACACGGAGCTGGAAGTAGGGCTGATCTTGTGCTGATCTTGCCCGTGCCACGTGCTGGGTGAATGGCGGCTCAGGGCATTCTGGATGGTGGGCGACGAAGCGAGGGCATCGTCACGGGCAGGCACACTCTTAGTAGGCGCGTCTGAGTCGGGCATGTTGCGCAGCGTGGAGCGCGAGGACTGTGCTGATAGGGACGGGGATTTCGTCTGTTGCGAGGCGCGGCGCCGGCCCTGCGGTGCGGAACTTAATCTGACTCGGCTGGAGTTTGCGTGCCTATAGAGGTCGGACGGCGAGGGCGGGCGCTCAGCAACGGGCGGAGAGGCTGCGCGCTCAAAGTCGGCCTCGAACGAGGGGAGGATCATGCCCGCATCGCTCAGGGTTGGCGAGCGCTGTCCATGGGGCGCAGGACGGGAAGCCGCAGCGACAGCCATGGCTACTGCAGTTGTCCAAATGGGTCGGCTACCTTAGCTTGGCTGCAGTAATGGGCATGTTCGGGGTCCGAGGTTTGGCGACGCGAGCTTCCTGTGTGATCCAAGTCGGGTAGTGTAAGGGCAGGGAAATCAGGACTCGAGAAGTGAGAGACACCAGGCGCGTCTCTCTGATTTTCATAATTTCAGCGTGATTAGGCCTTTGGACACACGGCTGCATGGGCCAGCCGGCAACTGGAGGCGTCTTTAGGGGCACAGGCTAAGGGCCGACTGTTGGTGATCCCCGGCAAATTACCATCGCGGCCACGGGTGCGCTGCCCTGTGAGTGGCCGTCTCTCCTATCCGGCGTGGGCCCGAGTCGTCTACTGCAAGGGACGCCGGCTCTAATATACGCTATAGCGACGATCCCTGGTTCCTCACAGACGGGTACCTGTCGCCTCACACGATCACGATGGCATCGCGTCGCGGGCACATGCAATTCCCCGAAAGAAACACTGTGGAACGCTTCACGGACACGATACACAGACACGCGAAAGAATTCCTCTTTCGTTCCGTGGTCGCCCAGACCAGCCATCGTCACCGCAGGCGTGCGCTGACCACGGACTTGTCCTCTTCAAGTAAGCATAGTCTGCACTTTATGGGGACACGGCGGTCTGAGCTTGGAACGTGTGCGAGAGCATATATTTGAGCTTACTGCGCTGTGCTGGCCTCTTAGTAATTACCCAGGGGAATCATGAACCGTGTAACTACACCATCTTCTCGTACGCCAACGCAAATTCCAGAATACTAAACACGCCGCCCAATGCTCCGATGCATGCCAATCAATCGTATGCTCGCTAATTCAGTGCCATCAACATGTAACAATCTCACGTAAGTATATCAAAATCCATCATCGTCGTCGTTCCATCCCAACGCATCGTATATCGATGGCTCAGCATCATGCTTGTTTGCGAATGCGAGTGCGATCGGGGCGATCTTATTCGCTGTTGCGGATGCGGGCTTGGTAGGTGTGGCAGCATTCGCAGCAGGTGTGAATTGGGCGTCATTAGGAGGCGGACTACCTGTAGGTTTGACAGGAGTTTCGAACACGTGTGATTGTGCTGGACCCCTGCCTTCAGTAGAAGACGCCGTCGCCTTCAATGGGGTTGCAAAGATCTTCCTCCTAACCGAGTCTGTAGAGAATGGGAGGCTGTTTGGCGCCTTGGACGGTGTCTCGGCAATACCGGACTGCGCTAGACTTCGAGCCGTCGTGTGGCGGTGGCCCGTTGCCGGCACCATTGTAGCTGGTGGACGGACTCCAGAGGACGGCACGCAGAACTCTCTGGAGGGGGGCGCTTCCGCTCCGGGAGGTCTAACGAACGGATCGTAATGGTGGTGGGTTGGCGTCTGCTCAACCAAATTATTCGTCCTCCGCCCAGCCCGGGGTGTCGCTGACACCTGAACGTCTCTGATCGTCTTCCTCACAGTGACTGTTGGCTTTCTCGACTGTTTGGGCAAACCGAGACCACGTTGCTCAATGTCGGCAATATAGCCACCAGCAGCTAGTCCACGGTTGGGCTTCTTCAAAGCTAAAATAGCCTCTTGAAGATCTTCCTCCACACGTTGCTTGTGCTTTATCTTAGCTGATGCAGCAGCCGAAGGCTCCGCGAGATCAATTTGTCGACCCTGCAGATGTCGGATCTGGGACATCGATTGCCGAGCGTTCTTAGATGGACTGCGTCGGAAAGGTATGGCTGAGAGAGGTACCTCGCTGCCCTCTCGTTTGATGCCATCTAACAGCGCGGAATCGGTGGCAGATCGGCTCAGGGACGGTGTTATTCGCTCAGTCGTCCGTCCCGTGTTGTCGGTAGCGACCCGGGCCAATGATCGCCGTGACTTCTTTGCCTCGGGTTCTTTCGAACTGCCGGATTTGCGTGAGGTGAGTGGTGGCCTAATAGCTTTGCGTTTTGTCGGTAAGCTATGTGTGGGCCCACCCAGCTTCTTGTTCACCATGAGCGCCTGCTCTGGTAATCGGTTGATGTAGAAGGGGATGATGACTTCGACGCAAAAGCTGTGCAGGCGATCGTTCGAACCGTTTCGTCCAGATCCATCGGGTCCGTCATGTTGTCGTGACGGCTTTTCGTCGAAATCCAGTATACCTAGTTCTTCTGTAGCGTGCCAGATGCAAAGCTTGTCCAGAAGCAAATCAAGTTGCAGGTTGATGTCATCAAGCTTGTTCTTGCGCTTCTTCGGCATCGGCTGCTCGGGCTGGGCTTGACTTCCGTCTGCGGTAGCTTGTTGCTCTGGTGGTTTTTGGGTAGAGAGCGTCTCTAGCGCAACGATTTCGAGCATGAGAATCAACTGAGCTAGCGTCTCCCGAACCCGCAAATCTCCAATGCGCCTCTTGATGCGCTGATCCAGAGTCTCTGGAGCCGTACTGTCGCCGCCTGGCAATTCCGACTGCCACCATTTCCTGACGAATGCCTCCTCCTGTGGGTATACACCCTCCCGGCTAAGTTTCATCTTCTTCTTTGACTTCTTCAGCTTGTTGACACTTGGGGCGTGCTCATCATCCGAGTAGCTTCCAGGCGGCATTTCCTTGATCAAGGATGGTAGTTTTTCGTGATATTTCTTCTCGCTGGCCTTTGGACTCAGCAGCATAGTTCTTAAGAATGTGACAAGTTCATGCGTAGGCGGGGCTCCTTCTTCGGCTGAAGTAAACGTGTTCCGGATACGAGTGATTGGGCCCTTCGCTAGGTAAGCCAATGAGGTTTTGGACATGTAAATTGCATCCAAGTACTGTTGGACGAGCAATGCAAGTTGCTCTTGTGGTGATGGCGCGTCCGGCATGGGTTCTAGAGGGAGTTCCATGGGAATTGTGTCCAGGTGCTGGCTCTCCGGTGCTCCTAAAGCCAGGTCCGGTTGGTATGCATGCTCTTTCTTTATCTCTGGTTGTAGCTTGGGTCGCATCATCGTCATTCGTGCTCGTCTGGGTGGCAGGTCCACGGGGTGCGTCTCCACAGCAGCCTGTCGCCACCATTCTCCTTGTACGGCCGCATTCGTCTCTGGTCCTGGTCGTGTTGGCAGCCTCTGGAGATTTCTGGGGTCCCACAGGTCTGTGACATCTTTCTCTTTGAGCCAGCCCGCAAGCTTGCATATACTATAGACGCGTGGCTTCACTCGCTCTATGACGTATAGTAGATTCTTCGCCTCGAAGCGTGCGACGAGTATCTTCGGGCCTGCATAGTCTTGGCTGTCACATTCTCCATCCTCCAGTATATCTATATGTGCGGCGAAGAGGCTGTTTGGGGCGAAGTTGTCGTCGGCGGAAATGTCGAGGAAGGTCAGAGGCAGCTGGGAACGCCCAATGACTCGTACGGGTCTGAAGGTGGCGGGCTTATTTTTGTACGGCGAGCCAGAGTGCTCTCTGATCGTGAACGGCTTGGTGAAAGCTCCGAGACCGCAGAGAGAGTCTCTCGTCTGCTTCGAGGGCAATGGGGCCTTGGGTTCGTCGCGTTTGGCGGCTAGTCGTAACAACTGCGTGGGCGTCTCAGAGTCTGAATGTAGCATTGTCTTCGTTTGCAATGCGTAGGTGGACATCGGAACTACGCATGGCTATCCGTGTCGTTTGTTGTGAGTGCTGGCGGTGCCTTCCTTAGCAGACGCGTTTCGGCAGTCGCGAATCACGAAGGGTCGTGCGCCCTCTCCTTCCGCGCCAAAACGTCATTCCCGCACCATCATCTCGATCGATCAGCCCGCGACTAGTTTTAGGACGATCCGGATGTCATTTCATCACCAAGTGTTGTTTTAAGCTTTCCCATGTCATTCTGCTGGGCTTGAAGACTAATCGCCTGCATCGTCCGAGATGAGGACCGGATGATACGCGTTCATAATATCGCGCAATGCTTACACTTGTATATGCCTATCATTAATCAATGTATTGCGATATACAGCCTACAGTATCTCCGGGAAACCAGGTACCCCTCTTTATCCTCATGGATTACCTGGACTTTACCATGTCCCCATGCGGTTGGTAACCAATAGACACGTAGCTAACGCGGAGGTCATGGTTTCCCTCGGGCCCCTCAACAGACGGACGCGGGAAGGAACCATGGGACCTCCAAACGTTATTCCAGTGAAGCTCCGAGACTTCCTTCATCTCTGGGCATAAAACTTCACGTTCACTGACATAGTTGTGAGAACAACAGCGCGCTACAACTTTCTCAATATAGCCTCAGAAACCCTGCAGCCTCCGAGACGTGGCGAGGTCGTTATTGTACCGTCCAGATGAGATTCATAGTACTGGCGTTGGGATTTGCTCCCATCTCACTGGCATCAGACTATTTTGAGGTATCATCAGGAGACTATCATCCTTTCGCTCCCGGATATACCATTGGTGCCTATCCCCAAGACTTCACACTCGTTGGCCCTCCTCTACAACCTATCCACGACTCCCAAAAGCCCTCCACTGGTCTGGCTGTCGATTCCGCGCACAACCTCTACCTGACATACCCTCGCAACTCGGGCCAGACACCAAGCAACGTGGTGGTTTGCACATCGTACAACGACGAAGAACCATGGCCGAATGCAGCTATCCAGAATTGCACCGCCGGTCAGGATCTGGCAACCTGCTTCATCAACGTTCAGAACATTGTTCTCGACGACCGCGGAAGGCTGTGGGTGGTTGACAGCGGGATTCCAGCCAACGCCAGCCCAGACACCAATGCGCTTTTTGGAGGCGCAAAGCTCATGAGCTTCAATGAGACGACGGCAGAGCATCTTCAGACCTATGTGATACCCCAGGATCTATTGTCGCATCGGATGAATATGAACGACATGCGTGTCAATACGACATTGGGTGGACGAGAAGGATATGCTTTCATCACTGATGCTAGCAAGAACAGCTCGTTGCTAGCGGTGGATCTCGAGAACGGCAATGCGGTACGCAGACTGTTCAATACGAGTGTTGTTCGAGCAGACGAGAAGTACGTCGGTTCATATGGCGGCGAGCTCATCTACACCTGGAATGGCACACAAAAAGGTCATCTCACGACTGCCGCAGATGGCATCGCCTTGGGTACGTGGACTTGAGCTTATGCGTGCTCATGTCACTGACGAGGTCATAGCATCCGGCAACTTCTACTGGGGCGTTCTAGCCTCCCGCCGATTTTATTACATTTCTCAGGAGGTTCTAGTCGACCAAAGTTTGACAGACGCCGAAGTCTTCGCCGCCGTACAAAACCCAGGCCAATGCGGTTCCGAGCAAGCTGGCTTTACCGCTGACGATCGCGGCCGAGTATACATCGCAGCGAGTGAACAGAACGCGATATACTACGTCGATACGCTGGAGTCTGAAACCAACATGACAGTCAACGGCAATGCGCCTGGAGGATCTGGTCTCATTCCACCGGATGACTATATAGTAAAGACGTTGGTGAGGAACGCGATGATTCAACATGCTGATTCTATGGCTATCTTGGATGGATGGCTGTACTTCAACACCAATCAGTTGACACTAGGTCCTGGGTTCCAGTACAACAACACAGATAAGAGGAGAGGCCCTTTCCGTAGCTTCAGACTGTGGATCGGGAGGGGACCAGCGGTGTAGCATTTATACTTGTACGTGTATTAGCACTCTGAGGTCGATAGAGTTATATCCGAGGCCGTACACCGAAGCGCCTGTGTGTTGCATAGGAAAGAACTTAGATGGAGGTCGTTCCTACTCTGCACAAGCTCACACGTAGTAACGTTCAGATGGTTAATGGCTGCTGGAGGTGTCTTCTCTCGTCATGCCCAGGTGGTGTGCACTTAGTGCTCCTCATCACAGAGTAGTGAAGGACCGGAAATGACACTCCACGATCACAAGCTTCCGATCTCATGTACCTGCAGAGTTCCAGTCATTCCAAAAAATGAGACTTTATGCCGTTGTACCCACGAGATTGTGTACACGGACCCCTGTTTCCTTAACCCGCGAAACGCTATACCCAAAGCTGTCTAGCCGCTTACCCCAGCTTCCACTTGTGTCATCGGCTGCGGTAACTGTCGGCTTTGGTCGTTCACAACACCAAACCTCGGCGGCAGTACATGAAGATGTTTCTTTCACAGAAAGAATCCGCACACAAATCACGCCCACCATGAAGTCATTCGCCAGCAGAGAAGCATCCCGCGTGTTTTCGCGCCCAAACCTCGCCCACCGCGCGTCAATTACTGCACCCAGGAATGCAAACATCCGCCTACACGAGCAGAGAAGAGGATTCCGGGGGACAAAGCGGCTATTGGTCGTCAAGCCTTACCTTTTGGCGGATATTGGAGAAGGTAAGTAGGCGAGTCAGAGATGCTGGTGGCTGCGGCTAATCATGCTGTGCCCAGGTATTACCGAATGCCAGGTTATCCAATGGTTCGTGAAGCCCGGCGCGCGCGTCGAGCAATTCGACCCTATCTGCGAAGTGCAGTCGGATAAAGCATCTGTCGAGGTACATGCCGTCTAGGATACAGGCAGGGCGAGGACTAATTTCCGGCAGATCACCTCGCGATTCGATGGCATCATCAAGAAGTTGTACTACGAGGCAGATGACATGGCGAAGGTTGGAAAGGTAAGCTTGAAATTCGTAACGTATTACCGAATATGAGCTGATTCCAGAAGCCTCTAGTAGACATCGACATTCAAAGCGACATCTCTCCTGCCGACGAAGCCCTGCTCAACGGAGGATCAGGCAAACAAGACGACGAGGTCCTACTCACCGGAGGCGGCGGCAGCCAAGAACAAAAAGCGCAAAGTTCTACAGAGCCACAAGAACAGGAGATCGAGCTTGGGAGGAATGACACAAAGGCTGTGGCTGAAGACGCGCCTGGCTCAGATCAAAGCACGAGTCTACCATCCGAACCATCCACAACACAAAGACAGCCAGGGAAGCATGCGTCGCTCGCTACGCCAGCTGTGCGACATATGGTCAAGGAGCACAAGCTCAAGGTCGAAGACATAGAAGGCACAGGACGGGAGGGTCGCGTACTCAAGGATGATGTACAACGGCACGTCGAATCGATGAAGCAAACCACCACAACACCATCGGCAACCTCGAACCCAGCCCCTATGAGTACACAACAAATGGAGGACCAAGTCAAGCAATTGACTCCAGTCCAGTCTGGCATGTTCAAGCAGATGACTAAATCTTTGTCCATACCCCACTTCCTATACACCGACGCTGTAGACTTCAGCTCGCTCACGTCACTCCGCAAAAAGTACAACACAGGCCGCGAAAAGCCAGAGCGGATAACGCCGCTGCCAATCATCATCAAGGCCGTATCGCTCACGCTCCAGCAATTCCCGCTACTCAACTCACATCTCGACACTACCACGAACCCGAACAAGCCACAAATCATACTAAAGGGAAGCCACAACATCGGCGTAGCAGTGGATTCGCCCGCGGGACTCCTCGTCCCCGTCATCAAGAACGTGCAAAACCACAGCATCGCCTCGCTAGCCCAAGAGATCCAACGCCTCAGCTCGCTGGCACGCGCTGGCAAACTCTCATCCGCTGATCTCACAGGCGCGACCTTCACAGTCAGCAACATTGGTAGCATAGGCGGCGGTGCTGTGGCACCTGTCATCGTTGGACCCCAAGTTGGCATTCTGGGTATCGGTAAAGCGAGAGTGGTGCCGGCCTTTGGGGAGAACGATGAGCTGATCAAGAGGGAGGAGTGTGTGTTTAGCTGGAGTGCTGATCATAGGGTTGTGGATGGTGCGTATGTGGCGAGGGCGGCGGAGGAGGTGAGGAAGTGTTTGGAGGGTGTTGAGGCGATGCTTGTTAGGATGCGGTAGGGGTGAGAAATAGAGGCATGGTAAAAGCGAAATAAACACTTTACTTCATACTCGCGCGACTATTGCTGATCATCTCATGGTGTATCTGGTCGTCAACGGTTCCAGCGGGTTGTGTGTTATCAATGTCGTATTGTTTTTTGTGGCCGTGTTACTACCAACTTCCTGCTATCAGCTGCAGAGTAGAAGCTAGTCTTCGCCATTGTCTCTGCACAACTCGGTGGCAAGAGCAAACATCTGGGTAGACTCTTTCTAGTCTTCCTTACCCCTCTTTCCGATTTTTTTAATCGATCTCATGGCTATGACGGAACACCGACAGCACACTCAAGCCGCGCCCTTCAGCACCTGCTCAAGGCTGTTCTTACTGTTCGTATACGTCTTCTCAAGGTAATCCTCCTTCTTATCCAGATTCGACATCTCCTTGTTCAACGCCTCACTCTCCTCCTGGAGCCTCTTTTGCACATCTGGAATAGGCGTGCAGACGAACCTGTTCATAGCAATCAGTCTCTACGTCTCATCTCTTCCCCCGCAGTCGCGAGGGGCAAATAGCGACACATGCAACTTACATCTTGCCCACACCCTCATACACCTTTGTCTCTGCAGGCAGCGATGAGACTTCCGAGGAAGTGAGTTGCAGCATACGCCCCTCTCGCGTCCGGGCGGCTTTTTGCTGTTTGACAATGACGAGTTGTTGTTCGGCAAAAGCCTTCTTTTGGCTGATTTCTTGTAGGACCTGGGTGTTTCCCGCGTTAGATCCTAGCTCTTTCTTCTCATCAGTCACGGAACTTTATGACGCACCTTCTGCAAGGCCTCGTTTGACATGGACATGGTGGGCGGAGATTTCGGTAATGTTGACGATTGGCTCGTAGGTCTCGTGAGAGCGCTGGCCTGGCTGCTGCTTCTCAAGCTTTCTCGGTTCGGCAGTTGCGAGAGACCCTGGGCGGATGTGATTGGCTGTTTGGATTCACACCGAAAACTGCACCGTGAGCTTGCAGCCTCGGGAGCCAAGCTTTCCGACGTGTGCGAGAGGTATACGTCGGCGGTAGGAATGTGTACTGGGGGCGATTCCTTTTGCGCAGTAATCCTTACTGTTTGCCCACGTGTGGCGTGGTAGTCTGGCAGCCTATCGCTGGAGCATGGGCCTCTCGTGTCGCGGATTGTCGCTCTCCAGTCTTTCCTTCCGCAAAAGCCGGTGCTAGATACAAGCTTGATAGCGAAGTCAAACACCTGCAGTTTCTCTTTCCTCAACCTCTCACCTCTTTCTTTTTCTCCTTTCGGGAATTTTGTAGAGTGAAGATGGCCGCGTTCTTTTCCCGTCTACCGTCGATACCGTACCCGCCGGAACAGGACGGGTTCTTCTCTCCGGTCACCTCTACCCTCGATTGGTGTGAAGAGGTTAGTTGAGAGGGTCATTGCGTTGGAGAAGCGCGTGCTAACCGTTTGAAGAATTATGTAGTCACGCAGTACTCTGCAGAGATCATCAACACGCTCACGAATCTGCTGTTCATGTACCTCGCTGCAAAAGGCATACGCAATTGCTTGAAGAATGGACATGACACCGTCTTTCTTGTTGCGTTCATTGGCTATCTACTGGTTGGAACTGGGAGCTTTCTCTTTCACGCGACATTGAAATGTATGTCCGCTGTTGATTCATATGTTGACATGCAGTACCTGATTCATATTAGATCCTATGCAACTGGTAGATGAGCTTTCGATGATCTACACGACTTGCTTGATGAACTTTGCGACGTTCTCTTATGGCAAGTCAAGGCTGTACTCTACGGTTCTTGCAATTGGGCTTGTGTCTCTTGCGGCCTTCATTACGCTCTACTACCACTTCCTCCAGGACCCCACCTTCCATCAGAACGCCTATGCGATTCTCACAGCGATTGTCCTGTTCCGCGCCATGTATGTAATGGAGGTGAACATCCGCCCGCGCTTCAAGTCCAAGGAGAGGGAAGCAGCGAACCCGCGGCCGCACGGAGGTGTGAAGGCGGTTCAAGAGAGAGAAGACGTGCGCGACCAGGAAATTCTCAGTAAGATGTGGCAGATGATTGCATTCGGCCTCAGCATCTTCCTGGGAGGCTTTGCTGTCTGGCATCTCGACAATGTGCATTGCTCGCGGTGGATCCAGTGGCGGAGGGAGATTGGTATGCCCTGGGGTTTCGTGCTCGAGGGTCATGGCTGGTGGTGAGTATTGCATTCATCTTAGGAAGACGAAAACTCACAATACCAGGCATCTCATGACGGGAACTGGAGCTTACTACTACATTGTATGGGGCGTATGGCTGCGACACTGCCTCAACTACAGACAGGACGAGTATGAACTCTACTGGCCCAACTTCTGGACGATGCCGCAGGTTGTCAAGCGACAGGCAGGTGGTCATGCAAATGGCTCAACGAAGAAGGAGCTGTAGGCGGTGACGACGTGGAGTCTTGGGCAGGATTAGGTTCGCGTGTCAGGGAGGATTTATGCATGTGCTTTGCAAGATCAGCGTTGTGCGGTTTCCGCGCTGCGAACGACGATACGGTTAGGCGGATTTGATAGGGGATGGGATGGGAACAACAAATCCGCAACCGCCTCTAGTAACACATCTCTCACGATATGAAACCAGCCAGTAATACAAGATACTGCAAAGCGACGAACCTATTCGACAGCAACGACTTGTGCCTTGCTAGTGCAGCTGTACATGTTCATGACTAGCCCCTTCAGCCGGCAGGCACCAGCTTTGGCGCGTTGTTAGTAAATAGCTCTAGCGCCGACGGCCCGTGCAGACGACCCACAGAGATCTTTAACGCACTCACCGCTTCTGCTCCTCCTGCTCTCCACACCAGCACCACCACCAGCGACCAGCCATAATCCAGCTCCTCGCATCTTCACCTCTCCAACTTCCATATTCCTCGCCCCCAACCGCCAACATGCGTGAGATTGTACGTATCGCCCGCACTGCCGCCTAGTCGTGGCGCGTCGCTGCCCCGCGCCGAGACTCAGGGACAACACAAAGAACAACAGCTAACGACGTTTCTCTGCCACAGGTTCACCTTCAGACCGGTCAATGCGTAAGTTTTGATATCGCTCCTCTGTGTACAGACGACAGCTAACATACCCAGGGTAACCAAATCGGTGCCGCCTTCTGGCAGACCATCTCCGGCGAGCATGGCCTCGACGGCTCCGGTGTCTACAACGGCACCTCGGACCTGCAGCTCGAGCGCATGAATGTCTACTTCAACGAAGTGCGTCCCCCGATTACGCTTTTGGCAGATAAAAGACCAATACTGATCTACAGCAGGCGTCCAACAACAAGTTCGTGCCCCGTGCCGTCCTCGTTGACCTCGAGCCCGGTACCATGGACGCCGTCCGCGCCGGCCCCTTCGGCCAGCTGTTCCGCCCCGACAACTTCGTCTTCGGCCAGTCTGGTGCTGGTAACAACTGGGCAAAGGGTCACTACACCGAGGGTGCCGAGCTCGTCGACCAGGTCCTCGACGTCGTGCGCCGCGAGGCCGAGGGCTGCGACTGCCTCCAGGGTTTCCAGATCACCCACTCCCTCGGAGGTGGTACAGGTGCCGGTATGGGTACGCTCCTCATCTCCAAGATCCGTGAGGAGTTCCCCGACCGCATGATGGCCACCTACTCCGTCGTGCCCTCCCCCAAGGTCTCCGACACCGTTGTCGAGCCCTACAACGCCACACTCTCCATCCACCAGCTGGTTGAGAACTCCGACGAGACCTTCTGCATTGACAACGAGGCTCTCTACGACATCTGCATGCGCACCCTCAAGCTGAACAACCCCTCATACGGCGACCTGAACCACCTCGTCTCCGCCGTCATGTCGGGTGTCACCACCTGCCTGCGTTTCCCTGGTCAGCTCAACTCTGACCTGAGGAAGTTGGCCGTCAACATGGTTCCCTTCCCCCGTCTCCACTTCTTCATGGTCGGATTCGCTCCCCTCACCAGCCGCGGCGCCCACTCCTTCCGCGCCGTCACCGTTCCCGAGCTCACCCAGCAGATGTTCGACCCCAAGAACATGATGGCTGCGTCTGACTTCCGCAACGGTCGCTACCTGACCTGCTCCGCCTACTTCCGTGGTAAGGTCTCCATGAAGGAGGTCGAGGACCAGATGCGCAACGTCCAGAACAAGAACTCCTCCTACTTCGTTGAGTGGATCCCCAACAACGTCCAGACCGCCCTCTGCTCCATCCCTCCCCGCGGCCTCAAGATGTCCTCCACCTTCGTCGGTAACTCGACCTCCATCCAGGAGCTGTTCAAGCGTGTCGGTGACCAGTTCACTGCCATGTTCAGGCGCAAGGCTTTCTTGCATTGGTACACTGGTGAGGGTATGGACGAGATGGAGTTCACTGAGGCCGAGTCCAACATGAACGACTTGGTCTCCGAGTACCAGCAATACCAGGAGGCTTCCGTCTCCGAGGGTGAGGATGAGTACGACGAGGAGGCTCCTCTCGAGGCTGAGGAGTAAGCTGGTCATGGCTGACGTCCCGCTGGACTTGGTTGTTGGAATATTTCACGTGTGGACACGAGCGTTGTAATTCGATTCGTACTTTGAGCGACCTGGCTGTGATCAGACTGGTTGCGAAAGTGACTAGACAGACATGGCAGGCGCCTCAGCTTCTTGTTAGCGAAAAGATGCTATAATCAGATATTGTCCACTAAACAGTGTATTGTGTGTATTAATTACGTCCTACTAATCTCCTTCGCCGTGTTCTCTCAGGTGTTCTAGGTAACCTACGAGCCTCTTCTTGATAATTACACCCACCAGTTGTGCTGTGCCCTCTTTGGTCACCATAAGATATCTCAACCCCAGTTTGGAGAACATCTCGACAGCATATTCCAGAGGTGCTTTCGCACAGATGCTCAATGGCGTCCGATCCACAAAGGGCGTCAAATCCATCTCCAAGCTCATGGGACTCGCCGGCTCATCAATTTCCTGGCCTAACAACCTGACCTGGACATCCTCTTCCTGCGCCGATACAAGCACATCAGGAACGAGTTTCGTCAATCCAAATTCGAGCTCCGACTGCGAAATGTACCCTTGCAACACTTCAACGCCGCCACCATTCTTCTGTACTAGAACCAGACCCGCGTCCATGAGACCCCGTTCTCTCAATGCATCGAGCTTCTCTTTCAACAGAGTCAAAGCCACCTTATTGCTTGTAGGTACGTGAACGGTAATGTCATCCATGGTGCGCTGAGGGGGAATGAGGACCTCGACGCAGGCTTTGTGGCGGCGGACGATGGAGAGAGCGGTGTCTGGGTCGAGGAAAGGGTGGGAGAGTAGGGATTGAGCGAGGTCGTAGACGCCTTCTGAGGAGATTGCGTCGGCGACCCATTTTGCGGTTAGGATGGCGAGCATAGATGGGACGGTATAGGAGAGCTGGCCTGTGAGTTCGAACATCTATAGAGAGTGTTAGTTGACAATGCATACTGAAAGAAAGTGGAGATGAAGAGACTTACAATAACAGCAAGGGAAATGGTCATCCGAGACACACCCGCCAGAAACGCAGCAGCACCCACCATGGCGAAGATACCCGGACTGATCGAACCAATAGCCTGACCAACCAGCCTCCCAAAGAAAGCACCCGCATCCAGTGCGGGAATGATAACGCCAGACGGGACCTTGATCCCAAACGTAATAGTAGTAAGAACGAGTTTCGCCAACGTCCCATACGTCAACCAACCCACATACTCCCAATTCGTTGTCCCCCTTTCCCCAGCAACCTTCTCATTCCGACAAACCCAAGACGCGCTCGACTTATCCTCCCCACAATCCACCAACAAATTCTTAATAACAACATCCCCCGGTTCCCTTGTCAACGGATTAGGATACTGAACCAACGCCGTCGCAAGCACCACCAACGCAACCTCCAACACTGGATGTCTCTTAATAACGCCAAAAGCCCTAAACCACTTCGACCAGAGGAAATTGAACTTGCAAAACAGGCCGCCGAAGATACCGCCCGCTACGCCCAAGAGAATGAAAACGAAGTAGTGAATAGCGTTGTACTCATCCCCGAACCGCGATTCAAAAAGCACTAATTTGCCCGTGCCCGTTGGATTGAGTTCCTTGAGCACCATCGCCGCAGTAAGACTACACAGGAACGCCCTCCACAGCACTTTCCGCGGGAAATACGTACTAATCTCCTCGTAGCTAAACAGCACGCCTCCGATCGGCGCGCCGAACGCTACTGACAGTCCCGCTGAGCATGCCGCGCTGAGCAGCTCCCGCATCTTACGGCCGTTGGATGCGTATTTGGGTATCAAGCGCCCGGTTAGGTGGCCGATGCAAGTGGAGATGTGGACAAAGGGACCTTCTTTCCCGAGACAGAGGGACGAGGATACGGCGAAGATTGCGCCGAGGGATTTTACGATTAGCACGGGGAGGGAGAGGAAGGATGGGATTGAGAAGCCGGAGAGGATGGTTTTTATTTCGGGGATGCCGGAGCCGGAGGCTAGGTACATTACTTTGCCTTGTGCGGTTGGTGTGGGCGGTGGGTTGGAGGAGGGAGGGGAGGTGGTGGTTGTGGAGGTGTGGCCGTTGGTTGGGATCTTCGTGGTAGGGTTGGAGGATGAGGTCGATGGGAGGGTAGACCGAGTCAACATGGTTAAACTCGAACTTATGATGCCGAAGGCCACTGCTATGCCCACGTAGATTGCGAAACTGCTCTTGTAATCATGGCTCCAGACTTTCCAATCTGCACACTCTTCTGTACTTTCGTTCGTCAACAATCCTATAAATGAACTCTTCTCAGCGACGATGCAGCAATTCTCTCTGTTCCGCAAGAAATGGCCAGAGCAATATCCGGTTTTCCAGTCCGAAACAGTTACTACGGCGATATCGACAAGGAAAGCGATACATGCTGTCAATGCACCAATGACTACGACAGCGAGCCAGCCCGAGGAAGCGTCGAGGAGTGTGAGCAATTTGAAGCGAAGACCGGGGTGAGAGTGAAGAGCACGGTAGCGGTATGAGTCTTTTACCTGGGTCGCGAATTAGTATACTCATCCACGTGTGGGGTTGTCAACGAGATGTGGTAGTACCAAATCGTGTAGCCAGTCAATGGTGGTGTAGTCATTATACGGTAATCGTTCTCCAACTGGACTTTCTGCTAACTGCTGTTCTTCTTTCGTTACTGTAGACGCGATGATTGAGGATGCTTCTTCGTCTTGTTCATGTTGGAGATGGGATAATAGAGGTTGGTGGAGGAGAGGGGTACGTTCGTGTCTGTTTTCTTCGTCAGAAGCCATGGCTGTAGATTTGAATGAGGTATCAAGGAGAGTAAATAGAAGACAGCATGATGCAGATAACTGAGGTACATATCGAAGCTCCAATGTGGCTTGCCCAATGACGCAGGCAGGCACATCCCGTACGCACGCTTATCTGCCGCGGAAATAGATCTACTCGCAAAGCCTGGGGTAAACATTGTGGGATGGGATGATTGCCAGGCTTGGCTGGGGGTAGTAGAGATAAGGAAAGCACGCTAGATGATTGGTGCGCAAAGTCACTTCCTGTGCAACTACACCAACTCTCAATACTTGCGATTGCATTAGAATAAACCACAATCGCAGAAGAAGCATTGCAGTACTCTGAGAAACTACATGGACATGTCTCTGTTACAGGAATCTTACCATTTCCAACCTTGAACCCACCGCCTTGAACCAGAACACCAGGTGAGGTCCAATATCCAGACTGAACATACACGGTATCATGGAGGCCCAAATCATGACTGACAAAGGAAATCGATGCGGCTCTGAGTAGAGAGGTGATGGAGAAGCAGGCGCTACAAGCGATTGCCGCTAGACGTATTATGCGGATGCCGCAGCGTTCTTCTGAGCAGTGTAGGCGTCTGTGTATTTCTATAGATATGTTAGAGCCTGTATCAACGTCGTGTTCGTTATGCATACCTTCTTCTCAGCAGCGCCCAAAGACTTCCACTCCTGGGAGATGAGCTTCATAGCCTCGAGAGGGGAAATGTTCTTGAAGTCTCCGGACGCAAACCTTTCTTTGACAAAGGCGGCATAGGCGGGTATCACTTTGTTCACATGACGCTCATCGACAAGCTTGGCAGTATGAGCTGGAGCCTTCTTCTTTTCACTCGCATAGATCCTCCGTAACTGGGCACGAGCGTTATTCGCAATGCGGATCTGGTCGGGAGTGTAGGCCTTGAGCCATGCGTCGTACTCGGCTCTTCTAGCGACAGTCCTCTCGCTTGCGAGGTGGTTGTAGTGCTTCAGACAGTTAGTATAGTGTGATGCACTGTGAGGCGGACAGGGCTTACC
This sequence comes from Alternaria ventricosa, assembly GCF_023758065.1. NCBI lineage: Eukaryota > Fungi > Ascomycota > Dothideomycetes > Pleosporales > Pleosporaceae > Alternaria > Alternaria ventricosa. Next base: position 825,541 of record NW_026055694.1, on the reverse strand, counting down.
TCAAGCTCAGCGGGGGTCAATTTCTGGAACTCGGCCGTAGCAGCCGGAAGTTGCCCAGTCTTTTGGCCCGGAACACCAGCCAGCTTTTCAGCTAAGAAGACATGGAGAGCAGACAATGACCTGCGGCTTACGGGCTCCTTGAGTGCCTTGGCGCGTAGCTCTCGGAGCTTGACCTTTTGTTGTTCTTCGGGCGTCAAGACCTTCTTGACGCGCTTCTTGGGCGCAGGCTTCTTCGCGGCAGGCTTCTTCGCCTTCTTCTTGGGCGCCGCCTTCTTTGCTGCGGGCTTCTTCTTGGGAGCCGCCTTCTTTGCTGTTGTGGCCGTCTTCTTGGGCGCAGGCTTCTTAGCGGCGGCTGTCTTGACCGCCTTCTTCACTGTCGCCGTGGGCTTGGTGGCGCGCGTAGTTGTAGCATACGACCGGCGGTTCTGGAGAGCAGAGGCGAAGGCGCGTGAGAGGGCGCGCGCATACGGAAGCTGGGCGGCATTGCGGGCGAGGAGGGTGCGACCGAGGGTGCGGGCGAGCTGCGGCATGTCGTGTGGGGAGGCCCTGGGGGCGTCGGCTGCCAAGCGGCAGAGTGCGCCGGCCAGCATCGTGGGAATTGGCGGGCGTGTCGTCGGGGCGCGTGGTGGTGGAATTGACGAGCGGCGGCGCAGCTCTGGGCGGGCAATTGACGGGGTGTTTAGGCGTTGCAGCGTCGGCGGTGTAACGAGAGGTTGGGAGCTAGAGAGACTAGCAGGAACGTCATCTAAGGAGGGCGTAGTCAGGCACGCTCTGCATCTGCATCCTCTACCCCACCATCGCGAAGTCACTGTGCCATCACCGTCGCCAATGTCAATGCGCCAGGGGCCACATATCTTTTTTCAAGCTACGACCAGGTCTCATGTATATACAGTCTATTGCGCAAACATGCACGCTCAGCACATCGCATTTATATCAACTACTTGCTTATATCACCTTGTAACTGTTGTCATGTTAGCGAATCATCTGCATAGTATTGGGGAAGCTCATACCTCCACGGGTGGTCCTCGTCGCCGTACTGGATGGCCTCCATCCAGTCCTTCATCTGCTGTGCAATTGGGCCGGCTTCGACGTGGTCTTCCAGTCCGCAGTCGACAAGCTGTCCCTTCCAGCTGATCTTGCGCACCGGAGCGACAATGGCAGCAGTACCCGCACCGAAGATCTCCATCATGCGTCCCTCGTTGGCAGCGTCGGCCACCTCCTTCATGGTGAACTTGCGCTCTGATACGGTCCAGCCCTTGGGCACCAGTCGTTCCCGCGCAAGCTCGAGGATTGAGTCGCGTGTTACTCCCTCAAGAATGGTTCCGTCAAGAGGCGCAGTGAGCAATTCTGGCTTTCCGGTCTCCTTGTTCTTGATGGCTGCAAACAGATTCATGGTGCCGACCTCGGTGATGAACTCTTCCTCGCCAAACAGCCACAAGTTCTGATGGAAACCGCGGCTTGCAGCCTGCATCTGCGGGACGATGCAAGGTGCGTAGTTGGCACCAAGCTTCTTGTCTCCAACACCTCCAGGCCATGCGCGCACAGCGTAGTCTGTAGCCTCGAGCGAGATAGCCTTGAATCCGGTTGGGTAGTATGGGCCGACAGGGGAAGCGATCACGTAGAGTAGTGCAGACGCGGGAGGGCCGACGCCGAGGGTGCGCTGTGTGCCGATCATAGTTGGACGAAGGTAGAGAGAGTAGCCTCGCGCACTGGTATGGTCAGAGTGTGTTATAGCCAACAGATGATTCAGACTGAACGTACTCAGGAACGAAACGCTCATCCTCCTTTACAAACTTGCCGATGAGCTCGATCAAGGCGTCAGGGTCAAATGTGGGCAATGCAATTCGCGCCGATGACTTGTTCAGCCTGGCCATGTTCTTGTCCGGCCTGAACAGCCTGATGTTGCCGCTCTTGTCCTTGTAGGCCTTCATGCCCTCGAAGCACTCGAACGCATAGTGGAAGACGCACGTCGCGGGGTCGAGACTAAGGTTTTGGTAGGGAGTAATGCGTGCTGGCAGCCATCCTTCTGTTGCTGTCCACTCGAGCGAGAGCATGTGATCTTGAATACGTGTTAGATGTAAACTTTGGTGCCATTGGAGCTGTTACCAGAGAAGTTGCGGCCAAAGACAAGTTCTTCATGCGGCAGCAGATCCTTGGGTGTCGTCGTCTTGGTTATGGAGAGCTTGGTCGGGTCGATATCCTGTATCTTCTCGCCGACAGACTTGTCAGCATGAATGCTGTAGGGTCGCTGGGTCCGACATCGCAGCGAGGCGCTGAGCGGTGCTACAGGCGAACGGAAGGCGCCACGGGACAGGCAAGAGAGCAATCGTGAAGACCGCTGCGGAAGCATTGTGAGGGATGCAGTGCAAGCGGAGAGGGTGGGGCGAGAAGAGAGTTGGTGCAGGTGGTGGATTCCAGAGTAATAATTATTTTGGGCTACAAGACCGAAGCTGACCGCAGCCTGGAGATATCGGACCTCGCGACACAGTCGCGACAGTCACCTCCGATCGCGCACTGCACCAGCCACCGAATAGGCAACCGTAGGGCGCAATTGACATCTGAATCATCTTCAGCGCGGATATCTGAGGTTATTCGCGTGCTTGGTATCTTGGCCGTGCTGCACTCACGCTGCCCATGTGTGCTGCGTGCGCTCACGTCATGCAAGGCGGGAGACTAGAGACGGCCCTGGCATCCTTCTCCACAGCTCGCGTGGGGGAACTAACACTTGGCTTTGTCTATCAATTGACTTTTGGGTCTCCGCCATCATACCGACGAGTCTAGACATTGCGCGACTCCTTGGTGATTATCCCAGGACATTTTGCGGAAAGAGCGACCCGAATGTCTTGATCCTCTCGGCAGTTCCAGCTGTCTGTCTCAGATCTCACGCGCATACCAACACCGCCCACGCCAACATCACAGTCCATGACGCCCTCGCTCGACTCCCACAGTATCGCCGCGCGCGCGAATAGACCACCAGCACCATGTTCTCCAACGCCCTAAAGTCCTTCACTTCCAACATCTCGAGCAACTACACCCTCAGCCCCCAGCCCACGTCGTATTCAGGGCCATGGAAGATATACGACGCGAAGAAGAAGTCGACGGGGAAGGCGGCATCTGTCTTTGTGTTCGAGAAGAAGTCGTTGGAGCCACCAGCTGGCGCAGGTTTCGGTGGGCGCTCAGCGGCTTCAGGACTCAAGCGGGCGCATGAGGAGGTCGTGGAGAGACTCAAGAAAGAGGCCAGTTCCTTAGCTCGGTTACGGCACCCAAGCGTATTGGAGTTGGCGGAGCCAGTCGAGGAAACCCGTGGCGGCGGCCTCATGTTCGCGACAGAGCCCGTCACCGCATCGCTCGCTGGCCTGTTGCAAGAAAAAGACGAGCAGGAGAAGGCAGGCGGTGTTGGAGGACGCCGCAGCCGATACGTCATCGAAGAAGCCGATGGCCAGAAGCGAAGACGCGAGCTCGAAATCGACGAGCTCGAGATACAGAAAGGGTTGTTACAAATCGCAAAGGGCTTAGAGTTTCTGCACGAGAGCGCTGGACTGGTGCATGCGAATTTGACCCCGGACGCCATCTTCATCAACGCTAAAGTAGGTAGCCACAATGCTACTCAATCTTTACCAACACTTTGCTGATCACCGTGACAGTCTGATTGGAAAATCTCAGGTCTTGGTTTCTCAACACCTCCAGAGAACTCGACGAAGCCCACCTCCGTTACGCCCATCTCGCTCTCAGAAGTCCTCAACTACGATGCCCGCCTGCCTCGACACGTTCAGCTGAACATAGACTACTCTTCGCCCGACTTCGTCATGGACAACAACATAACTCCTGCGGCAGACATGTTCAGTCTGGGCATGCTCATCATCGCACTATACAACTCGCCGCACAAGAGCCCGTTGGATTTCAATGGTAGTTCCTCCTCCTACAAGCGGACGTTTTCTTCGTCTTCCTCGGTTCCAAGTAAGACGAACAACTTCATGTCTTCGCAACCGTTACCGCGAGATGTCGTCAACGGCGTTCTAGATCGCTTGATAACACGGCGGCCGGCGTCGCGCATGGATGCACGAGAGTTTCAACAAGCACAGTACTTCGACAACATCCTAGTATCCACGATCCGCTTCCTTGACGGACTCCCTGGGAAGACACCCAATGAGAAGTCACAGTTTATGCGTGGTCTGCCGCGTATCTTGAACCAGTTTCCCAAGTCTGTACTTGACAAGAAGATACTACCTGCTCTACTTGAGGAGATGAAGGATCGGGAGCTTCTCACTCTGATACTTCAAAACGTCTTCAAGATCATTACTATGCTTCCATCTGGCAAGCGAGTATTTACCGAGAAGGTGATACCCAAGCTGCGAGAGACATTCTTGAGTGCCCCGGCTGCGAACCCAAAGGCCCCAGTTCAGGAGAGGGACAGCCTGAAAGAAGCTGGCCTCATGGTGCTTCTTGAAAACATGCAGATCGCTGCTGACAATTCGAGCGGCAAAGAGTTCAAAGACGATATTCTTCCAATTATTAACCATGCGCTCGAATCGCCTACTCATTCGCTAGTCGATGCAGCTCTGCGCACGCTGCCTATTGTTTTGCCGATACTAGACTTTTCAACTGTCAAGAACGAGCTGTTCCCTGTGATTGCTAGCATCTTTGCGAAGACGAGTAGTATGGGTATCAAGATTCGCGGTCTAGAGGCTTTTAAGACACTCTGTGGTGGAGGAAATGATCAGCAGGACGACGTTCAAGGTGATGGCCTTACTGGGATGGTAGCAGCCCCCAAGGCGAAGAGCTCGAATGTCTCAATTCTCGACAAGTACACCATTCAAGAGAAGATTGTACCGCTACTGCGTGCCATCAAGACGAAGGAGCCTGCCGTTATGGTATGTCAACACAAACAAACAAGCCATGAGCAACATGCTAACACATTGACAGATGGCAGCACTCGACGTCTTCAAGGCTATCAGCCACCAAGTTGACAGTGACTTCCTCGCTATGGATGTACTCCCCATCTTGTGGTCGTTCAGTCTAGGACCGCTGCTCAATCTGCAGCAATTCCAAGCGTACATGAACCTCATTAAGACGACATCCGCGCGTGTCGAAAACGAACAGACGCGCAAGCTGCAAGAGCTCGGCGCAAACGGGTCCACAGCAACTACACGCAACGAGTTCATGTCATTTGGCGGCCCATCAGCGACCAACGGCTTCGATACTAGCAACGGGAATGGAGACACGGATTTCGAAGCGCTCGTACGTGGAGGACAGCAAGGTCCATCAGGTGGTACAGACATGCTAGTTGGAGACCCATGGGCGAACGCCTCCGCATCAGCTTCATCCTCCACGATCCTCCCCTCGCGCCCATCCACCAACCGAACCAGATCCAACAACGCATCTCCAGCCCCAACCTTCTCGTGGTCCACGCCTCCCGTTTCTCCACCACCAAACACCAGCCTCGGCGCCCCGAAACCACAAGGCAGGGCCATAACTCCAGACAACACACTAAACACACTCAACTCCTCGTTCCCCGCTCTTAGCGCGGCAAACCCAGGCATCGGTAGCTCATCATTCACTCAACAACAGGCAATCCGACCAGCCATGAGCATGAACAACATGGTATCCCCTACAACGACAACACCCTCCTACACAAACCCCACACAGAGCGGAGGCATCGACTGGAGCAAAGCAAGCGGCAGCACAACAATGTCATCCTCAAATACCTGGGGTAACAACACAAACACAACGAATTCGCTATCGAGTTTCCCTTCTATAGCTCCACCGCCCTCACAACCACGCACGCAATCTCCTTACTCGTCGTTTAGCATTGCGCCTCCGCCGGCTAAGCCAGCGGGTACGGGGTCTTTTGGTATTGCGCCGCCGCCAGTGGGGAGTCGGACGGCGAGTACGGGGGGTGGGATAGGCATGGGGATGAATAGTATGGCGAGTTTGAGGGCGCAGACGCAGAGTCAGCAACAGCAACAACAACAACAACAACAACAACAGCAGCAACAGCAGCAAAACCAGCAACAGATGAATTGGGGAAGTGGAGGCGATAGTTTGATCTGAGAGGATCGTAGATGTGCGTGTGGATGTGGGAATGGAAAGAGTAGTCTTTTGTGGCGTATTAGCGGGCGTCTGATTTTCTGGAGATGTGGTAGATTATGCAAGAGATGGTAAGTGATACAAAGTATCCACTAGAACGTATTGAACAGACGGATATCAAGCCGTTGTACACTCACAACCACCGTGTACGGGAAGCACTCAGAAAAACCATGTTCATTCTTGCGTGACACCCTATTTCTTAGTCTGAGACCGCGTGGTGGCTACTCGTACTCTAGACGCGACAGCCCTTTTCTCCACGTATCTAGCCCATGCCCTACCCACGACTATGCTCTCGACGGCTCCAACGACTATCTCAAGAACCACGTGCCAGTGGCGTTTCAACGGCGTTACGCGTCATCATTGCCTGGCTAATAAGGTACTACGGAATGAGCCGTCAACGGTTCTTCGATTAAGCGCTTGGGTTACTTCGGGGCTGGTGTTAGTCTTTGACGGGTCGATACGATGCAGAGGAGTTGTGTTGCAAGAATCTGTGAGCTATCTTTCCGGCCATGGACGATGCGACCAAGTGTCCTCAACATAACCGTTAAGTATACGTTCATAATGGGAGCTCTCGACCAGATGCGTGACAGTCAAGAGGACAGCGTTGTGAATAGAAAGACTAGATGCCCGCAATCCGTAGAGCGAGCCGTTGTTGCCTCGTCGACCGGGTGTTCGTTTACTGCGTGGACTTGAGCACCTCTTGTGGAAGTGATACACGGTTCAGAATCCCACAGCTTCACTGAATCTGGAGTTTCTGCCTTGTCGCTCCCTTATATCACCCGAGTGTAGCCTTCCGGTCTACAACTGTAGCGGCTGCGAATGTGAACGCGCACGAGACAGGGTTTCCTCACCAGCTGCCAAGTCGAGATCAGCAATGCGCATAAGCCATGCAGCGCCCAGGACAACAATGAGGACGATCACGCAATCTTGCGTGCGCTCTCGCTTTCGCTACATTGTCGTAAGGCCAACCGTCTGGCAAATCCTGCGTCAAGATGTACGATGCTGCAGGGCGTTGTTTCGGAGTACGATAGTCGGGAGCGTCCACGGCTGTCTAGATAGCGGATCCGTACCCTGCAGGACAATCACCCCTACAACGTGGCCGACACTGTGGTTCTTGCCGTTTCCCTTGCGATATTGAGTTACTCCGATTAGACGGGTTGAACTTCCGAGGGAGGCCCATATTTTGCACGCGACACGGCGTTTGTGTGGCCAGTCGAGATAAGCAAAATCGGAAGGATCAGATGCTGGGTGCTGTGCATTGGCGAGGCTTGGAGGTGGTATTTCGCCCGCGTTATGGCGTAAGCTAAGCAAGCCAAGCCAGGCTTACCGGTGGTGGGATTGAGCTTAGCAATGGAGCTTAGCGGGCGCCACAGTGATGTCAAGCCTGGGAACCTGACTTTTGAGCCAGTACAACGGTGTGCCGATATGAAGAGGGTGTGACAGATACGCAGGAATGCGGCATCGCAGCAGCGCCACCGGTCTGGTTATCTCGAGGATTTGACGATTGACGTAATGAGTCTTCGACAAACGACCTGGTCTATGGCCAGACTCTCCACGTGCGCGACAGTGAGATGGCAGATCTGTGCCGTTGAAGCGGTAGCGATGCGTCGGACGTCACGCTCGCCCGGTACTAATCAACTAATGCGATTAAAGCACACGAAGCGGCACTCGCGGCGCCAGGGCAGAGGATTTCACTGAGATTTCATAGCGTGAGGGCGGGAAAAGACGACAGTGCAGCGGTCATAGCGCGGCGAACGGCTGGTGTTTGTGCGAGTCTTCATAGGCGCGCTCAAACTCGGTAGGCGCCACCAGGCAAAAGCAGTCCCCACTCTTGCGCCTTCCCTGTTCGCCTTCACCGAACTCTCCTCTGCCCCCGCAAGTTTTGGACTAGCTATCCCGGCACCCTAGCTTACGCTCCTCCACTGCTCAACTCCCTGCACCCGCTATCACCTTGCCCCCGCGCATATTTAACGATCTTCCTGCCGCCTCTCCACCGTTTACCCAACCTACTCCAACACTCCCCTGCCCGAGTTTTGAACACGCAATTAATGCTCCCAGAAGCGGCTAACCGTCGTTCTTCCTACTACACTCCTTACAAGAGGTGTATCCGTTGCGTAAAATGGCGTTGAAGTCTCTCTTCGGCGGCAAGGCCTCGCCCGCCGACAACAACAGCCAAAGCAGTAATGAAAAGGTCGCCTTCGAGAAAGAGAAGGGTTACGACGCCGAAGCCCAAGGAGGAATTCTACCTACGTCCACCGACGCCGACTCTGACGCTAGCATCACCATCGGCAGGCAGATTGAACTGGAAGCCAACAATGCTATCAAGTACCGTACTTGCAGCTGGCCCAAGACCGCGGCTCTGTTGTTCTCCGAGTACATTTGCTTGGCTATCATGTCTTTCCCCTGGTCCTACTCGATCCTCGGTCTCGTTCCAGGCTTGATCTTGACTTTCGTCATTGCCGGTCTCGTCCTGTACACGTCCCTGACCACCTGGTACGCGCACTCAACATCCTATCCGCAAACGCCATACTTACACAATCTAGGGAATTCTGCATGCGCCATCCCCAGATTCGCGACGTCTGTGACATTGGTCAGATGCTCTTCTGGAACAAGAAATGGGCCTTTTACGCTACAGCAGTCATGTTCGTCCTGAACAGTAAGCGACCATCCCTGTCAAAGTGCAGCAATCTAGTACTAACTCTTCCCTAGATGTTTTCATCATGGGTCTGCATTGCCTTGTCGGAGCCAAATGGTGGAACACTATCACTGGACACGGTACCTGCACTATCGCCTTCGCTGCGATCACTGCCATTATCTCGTTCGCAGCTTCGCTTCCGCGAACTTTCAGCACCCTCGCTACGCTAGCGACTGCCTCCGCAGGGTTCACTTTCATCTCTGTCATCCTCGCGGCAGCATTCTCCGGTGTTGACGGAAAGCCCGCAGGCTATGACCCCGCTGATCCTCTCAAGGTCTACGCTATACCCCCAGCTGGAACCACTTTCGTTATGGGCATGAGTGCTTTCATGAACATTAGCTATACCTTCATCGGCCAAATCACCCTCCCTAGTTTCATCGCCGAGATGAAGGAACCCAAGGACTTCCCCAAGGCGCTCTGGGCCGTCACCATCTGCGAGGTTCTCGTCTTCAGTCTCGTCGGAGGTGTTGTGTACGGTTACACCGGTACCAACTACATGACTTCCCCGGCCTTCGGCTCCATCTCCAACGAGGTCTACAAGAAGGTATCCTTTACCTTTATGGTACCCACAATCATCTTCCTCGGTGTTTTGTATGCTTCCGTAACAGCCCGCTTTGTCCTGTTCCGCATCTACGGTTCTCAGTCCCGACACAGGACTGGTCACACTATGGCCGGATGGCTCACATGGATCGCAATTCTCGCTGTGCTCTGGGTCTTTGCCTTCATCATCGCCGAGGTTATTCCATTCTTCTCCGACCTGCTCTCGCTTATGAGCTCGCTGTTCGACTCGTTCTTCGGATTCATCTTCTGGGGCGTAGCGTACTTTCGTCTTCGCAGAGAGGCGCATGGACCAAATTTCTGGAAGGTCCGCGGTTGGAAGGGATATGCCGGGTTCTTCTTCAACATCGTACTTTGTCTCATTGGCCTGTTGTTCTTGACTGCGGGCACGTATGCGACTGTCCAGTCTATTATTGACGGTTACAAGGCCGATGGTTTTGGTGGACCTTTCACTTGTGCCGACAACGGTTTGTAGACGTTGAGTTCGTCGGAGGTCGTTGGCCAGGACGCCATCGTGTTGGACCTAGTAGAATCTTGGCTATGATGGATAACAGCGATTATGCTGGGCTTGTCTGGTCGGAAATACACGGTTAATTAGGGCGTTGTTTGAATTTCTCATCATTAAGAGACATGGTATACCCCGCAGTAATGGCTGCAGAAGCTGAACGCGTTGTGACAGAGGTCAAAACTGCGTAGTTTCAGCAATAAAAACTAAAACAATACAATCGTACACGAACACATTGCAAGGTTGCCGTTAGCCGATAATGCGTGAGGCGCTCTTTCCGCGATTGCTGAACACGCGGATTAGCGAGACGTCATAGCTCCACATGTTCATCTGCCGGGCAAGCTGTCAACACCTAGGCATCCCCCACAGCTTTCGCATGTTGGAACTGACACTCTTCTTACACTGACTGCTGTCGTAATTTGATGCTTTGTAGCTTACCGGAGCTTTCCCACTACCATGACTTCGTATATTGACTTCAGCAAGCCCAGCTTGTGGGGTAAGTGCCAACATCCAGATCCCCGCAGCCGCGGATGCGACAGCTAACATGTGGCAGTGTCTGCGGCGAGCATCGTGTTCAACCCTACATTCTGGAAGTAAGTGCAATCGACCATTCTCCTTCACAGACACTAACAGAGTTTCAGCATCGCTGCGCAGCAAGGTACATAACCTCATCATCGCTTTTTACGGCTATAGCCGAGCCTCGGGAGGCTGCTGGGTGTCCCAGAGCAGAAGACGGAAACAAAGAAGGCTAACACAGTCCAGAATATCACAACAAAGTTATCACAAAGCTCTTTGGTGGCAACGCGCGACTTGGATGCTATGCGCTCGCCGTAACCATCTTCTCGCTGGGTATCTTCCGAGACTACCTGTACGTACAAGGCTACCACTGTCTCCAGACATGGACCTTTGCCCGAGCGAGTCGATATACTGACTGTTCATCCTCAGTTACAATGAAGCTCTCGCCGACCAACCCACGCACCCAACCCTCCTAGCCCCCGCCATCAAGTACTCCGCGATTCCCCTCTTCGCCATGGGAAACACCCTCGTCCTGACCTCCATGTGGGCCCTCGGTGTCACCGGAACCTACCTTGGAGACTACTTCGGCATCCTGATGGACGAGCCCGTGACAACATTCCCCTTCAACGTCTCCAGCTCGCCCATGTACCACGGCTCAGCTATGTCCTTCTTGGCCACAGCTCTCTGGTACGGAAAGCCAGCAGGTATCTTCCTTACCGCAATCGTCCACACTGCATACTCGATTGCGTGCAGATGGGAGGACCCATTCACGGGTATGATCTACCAGAAGCGCGAGGAAGAGAGGGCCAAGGGAAAGAAGGGCTTGTAGATGATGAGATTCTACAGTGGCCGACCCGATACAACAGGATGGTGTGCGGCGCATGGGCTCTCCGTATGGCCTCGCCGAAGCACATGAGAGCGCATTCTGTCTCCATCCGTACACGCGTGGATAGCAGAGGAGAAGAAGGTGAGGCAGCTTGTCTTTTCAACAAGACAGTGGAGCAGAGGGTATTAAACTGCCAATGGGTGGAGAGGTATACGTAGCAGCATACAAAAGTTCAGTTGATTTGACATGACATGATAGCCCAAAGCGACAACACCCCAAGCAACCTTTACTTTCATCTCCTACTGGTAGGTACAGTATCTCATGCAATCAGCTCGCGTCTCGATTCCTGTTTCTGATTTGATTGGTTGTCCATTCACACGATTCCATCTCATTCGCGATTCAATCCACACAGGCTGTCAACTCAAGCACGTGGCGGCACAGTTCTCCCTTGCAGCTCGGGTAATACAATATATAGTGAACAGCGAGTTCGTCACCATAACAATCTCTAGAGCAATAAATTAAATTCCTCAAATCTTTCAGTGTGCACTCTAATATGTGCAAAGTAGCCAACCTGGTATACAACACCTCTGATAACCACCTCTTTCCATGTCTGTCTAAGACACGCAGTCCACCAAACGCCATGCTTCCCAAACCATTACGTGGTATTAAAAGAAAGAAAGATCAAACCTCCTGCGCGGTACCAACTCTCGAGTGCATAGAACTCGGCGGGTTCCCAGCATGTGGCGCGCCATTACGATTCAACACACCCAACTCACTCTCATCCACACTGTGCCCATTCGCAGTACCCTGTGCATCCGCACGTCTCCTGAGCGCAGTCTCACTGCCTCCATTCCTGCTCCAACCCTCTGTACCGACGTAGCTACCCCTACCAACACCGATGCCCCACGCGCGATCGTAGCTCCTAGGTCCCCAGGCCCATCCCGCACCCCGTGTAATGGGCAGATGATACCAACGGAACGAAAACCACGCACACGTCACACCAATCAGCGTACCAAACAACATGTCAAACCCGAAATGGCGGAAATCGGTAAAGCGGGTGCTTGTTATGTAGATGGCGGCGCAGATGGGGACCAAGATGAGGACTAAGGTGTAAACGGGTGGAGCGGCGTTTTGGTAGCGGATGGGTACTACGGCGTCGTCGTTGTAGGAGGTTGGGGATGAGAGGGACGAGTCTTGTTTGTGGATGGGGAGGGTGGCTTGTTTCTTGAGGTTGGAGGGGGAGACGGCGGAGGTGTGGGCGGGGTTTGTGGAGAAGGGGCGGTGGGGGAGGAAGGGGATTGCGACGGAGAATTTGGAGGCGAGGAAGAGGGTTAGGTAGAGGAGGCCAGCCCAGGAGACTAAGAGTTGGTTAGTGGGTTGTTTGAAGAAAAGGGAGGGGGATGCTTACAGCTGGAATGGCCGCTGGGGAAGGACTTGAAACCGTCTTTGAGAATGTCGTTGTCGGTGTTCCGGCAGATTCCTGAGGTGACGAGTACCCAAGCTGGATTGAATTCCTCATCAACAACAGGGTTGACAGCGAAGTCCCGGATGCGTCTCAGGTCTGGGTCACATCTTGACAGAAGATCCGGTCGCGGCTTTCCGAAGAGGTTCTTCATGCCCTGTGTGATGAGGAATGCCGTCGCAAGCGAGAGCGCAAGACCCATCCAGCCGGTGTTCCATTCCCAGAGCTTCCTCCTCCAAATGAGCGACTTGGGTGTTCCGCGCTCGGCGGTTGGTCCAGGGACCCAAACAAGGCACACGATCATGACGATGGCGGCGGGCGCAATGAGGGAGACTACCACGAGGAGCCATGTCGGTATCATTTCGCTAGTCTGGTACGGGTACGATATCGAGAGGTCGACTGGCGAGAAGGGTCGTCGAAAGGGCTCGACATATTCCCAGCCGCCGGCGATGGCTGCAATGGCGATGATGACGATCCAGTCGAAGACGTAGGAGAGGACGAGGCGAACCGACGGCACGCCGACGCCTTTGATAGTCCTCATGTTTGCGAGAGTGGGTGTCTAATGACGACAGACGGAGAAGAGAAGAATGCAAGTCAAGTCCAGACAATAGATCAAAGGGACAAGCGCATTAAGGCGGCTAGAGAAGGCCAAGACAAAGGCGAAAGTCTAGCGTTGGGTGACGCTGTGCGACGGTATTACAAAGATACGGTATACGGTATGCTGCGGTCGGTGTTGACGTGTATGGCGCCCACCGAATAGAAGAAGAAAGAACAACTAGGACGTGTAAAGATTACGAGGCAGGCACGGGAGCGGAGGGCAAAAGGGTGAAGGGGCACGCGAGCATGGCCAAGGCCCAGGCTGACGGTTTGAGGCTGTGTGTGATGGGCGCTGGGCGTTGGTCTTGATCGTCCGGATGTCTCAGCTGGCGCCCAGAGCGCCCCAAACAGTGACATTTCCTTATTGCGCCGGCCTGACTTCGGTGTCCGAGGCTTGCACCAGCTGTTCGACCGCGCGGTCCGCAGACATGTTCACATAAACATTGAAGATGATAATAAGATAGAGTTTGGCATGTATTACGCAGATGCACGATGATGTCTGTCAAGATGTTAGTCGATCTGGGGGCCGGGATGGCAGCTAGCCGCGCGATGGGGAGCGCCACAGGGAAGTCTCCGCATCTCCGCCCACCACGTCATTTTTAGATTTGCAGCCAGAATTGCGCGTACTCGAATGCGCAGCCCTCGCGATCGCCCAACACGCCCAGAATACCGAGCATACCGACACAGACGCCCGGCACTTCCGACCAGCCTCACGCGCAGCCCACCATGGCGCTTCCAGCACCAACCATCGATCTCCTCCTCAACCTCATCGACACGCGCCCGCAGTCCATCCTCTCCTCGCTCGAGCAGCACCCGCATCTGGCCTCTGCACGCGATGCACACGGCTACTCGCTAGTCCATGCCGCAGCCTCGTACAACCAACTCGCCGTGCTGCGCGACCTGGTCCAAAAATACAATGCCGACGTCAACATCACCGACGAGGACGGCGAAACGCCCCTCTTTGCAACCGAGAAGACCGAAGTAGCGAAATGTCTTGTTGAGGAATTAGGCGCAGACACAAAGATACAAAACCAAGAGGGCCAGACAGCAGAAGACAAGATTGGCGAAGAAGAGGGCGAGACACACGAAGTATACCAGTATCTCAAGAGTCTACGCACCGGCGATGAACCAGCTGCACCGGGTGTCATAGAGACTGAGGGTGTTCACCCACCGCCCCCACTACCCGATGGTGTCAAGGTCAATGTAGGCACCATGGAAGAAGATGCTGTCGATGCGCCGGATCCTGAGATACGGAGGCGCATTGAGGAGCTCGCGGCGCGGGAAGATTACGATTCTGAAGAGGTGCAGGCGCAATTGAGGGAGCTGGTGCAGGATGTTGTTGGCGGCATGGGTGCTGATGGTGACAGGAGTGTTAGGCGGAGGGTGGATTGAAGAGACAGGAGATGATGTGCAGTGGGTGCACATGTGGTTGACTCGTCACCCGCGCAACACCACACATAACATCGTCGAACACGAGAGATAGGTCACTCTGCGCCGATTCTCGCCTGACTTGCCCTGGAAACAGTTCAGCACACACGCTGTGCGCACAGCCTCTCGAGATGGTATGCCTGAAGCTACCATGTTCGTCTACAACTGGCACAACCCAACGGTGGTATATTTCCAGCAATGCAGAGGGGCAATTGTATACCAGACTGCCTCCCATAGATGATCTACAAAATGTACATCTCATGGTCCCCACATTGCACCGTCCCAATCTGCATCTTCTCTTGTTCCCCTCCGCCCACTTGATCACTATTCAAAATCTCGATCCTCAAATCTCGATTGCAAGAATATCCACTTACCCAATGCAGCAACTTCCATTCCACCGTTGATTGCGGCAGAATCAGGATTTTGTAGGCCTACTCGGAGTATGTCTCTTTTCATACAGCGGTTCGGTCAAATGCACCGACCTTGGTACACCCATCCGGTCCGTCTGCGTTAGGCAACCTCGCTCTTATGCGCGGATTCCAGCCGGCGACATCGGCGATCTCTGGATTAAGGACAATGGGTGCGATCTGAAGCATCTGTGAGAGATCGGAGGAAGGCACTGCTTACACATACTCGCGTAATCCGACGTGCGAGCGTGAAAGGGCCGTTCACGACGGTAATAGTCTTATCCACACGCAAAACCACACCATCGGGTACAAGCATAACCCATCCGCAACACCAAGCGCACCGAGAACAACGTCATAACGGCCCCATCTGTTACTCCAAGAGGCAACAAACCGCAAAAACCATGGATTCCAGTCGCTCTTCTTCGGACTTATTATTCTCACCAAGACGCACTGATGCCCCTTGACCATTTGCCATTTCCGCTTTATTCCCACAAAAACCCGCGTCTGTGCCGCCTTGTGTTTGGACCGGGGAACACGGCCATGCTCGGCAAGGCATCGGCATTCCCATAATTTTTCGCAAAGTGGGGCGTCTACTCTTACCCGAACACCCATACCCTATCCTCCTCTCGGATCGCTCCCTTGTTTCAACGTTGGCTTGGCGTCTTCGCCACAATCGTTCCCTTTGTTGCCACTTCACCTCCACGGTCTCCACCCGCCACCCTTTTCGGTCAAATCTGCTATAAGGCTGCCTGCATGGGGAAGGAAAGGCCAAAAAGTGTTGATTCTAGTCGGTCAATTGCGGTGCTTCTCGGGGGCATTAAGTGAATCCTTCGGTGAGTTAAGGTGATGGGTGGATGGAGAGAGGGGTTTGGGGGGCGAATGGGCGTGAGACGTGTGGGTTTGTGTGAAGAGATTTGTGAAGGATGGGAGAGGGAAAGGTAAAGTATCTGCTTTCTTTTCTTCTTTCTTTGGGTGAGATTGGGATGTTGGTTCATTGGTAATGTCTGCATATGCGTACGCGGCTTGACCCTTCTCCTCCCGTCCAGAACTGCTCTTTCCGCCTTCCTGTACCGTGTCTCTGCACCGAAGACCTGCGACTCCCGGTTCAAACGGCTATCATAGCGGGCCCTCTCTGATATGCACTATGCATTACCCTGTTCGGGGTGTCTCGCGTACATCTCTGTGTCAGAGCCCCGTTTCCTCCATGCCAAACTCGGTTCGCCATGTCATCCAGCATCATCAGTACCGAATTCTCAGATTCCCACCCCTAATTCCCCCCAAAGAGGTAACTTCTGATACCCCACCGTAGAACACAGTCGCACTTCGCACTTTTTGTCGAACTCCTTCGCACTTCTTCGCACTATTTGTCGCACTCCTTCGCACTTCTTCCAAGGCTCGCACTTTCTCCCTAATCTGGCGCTACCCCTGCCTCCGCGGAAGCAAACCTCATACGATATCTGGTCGTTGTATTGGAACACCGCGCTACTTCTATGTTCTAGATCTTTTTTGCTACCGGGTTGGGAAAGAGAAGAAGAGTGTTGATTGTAGCCAAGACAGCGGGCCGCAACGGGTATGCAAGGGGATGTTTCTGCATTAGGGGGTCGTTGGTACAAAACGTTAGTGTGCTAAAGTACAAGAAGGTCTGTGTGATTTGGATATGGAGGCACCCATCGGGGAAAAAAGTCGGAGTTCTACTTTTTGACCCAGACGTCTACATGACCTTGGGATTTCGTGAACTTGTGTTTTTACGCTAATGTAGACCGCAGCGCATCTGTTCATTGATCACTTCCAATTCAATATGCTCTCTTCGCATGGCCCAGCAGCCGTTCAGCTTCCGCGGCAGAAATACTTCGCGCAATAGATAATCTTTTTGTTCGAACACCCGGTCATCGTTGTGGTGCTCCTCCTCCGGAACACCGATACCCTCAGTCTCCAGCATGAAGGCCACGAACCCATACTTTGCCGCGTATGCCTGGGTGTCCTCGAAAGATATCTCATGCGTAGCTAACGGCGCTTCACAACGCTGCTTGTAGTTGCTGAGCTCGAAACGCTGATTGATCTCTTCCCAGAAGTCCTCCGAGCTTTTAAGTGTTCCCACTTCGCAAAGAGAATGTAGTGGTAAGCTATTCGGTGTATGGTCTTTTCGTCTGCTCTATACGAGTAGTAGAAGCACCCGTCACGGTCGCCACTGTTCTCCTCGACAATTTTGTATAACAACCATGCATGCCAGTTCGTCTCGTTGGTGTAATTCGGAGACTGCCTTTGCCAAAAGCCACTCCTGACGTATGAATAGAGCCCGTCGAAGGCGGGGGCATTATTCACAGGCTTGTAGAGATTTGTATCCAGATACTTCCTGACGAAAGTGTCCCACCACGGCTTGACCAAAGATGATTCTCGCCACTCGTCAAAAGCGGGATCAGTATAGGAGTACCCGAGAGAGGCGACGATCTTGCCTCTGTCTTCATACTGCTTGCGCACTGAGCGCTTTCGCTGTCTGGAGGTAATGGCAGAGCTGCTTTGCGCCATCTGCAGCTGATCGTGGCTGCGAGGCTTTCCGGAAGGATAATATCCGATTGCTGTCTAGGTCAACAACGATCTTGGGACTGCTCGTAGCCACCGAATACATACCTTCTTGTCGGGCGTTTGTTTCGGTGTCCTGTAGTGTGGGAGTTTGAGGTTATCGAGTAACTCAAAGTCTCAGTGACGGTTAGGTGTAAAAGGATCTATCATGATGTGGGCAATATAGGTATGTAAAGGTGAGATTGGTCTATGTAGAAGCTGGCAAAAGCCTGCACGCCCACCTTCACCTATCAAATACCCAGAAACGCCAGAAGTGAAGTGTCTGCTTGATGACATATGTTCAGCATATTAATGTATGCTCAGTCCTACATCGTGCGTTTGGACAGCGCTCGTGGTAAATTAGATACCCACCGATGTTGGTGGTTTTCCAACCATTTCAGAATTTATTCTATGCCATACGTCTTCGATGACACTATCCTTGGAAGGTCGAAGATAGATTCTTGGATGCACAGTGTTCTAGTGAATGAACAACGTGCCGTGCGTACCCATGTGCGCAGTGGACCCAATCCTACCTAGCGCTAGCGCAGCCGCGGGTGGCGATCTCTTTAGTCAGCCACTTGAGCAGCCCTACGAGTCTTGCGAATTCACGCCAATCTTCAATCACCATACGACCTTCCGCCCCACGCATCGCGGCTACCTATACGAAACCTACACGACTATACGGCAATATCCTCGAGATCCGCTGTGATTTCACACCGTACGCGCGGCGACCGTCTCGTAACCGCATTACCCTCTACGCCAAATCACCGTCGACACCACCACAACCACAACCATGGGCAAGGCTGAAGCGGGCAGTACAAAATGGGTGGCCAACAAGATGAAGTCAAAGGGCTTGCAGCGCTTGCGCTGGTGGTGTGAGCCGTGCCAGAAGCAATGTCGCGACGCCAACGGCTTCAAATGCCACGTTCAGAGCGAGGGCCATGTCCGAAACCTGCAAGTTGTCGGCGAGGACCCTAAGAAGTACATTCAAGGCTTCAGCAACGACTTCCAAAGGGATTTCGTCAATCTTCTGCGGACAGCACACAACGAGAAGTGGATCGGCGTCAACAAGTTCTACAACGAGTATATTCGAGACAAGGAACACGTTCACATGAACGCTACTAAGTGGAGTTCGCTCACCGAGTTCGCCAAACACCTGGGGCGCGAGGGCATCTGTCATGTCAAGGAAGACGAAAAAGACGGATTGATGATTGCTTGGAGAGACACCTCTGTCGCGGCTTTGAACAGGCGCAACGAGATCGCAGAGATGGAGGCTGCTGAGGCACGAAGCGGTGCGGGCGAAGACAAGATGCTGAAGAAGATGGCGAAGCGTGCACAAGAAGAAGTCGAGGCTAAGAAGGCTATCGAGGCAAAACGAGCGGCGGCACAAGCAGCAGTACAACAGCAGGTTACTCCACCAGCCGAAGGAGCGTCCCCAACGGAAGAGAAGAAGGCTGAATCGCCTGCCGACGAACAAACACAAGGAGATGAGAAGACCGATGCTACGGAGCCAAAGGCTGATGCAGCGCCTGTCAAGCTCAGTTTTGGGTTGAAAGCAAAGGCTGCACCAGCGAACAAGGCCGGACTTGGTCAGATGAAGAGCCAGAGCATCTTCAAGCGGAAGAAGGACGACGCGACAGCGGAACAAAAGCCTGTGAAGAAAGTCAAGTTATGAGCGAGGGTAGGACGTGATTGATTTTCAACATGCATAGCGCGGCGTTTGGGTCAACATATTATGGCAATGCAATAGGATTTGATTTGCCGAGAGGGCATTCACAGTATCGACTTTTGCTGCTGTTGCCATCACCGGCACTTCGCCTATATCCCGGGAAGAAGACCACGCCATTTCGCATTCTTCTGTCTAGGGGGTGCACGCGCCACACCATCTCTAACTTAGCGCCATTTCGGCGCGTCTACATCATCGAGACGCGTCTCTCCAATATATACCCACCTCGCCTCTTTTTCCTCCAAACCCAACACCTCAGTCTACAAATTTGTCGCAAATACCTCGCAACCTCGTCTCTTACCGCAAACATGTCGCTCGTCACTTTATCGTCCCTCCCCGACCCAGTCCTCCATCTAATATCCGTATACCTTGCGCCCGATCGGCCCAGTGTCAATGATGTTGAAGAAGGCCAGCAGCCAACACTCTATCGCCATATCATCAACCTTTCATTGACGGCGCACTCACTCAATCGCATTTCCTCCGTACACATTGCGAAGAACATCAGCTTAACAATCGCCAACACGCGTTGGGATCTGTTCCTACGCACTGTCACCTCAAATCCCACCTACGCGTCGACCGTCAAATACCTGAAGATGAGCGAAGGCACAATCGACGACAACTACGGCAAACGTATGGAAGCCATGCTCACAGCGCTGAGTGGATTGGAGGCACTATACGTGCATCACAGCAAACGAAGCCACGCCAACGCCATCCAGCAGCTTCTCACCTCAAAGCCAATACCACTATGGGATACATTGCGCGTACTGCGCTTCAACCACACCAACAGCTGGGGCGAACCGGCCATTGTGCAACTCGATTTCGAGCGCACAGAAACAGGCAAGAAAAATGGACTAGGCATCACAGCTGGCACAGAGCTGCTCACTGGAGAGCTAGAGGATTTAAGCTGTCATAGGTTTCTGGATATACCAGTCATCAGTAAGGTCAAGGTTTCTACACGCGACTTTGAGAACGATGGCGATGACCAGGATGATGCGGATTGGGTGGATGAAGATGAGGAGGGAGAGGCGGATGATGATAGCGATGGTTGGAGTGAGCGCGACTATGAGGATAACAGCGAGGAAAGCGATTGGGATTCAGAGGATGAGAGCGATTACGAAGACGATTGGGAGGCGGAGTATGGGTTCAGTGTACCGAAGGCAGAACCGGCTAAGGATCTGGCGGTTCCCAATACTGCGGTCGTTGTTCCTGGAAGGAGTCTTTTGGACTTTTGAGGGTGGTTGGGACTTGGAGATGTTTCATTGTTGGGTTGAAGAGGCTAAGACTAGATTTCTTGTTGTGTATTATACCATGTTACTTTACTGATTTGTTAGACCGACTCATTTATTGAGTTCACCCATCTACCACGGCAAGATCATTTAATGGTGAGACCCATATCTGGAGCATCGCATTCGAACGTGAAAATCGGGTGGTGGACTTGCTTGCAGGCATATGAGCAAGCTACTAAATTCAGTCTCTAGTATGAGCCGAAAGAGAGATCCACATCGTTGATGTATTGCAATGTATTCCATTTACTATCGGATACTATCGTAAGCTATATATGCATCTCTCAAGCCCCGTTGCATGGAAGCAACCATCTCTACTCTTCGTTTTTTGGTCGACAAGGCAATACAAAAGCCATGCATGCCAGTCAATATCGGTAGTGTATTGACGGTTGGTGCGGGTGGATAATGCCATCGCGTCGCACTTCTCGCCATTGATGATCTGAGTGTACACACGCTTGAACTCTCCACTTTGCTTGTCGTATTCGAAGAAAGGCGAGTCCAAGAAGTGTTTACTGAATCTTTCCTAATGTGGCTTCACTACATCACTCGCGCGCCAGTCGTCGAACGCTTGCTTTCGTCAGAAGCCCAATTGTTCGATGATCAGTGCCTTGTTCTCGTAAGACCTGCGCTTGCGTTTCTTGGTGTCTGTGGGGGCCATGTTGGCGCGCGTTCGTAGGGTATCGTAGGTATTGGAAACAGTTGAAGCCACAGTTGCGATTCTGTCAATCATAAGCGAGAAGGACGTATGTGGCTGCCTAGGTAAAGGTGCAAACGGAGCCTTTGCACAATGGAGCGTGACAAATCGGCGGTCAATGAGACATACCGTATTGAGACATCCCGTGGCTGCTATCGACACGTACGTCGCGTCAGGTCAGATTCCGAGATGCAGTTGTCTTGAAAATGAGGCGGCTAGAAAGAAATAACAGCAACATAGGCTTCTAGGTGATTTGCTTGTATTACATTGTCATTGCTTCGTGCCGCATACAGCAGTTTATGATACGGCCACTTCAGGTGCACCTTAGACAGCCGCCCTTGTGATGATAAAACAGCAGAACAGCGCTTGATATAACAACTATTCTTCTACATCCCATCTCCTCTGCATACCCCACCAAACCCCTCCCAAACCACGACCATCTACCCAGACCCCCTCCCCTTCGTCACCGGATCCCTCCCCGGCACCACAACATCCCTCCAAAGATCCTCATCCTGCTCGTGCCGTGGGATAAAACGCCGTGGCTCCGTAAACATCGTCTCACCGGTGATATGCGGCATGGACATTGTAGTATCTATATTGTTCTGAAATCTCATCAGTTATTAGGGACTCCCTGAGAGGTTTGTGTGGGGAGGAAGGAGGAGGAGGCTGGGCATACTGCTGAGATGGTTGCTGTGGTTCTTCGCCGTAGTAGATTGGGGTTTCGAAGTCGGTGGCGGCGTGGGAGAGGATTGTGGGGTCGATTTCGGGGATTTGCGTTGATGAGGGTGGTTGTGATTGCGATGGTTGTTGGGAGATGGTGGTTTGGGGTGTGGTCATTGTGTTTGTGGGCTGCTGCGACTGTTGTGCGCTGGCATCGACTTCGACGATCTTGTCTTCTTGTACTCTTACTTCGCGGTCGCGCAGACGGCGCATTAATCCCAGAAATTGTGAGTTTTGGAACTTCTCGCTTGTGTTATCTGCTACGCGCTCTAGCAGTCGGCCTGCTGTTGCCGCCATCTCGTCGTCTTCGTTTCTTGGCGGTTGTTCTTGCTTCTGCTCTTCTTCTGGTTTCTGCTCGAAGTGTTGGAGCGGCTCTGGTGTTCTCATGTATCCTGCTGCTTCTAGATCCTGCCATATTTGCTCTTCGCTCATCTGAACACGCGATCCGAGCGGGTATTGTGACATGAGGCGTTGGTTGATGGCTTTGATGAGCTCTTCGGCGCGCGTCTTGACTTCTTGAGGGGCATCGCGATTCACGATTCTTTGGAGCGAGTCGACGATCCATTTCCCTTCGTTCGCATCCTGTACCAGAGTACCGCTCTTCTCTAAGCGATCCATGTTCTCTAGATATGCTACTGCTTCGTCGGTTCGCCCGAGACCGGTTTCGCTCCAGACCTGGATGGCGGAGTAGACAGCTAAGCTCACAGTCAGCACTCGTAGGTGGTTTGACGGACACTACACACCTGGCCGCGTTTCTCGTATCCGTTGAAGAAGAGGATCCATCTCACCCGGCCGGTCCAGATCCAGCGCCTCTTGCGCTGGCTGTGTGTGTACTTGCTCTGCTTCTGCCGTCTCCATCATGTCTTGTTGCGCCTGCGCAAATGCTTGTTCAAAGGCCGCCTCGTCGAAAGCCGGTACGTCGTCCTGGGCGCGCTGCTTCCCTTGCGCGACCTCTGAGACTTGGGCGTTCTGGAAAGTCGGGGTCTGCATGTATGCTTGTCCACCAAATCCACCCATGTTGTATCCCGACATGCCTCCATACGGGGTTTGCTGTAACGCAGGCGCCTGTGCGACCGGAGCCTGCTGCCTCAAGAAGTCCTGATGCCATGCTGACGCTGCGCTCGCGGGCTGCTGTCGCTGTTGCTGAAACGTCTGTGGCGGCGGACTGCTAACATTCAAGCGTTGAAAGTCGGCCGCCCAGTCGGGTGCCTGTGACGCTTGCGCAAACTGGGGAGGAGGTTGCGCGAATCGTGGATCGAAAGGTTGGAAGTTTTGTGTTGGAAGAGGCCGGCCCCCAGCTTGAAAGGCTTCAAACTCGTTATCTAACGCGCCTACATTTGGTCCCGGAGATGATCTAAAGCCCTGCTACCGTCAATATGGCGAAGCGCAAGTTTCGAGAATAAGCACACACCTGCGCCGGTGAATGTCTGCCCACCAAGCGGTCCTGCTGAAGCGTCCGGTCTACGGTCGTGTGCTTCTGGAAGTTTTGCAGGGCATTTGAAGGCCCGCAAAGCTCCGCCATGCTGAATCAAGAAGGAGTAAAAGTACACTAAGAGGGGTATCAACGCATGCTACAAGGAAAGTGAGTGAGAGTTGGTCGAAGTGATGGTGTTGCGGCAACTGAGCGTCATGTTCCCGGAGATCAGAAGCCGACCGCATGCCGAGGCAAGAGGCGTGAGTGGGCCCCACGCGTCAGCCCTAGAGCTGTCAGGCAGGTGCGATCCATGGATGACGCACAAGCACGTGCTACACTCTTCACTTCCAAAATCCTGTGAGAGCGGCAGTCGGTAATACCGCGCGTGGCATCAATGAAGTCGCTTGTCTTCGAGCCGAGATTGTCTGAAATTCCAGCACGTTCTGTCCAGAAGGGGTAAATCTGAACCGATGTAGCACAAGACCGGTGAAGAGCTGGAATTCGTTGAGACGCAGAAGACATGCGCAAAGTGTTACACAGCATTTCTAGCGATGTAGACAGGTGAAGTCACATGAGTTGACATCGAGATCAACAATAAGCCAAACTCATACATAGAGAACTACGTAACAGAACAACCGAGCGAAGGTACCTATGTATATGTATAAAATCCTACAGAGAAGATTGGTATATGTCGTCATAAGCAAAGAGACCCAACTCCTTCAAAACACTACCTACCAACCATGAGCTCATCAAAGAACCCTACCTAAAAAACATCTCCCCCAAACTAACATTCGCCCGACTAGACGAACCCCCAACCACACTCCTCGACCTGGACCTCGACTTCTTCCTCACAAAAGCATACTCCTTCTTACCATGTCTATCCCTCCCTTCCGATTCAATAAACAACTTGCTACCGTGTCCAGTGCGCAGACGACGGGTATGCTCGAAGAGGATGTCGGTTTCGCGTTGGGACATTTCGCGGAGGACGATGATGTATTCGGGGTTCTGGGTGTGATGTTAGTATAGTACTTGGTAGCAGAGTATAGGGTTGGTGGATGGGGACTTACAACGTCGTATTCATATGGGATGTCGTAGTAGTGCAGCGTCTCGACGTCGAGATGGCTTCTGTGTACCTTGGCGTAGGTAGGTGGCGGCGCAATAGCGATTTGATGCGAAGAAGAGTGCGAGTGAGAATGGGAGTGGTGGTGGTGCGGTGGTGGCGGAGGCGCAGGAGGAGCGATTGGATGGAGAGGATGGTTAGGCATCATACCCGCCTGGAGCTCTCTCTGCTTGTCCGGGTTGACGAGCGCCTGGATCTGGTTGTCTTGGAAGCCAAATTGAGCGAGTCGCTTGCGCATTGTCTCCTCGAGCTCCTTCTCCTGGGCCTCTTTCTTCCGCTTCTCTGCTTCTTCTGCAGCTTGCTGCTTTCGCGTGAAGGCGTCGAATTCTTCCTTTTCTTTGCGCTTTCGCTCTTCCTCTTCGAGTTTGAGCTTCATTATGAGCTCCTCCTTTGCTCTCTTTTCCTTGTCGGCGTCGAGAATCTTCTTGCGCTCGTACTCATAGATGATACGGTCTTTCTCTGCTTGAGCTTCGGCCTCTTCTTTGGCCTTCTTCCGTTGGTATTCATCGACAGCACGCTGTTGAGCTTCCTTTGCCTCTCTTGCCTGTTTAGCTACTTTGGCTTCGTTGTCAGCGATGATTCGCTTGCGCTCTTCTTCGAATGCCTTTTCCTTGAGTTCACGCTCACGTGCCTCCTTCTCAAGCTTAGCCGTGTTCTCCGCAATGATGCGCGCGCGTTCTTCGTTCTCTCGCTTCTTCTTCTTCTCCATATCAGAAAGAATCTTCTCACGCTGTTCCTCGGCCTCACGTTGCTCCCTGGCTTGCTTGAGCTTGGCCTCGGCGAGAATCCGCTTGCGTTCGTCATCCTGTTCTCTCTGCTCCCTCTCTAGTTTGGCAAGCATCTTGTCGCGCTGTTCCTCAGCCTCCCTTTGCTCTCTGGACATCTTCGCCCTGTTCTCGGCGATAATTTGAGCTTTCTTCCTCTCCTCGTCGATATCGCGTCGCTCGCGGTCTCGGTCTTCCCTCTCTCGCTTCAACTCCCAATCGCGACGCATACTCTCCTCTATTCTCTTGATGTTTTCCGCTTCTAGCTCACGGTCCCTTCTATCATGGATGAACTCAAGCTCAACCCCGCGCCTGGCCAATTCCTCCCGTCTCTCCGTTTCCTTCTCCCAACGTTCTCGTTCAGCCTTCTCATCGGCTTCATCAAGGCGTTGTTGCAATAGTGCCTCTTGTACCTTATCTTTGTAGCCATCTGACGAGTGATGACGTCTTTCCCTTTCGAGTTGCTGTTCAGCGTCCCGAAGCCGCTGCTCAGCAAGTGTCAACTTAACTTTGTCCTCGTAACTACGATCTGGCGAATGATGATGGTATCGCTCCTGACGCTCCCTCTCAAGCCTATCTTCGAGATCTCTAAGGCGTTGCTCAGCAAGTGTCAACTTGATCTTGTCTTCGTAGTTCGGCTCGGGAGCACGTTGATGCTCATATTCGTGCCTAGAGCGCGACCGGTGCTCTTTCTTTATGTCTGCTCGCAGCGCAGCGATATTATCTTCCAGGTCCTCAAACCCACCAGGCATGCGTCGGCCCCGGGGACTGGCGTCTTGACCCTTCTGCTCAGTGCGTACATGGGGGTGGCTATCGTTATCCAGGTGACTGGTGTTGTAGATTGTCACGTTGGGAGCAGGCGCATGGCCTTGTGAGCGAGTTCGATGGAGACCGGTTGTATAGTGCACTTCTGGAGCCAGAAACTCTGTCGTGCGACGACCGTAGTCAGGACGATAGACCTCGTCGTCTTGGACTCTCCGCGGTGGGGGTCGGGGTGCGGGGGCAGGGACATGACGAGTGTGAATGTTCACAGTGTCCTTTGTGACTTTCCGATTGTACCATTCATCATCCGTCGAGTCCCAGTCGGATGCTCGTGGCATAGTGGGCGAAGAGGCTGAAAAGACGGATGAAAAGTAGAAAAACTATCCCGACTGTTCAGTCTGAAATTTGAGGTGAGGACAAAGCAGAGCAATCAAACCAAAACCTTCGGGTTGGTCTCAGTTGCGGCGTGGACACACAGAGCGGGGTCGACACTGAGGGGGCGGCACAGCAGCAGAGGTGACACGGTATAAAGAGAAGGTAACGTAAGAAACCAGAAATGTCAGCAAAAGTGCGGCTGCAGCAGAACTTGAAGGAATTGCGCCCCTCTTGCTGGAATGGGGGCTGAAAGCTGCCTGATCACTAGCGGCTTTCTTATGCGCCTGGTCTGGTGGACACATATCAGCCGGAACGCATATTTGGCCTATCAACGATAGTGTAGGAGGCCGTCCACATGCCCGCATCTCCTCTGCGCCGTTGTAGCGCTGTGGTGTGCGATTCTTGCGACGGCTTTGCCCTACATCCTTCGGTCTCTCCAGCTAGCGGCACGGAATGGTGATGGTTTGGTGGGGTACGTCCAGCGTCTAAAAGTGACACTAACCAAGACGCCAATGCCTCCTTCTACTCTAGGCTGCGAAGGCGGAACTGACATATCTAGTAAGCCTGGTTAGTGTACAGCCCTGCCGTCAAGCAAACCGGTCATCTCTGGAAATCAACTTCGTGGGTACTCCTCTTTGTCGACGTTCCTTTGACGCGCGCTCCAAGACACATGTTCTGCATGCTTCAGCGCCTCATGAAACAGCTCCGCTCGCGTGCGACCCGCCGAGGTATCGTGACCAACAAGCTGATCGGAGTAAGCCTTCATGTGCCCGGGGCTGCGTTTTCGGTTAGATTTGCGCCAGATCGACTTCAATAGCCACAGCCCTTCAGCCGCACCTTTCCAGTCCAGGTCCCGGGGCCGGAATTCCAGACTTTTCGGCGTATATTTTAGATGGCTGTGAACTTTGACGAGATAGGTATTCCGTGAGAGACGTTAAGATGCAGATCGTTATTTCCATTTGAACACTCCAATGTGCATGTGAGCGAAGAGGTGTCTAGCCGAATGTCGGCGCCAGCGAACGCCGGCTATTCAAGTATCGTACAATTCGTAGTCATCAGATGATGGCGAAGGGAACGAAACGCTTAAGTCGTAAAATTCCTAATCATATCTTCTCCTCGACGACTTCCTTCAGAGTCTCCGCTCGTCGAATCAGCTCCTCATAGACCGTCCAGGCAAGCGCACTGCTCATTGCCTTTCTCGCAATCCTAATACCAAGTCCATCAAACAAGCTACGCATGCCTTCCTCCGCAAGCATCTTCTTGCTCGCCTGTACCATATTGACGTATTGGTGAGGCATAAGCTGTATGCGCGTTTTGATAGCATCGAAGGGGTTCGTAATAGTCGTCCCCAGCCCCGCTGCAGCAACACCCGAGATGAAGTTTATCCCCGCGGATGTGCTGGTAGATAATTTGGTGGCAGTGCCGGACGTCTCTTCAATCTTGGTTGCGAGACTAGATAGTTTCCGTTTCGACTGCTCGTAGAAGAGGACATAGAGACCAGCGTAGGGTGCATCGCGGACTGCTGTGGCGCCGAAACCAGCAAAGAATCCTTTGAGTCCTTCTGTTCGGAAGATGTCTCGAGATGCGGTGAAGAGCGAATTGTACGAGTACAAGCTACTCTCGTACCGCACTTTCAGCACGGTTATCGGCATCATAATGAAGCCCGCCCATGTCCGCGCGAAAGCCCCGGTCGCCAGATTCGCGGTGTTGCTCAGTTTAGGCAGAGAGCTCGAGTGCTCCGCGCCTTTGACTGCTGCATCGCTGCTGCCCGCCGCGACCAGACTCGCTCTATGTCGCAACGCGTTGAGACTTGAAAAGTATATGGCAGAGCCAAACCCTGTGCGTAGGGTACTTGGTAATGTGCCCCTCCAGAACTGACGTATTGGGTTGGGTCCGCTCGCTATCGACTGGATGGTACCGAGGAGGGTGCTCGAGCGGGATTGTTGGACGCGGGTCTTGAGGAGGTCGGCGGGTTGGAGGAGGACTGCAGACAGAATGCCTGAGTTCAGGCCGGCGAAGAAATGGACTGCGCGGATGTTAGTAGGTGCGATCCGCTAGCTCTTGCAATAGCAATTATGCTCCTCGCTCTTTCCACTTACAATAGGACGACGAGCGCTTTCCGCGGGCGCCATCTGACATTGCCGAGGCGTCGAGTGATCAATTTCTATTCTAAGAGATCCGAAGCTGCAATACGCATCATGGTAACAGCCCTGGGAGTCCGGCCGTAGATATTAGGGTGAGAGAGTAACAACGTGTCTGTCGGTCTCACGCGAAAAAGTGTCATGACGACATGTTCCGAGCCTCGGCGAGTCGGTGATATTCTCGCTTGCGTCTGGTACCGCGTCTATCAACGATACATCCTTGATGAACTCATGAACTCCGTAGACATTATTAGCATCGTGATTCGAAAGTCCGTTGTCCAAATTAGAACAACTGGCCAGAAACGCATTCATATGTCGCATTATCTTGATCTTAATCTTAATCAATATTACGAAGAAGCAATTTCTCAATCCTATCATACATCGCTCCATACATCCCAGACATGACTCCAGAAGCCTAGCAATCATGTATTCGGTGATGCAATATGTGAGAGTGAACGCAGTCCTCCATCAGTCCTCATCATCATCGTCGTCTCCAAAGATAGCCTTGAAAACATCTTCAGACGCCCGTTCATTCGAAAGGGCATCATTCTTTTCCACATCCACAGCCGCATGCTCGCTCTGTTCCGTAGCCATAGCTGCAGCTGGGACAGCCGTTTCCGATGCCTGACCCATCCAAGCCGGCCGCTGGAGAGCAGGACCATTAGTCAAGAACTCGTGTTGCAGCTTCTCCATAGCCGACTTGGACACAGCTTCTTCAGTCTGCGATTTGAAGTGGCTTTCACCAGCATCAAACTCCGGTGGCATGTCTGGTGGGGGCTTGACGTTGAAGCGCTTGCACAGGAGTCGCGAAGGGTAGAAGGGGAAACTACTTCGAGTCATGGGACCGTACATGCCTAGCTTCGCCGCCTGCTCTGCGGGATCTTCTGGCTTTGCGGCTGGCTGTCGTAAGAGATTCGCATTCGCTGCTCCACCATCACTTCCGTTCAGGATCGAGGAGGACGCAGATGTGAATCGGGAGGCCATAATGCCAGTTGTGGGTTTGAAGACTTCTGCAGCATGTGCAAACTCCTGTAACTCTTTGATCCAGTCTGAGACTGATACGCCCTCCCTTCGTTCTGGCAAGTCCTCCTTCAGCCCTGCTTTCAACTCTAGGAAGCCGACATAACGTGCACGCTTCTGCATGTCCTCAGCATAAGGCATCCAGCCCGTCACACCCTTGGCGAGGGCCGCGGCTGCCACGCTCTTATCGAGAGTAGGCACGAGACTCCACAGATCTTTTGGTTGGGCTTTGCTTGCGGGCAAATGTCCTTCAGGAGCAGCTTCTCCCAGGCCCTGGGGCAGATCGGCTTTACCAGATAACGCAGCCAACCGATCTCGGGCGTCCTTGGGTATGAAGTCGAAGATGGACTTTCCGGGCAAAGCTTTCTCCCCTAAGAGTGCCGAACGCCCTTTAGCATCCAACGTTGATGCTTTCGCTGCGTCTGCTACAGATTGGTAGTCTTTCGACTCTGAAGTCGGAGTGGCACTTTTGGAAGATTTCCAACCTGGAGGTATCTTCGGTGGAGGATATTTAGGCTTGCTGGTGAGTTCGGTGAGACCGGCCGCAAATGTGAAGCCACTCAACGGAGATCTCCCATCTATAGATGGCCTGCTCAGCGTGACCAAAGCTTTGGACGAACCCTTCTTCGAGACAAAGACATGCTTCTCTCCTGCTCCAGCTTTGGCAAACTTGCTGGGCTTCTTCCCCTTCTTTTCCTTGCCTATGGTCTTGTTGAAGGTGATCTTTGGACCTAGTTCGTATGGGTCTTCGTCGTCCGAGCCGGTATCGTTGAGCACGCCAACGCCAAAAGAAGACTTCTTCAGCGCAGGCTTCTTTACAGTGGATGCCTTCTTCGGACCTTCAAGATAATGCAGGTCGAACTTGGATGAACGATCCGCAGCTTCTTCTTCCACAGCACCCAAGCGAGCTTCTGATGTGTATCCCAGACCTTTGCGACGGACCTCTTCTCGTGGCAAAGTCATAATCCGAGCATCTTGGGGCGCAAACATATGAGCTGCGTCGTCCTTGGAATCGGATGCGCCATCTTCCAGGTCAGCATTCCGGCGCACCTTGCGACCAATGCCCTGATCTCGTCGCCAGCCCATCTTCTGCGCAATCTTGACGCCCATTGTCTCCTCCTGGGTCACAAACAGGCCGAAAAGTCCATCGTCATTCGCTCGTCCAGCTTCGCCTATGCCGGCAAAATTCTGTGCTGTCTCCAGCTGGCGCGACTCGGCTGCTGCTGCCAGATCCTCCTCGTCCATGAAATCTTCGGCTCGTTGGGTCGGGCCATTGGGCTGGTCTTTGTTGCGGTTTGCGCGCGAGGAAACGAAAGTCTTCGGGGTCCATCCTTCTTTAGATCCAACTGTATTAAAGTATCTTAGCATAGTCAAGAAGTCTTGCGTTCGTCAAGGTATGGCTCGGAAACTTACCCTGCACTGAAACCTCCAGTGAATGCGCCGTGGAGTCTTCGACGACCTCGCTCGTCCGTCACTGTCTGCTTCCACACGGGCACGAAAGCGCCATCATCGGCCTCTTCTTCGGGAAGCCCGGTGCCTAGGGAGATGTAGGTTGTCGGTCCGCCGCGAGAGCGCTTTTGCGCGTTGGTCGGGGAAGGCGCGCGCGGCCGTTTGTACGCCATTGCGAGAGATGTCGGGAGTGGAGTTGCGCAGGTTGAGGGATGTTTCGGGACCAGATTCCTTGAGCCAGATTTGGCTAACGCAATCCGTAGACCAGGTTCGTCAAGCAGCAAGCAGTCACCAGTCAAGCGAGGGAAAGTTGAAGCGGATCACGAGTAAGCGGCCGAAGGGTGACTAATCAGCCGCGATGCTATTGGCTGAGGGACGCTTACCCAGCAACCAAGCGCAGTCAGACCACGTCCGGTAGCCAACTCAACAAGCCGCACGGAGACTACAAAGTGCACAGTTGTCTACGGGTGTGAGTTTCATGTGTCGGTAGAATTCGCAGCGCTCAGCTCAAGTGAGTGGACTGCCTGCCGTTGGACTAAGACAAAGGAGTTAGTAGGCAGGGTGGGCCCGATGATGTAGTGCCGCGCCTGGGTCGAGCGGCCTAATGAGCAAGCAAGGCTGGTGTCCGGCTAAGCTCGTTGAGACCCTGATGAATGGATAGAGCTGGAGCGCAATCTTGTGAGATTGAGGCAGGCAGAGACGAAGAGAAATCCGTGCCTCCTGAGGTATTTCTTTGACAGGTATGGATTAAGACAAGGAATACCGCAGAAACAGGGTGGACGCATTGTCCCGAAGGAAAACCTACCCCACGACAGCGGCCTGGCGTTGGGCGACGAGCTAGGCGTGGAGCGAGAGCTATCGTGTTTGACCTCCGCCCAGAAATAGCATAACAACACAACACATGCACTCGGGCGGGCGCAGCAAATGCTTCTCTCGACGTCGATCCTGCATCTCTCTGCTGTAACCAGTGCTGGCTCCAAGCTGCATCTGCATCCGTCCCAGTAGACGCCTACCGAGTACCAACACAGGCGGTGCCAAGTTTGGCGACTGCCATCTACCGGCCCCTAACCTCTTGTACCCTTACGCCGCAGTACCCACCGAGGACAACAAAGTAATCTCTCCACATTGTCACGATAGCCTTGCTGCTTGCGGCTCTGCGCTCGCTCCACGCCCAGTGCGTCTGTGCTAATCGAGGCCCGCATCTGCTCCCTGCGCTGCGCGTAACCGTGGTAGAGGCAGACCATCCACCATGTCGGCCGCCGCCCCATCATCGCCCGCCGTCGTGCGCAACTCTTCTTCGTCGCGCAGATCCATCGACCGCCCCCATCGCTCCCAGAGCCAGAGCCAGACCACCGCCAGCCGCGCGCCCCCCGCAAGCCGTCATCAGCCAGGCGGCCTCCCCAACGTTGCCCGCCGCGACTACGAGCAGAGCAACGTCGCCCACGAGCAGCCTTCACCGCAGCCACGACGCAGCGAAGACCCAGGCCGCACCGAACCCACCCGCCGGAGCCACACGCGGTATGCGTCTGACGCGTCGACGACTTCCGCAATGCCCGTCAATGGCGTAGCTGCCGAAGCCAGGCCGGGCCAGCCTCAGCCCGTCAACAAGCGCAGGACCACCATCACCGCACCCAGCACCGGAACATGGGCGCTCGGAAAGACCATTGGCGCCGGCAGCATGGGAAAGGTCAAGCTGGCCAAGAATGCCGAGACCGGGGAGCAGGTGTGTACTTTGGTTGTTTACGTGGGGCATGATGGCGCATGCAACTATACAGCTGTAGTCGAGTTGAGATATAGGAAAGTGCTAACATCAACAGGCGGCCGTCAAGATCGTCCCGCGACAGTCCCAGGACCAGCACCAGAGCGCCGCCGACCGCGAACGAGCCGACCACTCCAAAGAAGTCCGGACCGCCAGAGAGGCTGCCATTGTCAGTCTGCTGAACCATCCCTACATCTGCGGCATGAAGGATGTCGTGCGCACAAACTTCCACTGGTACATGATGTTTGAGTTCGTCAACGGTGGACAGATGCTCGACTACATCATCTCCCACGGCCGCCTCAAGGAAAAGCAGGCACGCAAGTTCGCTCGACAGATTGCCAGTGCCCTGGACTACTGCCACAGGAACAGCATCGTCCACCGAGATCTCAAGATTGAGAACATCCTCATCAGCAAGATGGGCGACATCAAGATTATCGACTTTGGACTGAGTAACTTGTTCTCACCTAGGAATCAGCTCAAGACATTCTGTGGAAGTCTGTATTTTGCCGCCCCCGAACTCCTCCAGGCCAAACAATACACTGGCCCGGAGGTCGACGTCTGGAGTTTTGGCATTGTGCTGTACGTCTTGGTCTGCGGCAAGGTGCCGTTCGATGACCAGAGCATGCCACAGCTCCATGCCAAGATTAAGAAGGGCCATGTCGACTATCCACCATGGCTGTCCGCAGGTATGTTACGCCGACTTACAACTACTTACTGAGCTAATATCCTCCAGAATGCCGCAACCTCATCCACCGAATGCTGCAAACTGACCCCACCCAGCGACTGACCCTCTCGGAGATCATGAGCCATCCCTGGCTTACCAAGGGATTCAACAGTCCGCCTGAAAACTACCTGCCCCACAGAGAACCTGTGCAATTACCTCTGGACAGCGAGATTATCGAGAAGATGCAAGGATTCGACTTCGGCACAACGGAGTACATCACCACGCAACTGACCAACGTGATTCAGTCAGAGGAATATCAACGCGCTGTGCGAACAGCTGCCCGCAAGGCGACTGCGCAAACACCAGAAGCGGAGAAGAAGAGGGGCATGTTTGACTTTTACAAAAGACGCACGTCAATTGGGAGTCGAGAGCAGCTGACTGCCTCTTCGTCCGAGGACATCCAGCGGGGAATGGATCCGGTCAACGCATACAGTCCTCTCCTTTCAGTCTACTTCTTGGTCAAGGAGAAGAGAGATCGCGAACGACAGGAAGCCAACCCAGGTCCTATCGCCATGCCTCAGGAGCCGGATGAAAAACCCTTGAAAATGCCAGATCTTCCGCCGCCACCAGCGGCATACACCAACTCAGCTGCCTACGAGATGGCTGGCGAGAAGCCCACAGGTGGAAGGTCGCGACCAAGAGCAAGGACCCACGGTGAAGATGACATCACCGAAGGTCTGAAACGAGTCGACCTAAATAACCCGCCCCCAGTGTTGCCGCCTCAGGTTGAGCAGCCGAAGAAAGAGGGTGCTGCCGTAGGTCTGTTGCGCCGCTTCAGTACCAGAAAGTACAGGAGTCATGAGAAGGACCGGACCGTTGAGCCCTTGCCTCCACCAACTCCAGCAGTCGCAATTTCCAGTCCCGCCGAACCCGCACCGGCCCCAGCGCCAGCCACCGTACCGAGAAAAAGCTTCAGCATTCGAAGACCGCGCGGTCGCGAAGGAGGTTCTGCCTCGTATCTTCCAGACAGCGCCAACAATCAACCCGAGTTACTCTCACCTCCCGGCACTGGCAACAGCGCTGCGCGGAAACTAAAGGCACTTGGTCGCTCCACCAGCGTCAACTCGGCTGATCTCCGGAGACGACTCAGTCGACGCGGTCGATCTTCGGAAGACCCTGGAAACCCTCCGCCCACGAGTGGATCAGACAGAACAGATAGATCCGAGCTGAGCGCGAATAAAGTTCGACCAAACAACGATGTTGCTTCCGACGATCTCACTTCCAGCCCACGGCCCATGCAAGCTTCCCGGGCGAAATCGCTGGGCCATGCGCGAAGAGAAAGTATTCAAGCGAGGCGGATGAAGAGGGAAGCAGCAAAGGAAGCCAATGTACCCGAAGAGACAGATGCAGAGCTTGCAGAAGCGCAAGCGGAAGCTAGTCGGAGTCCAGATGCTGTGAAGCCTGTGTTCCTCAAAGGTCTTTTCAGCGTGTCAACGACAAGCACCAAGCCGCTACCCATCATTCAGGATGATCTAATAAGGGTGCTCGACCAGCTGGGTGTTGAGTGGACCGAAGTCAAAGGTGGCTTCCGATGTCGCCATGCACCTAGCATTGACATGAACAAACCCATGGATTCGCCAGCGTCCCCACCGAGCGGAGGGCACAAGAGAAAGATCAGCTTCGGTGGCTTCATGGGTGGTGATAGAGATCGCGACGAGTTCCGAGACAACCACCGCGCACCCGGGACGCCGAAATCGCGCTCACGGCCATCGCCTGCGGATCAAAGCTACACGAATACCGACGAGTCTGACGGCAGCGAAGAACGCGACGAGCGACGACCACGACGCGCATTAGCGGCGGGCGAAACATCGACACAGGTGCAGAGCGACATGGGCTCGAGCATGAGTCTGGTGTTTGAGATTTTGATCGTCAAAGTCCCGCTGTTGACGCTGCACGGCATCCAGTTTAAGAAAGTGGATGGGGGTACATGGCAGTACAAGAATATGGCTCAGACTATTCTTTCAGAGCTAAGACTTTGATGATAGTTCGAGTACAGATAAGAAGAAGAAGAAGAAGAAGAAGGGGTTAGGCGTTTTCTCTTTTGATTATTTCGCGGGCATTGGTAAGCATGGTTCACTTCTACGAGAGAGGCTTTGTTATGTGCAATTGTAATTCTTTTAGTGTGTGGAAGGGGTTTTTGCTGAAAGCACCGTACTTACGGGTTATAACACCCACGAATCTCATATGTTTATTCTTCTGATATTCTTTGGTAGGGGGGTGAGAGCGGTTGGTAGCGGACGAGACGGCATGGTATTGGATCTCGTTTTCATAAATGTTGATTGGCTTTCTGACTATCTTTGTGGAGTGCGTCTGCTCTGGACCTTTGTCGTGAATTGGGTGCAGTTGCCAGCGATACATGGCTGCGGAGGCAGCTTTACCATGGTGAGGCTGTCCATGTGCATGTCGCATCTAGCGTTTGACGATCATCATTCGTATATTGAAAGCACATTTCTACCGGCGCAAGCTCATCTACTCCGTCACTCATCAAAACCTCTAAGCTCCCAAACGACTCACTTCCACCCCTATTCGGCCTTCCCTTCCCCCTCCCCTCCATCATCACCAGGCACCCAAATCCCCACCCCCTTCTTATCCACCCTCATCCCCTCCGTCCCCTGCACCTTCAACGTCTTATTAAAGTACCGATCCGTAACCTTTAGATTCGGCATAATCCAATCCCCCTCTACATTCGACAGCAAGTTATAGCGTACCGTCTGTCGACTCATAGGCAGCAGATGCAACGTCCGTAGTTTAGGTCCGCTGAAGCCAAAGTCCTCGCTGGCTTCCATGGCGAGTTCGAATGTGAGGAAGTGCATGGTGGGGTTCTCGAGGACGTAGTCGAGGTGGATGAGGGAGGGGGTGGTAGGGGAGAGGTGGTGGGAGGCGAGGACGCGGGGTTCTGAGGAGGGGATTTGGATGCGGGGGATGGGGAGGGAGGATGTTACTGCGGAGGCGGTGGGGTCGGACGTTCGCTTCCATGTTATGTTTAGAGTGGTGTCGAGGGCGGTGGAGCGACGTTCTTCCAGGTTGTTCTTCCGGATATCCAGGCTGAAGCCCCATTCGCTGAGAACCTGGGGTTCCATGGGGGTTTCTGCAATGGTGAACTCTTTGGTGACGTCGCATGTTGCGCCGCCGTGGATGCTGTGGACTTGGACGGCTAGGTCGCTGACGATGAGCTGTTCATCCGCGAAGGACGCAACTTTGGCTCGTAGTCCCCATTTCTGTGCTATGCCGAATGCATCGGGCGATTCGGGGTTGACGTTGCTTTCGGCCTCTTGGAGCTCGAAATAGCTGGGCCATGGGTCGGGGTGCACGCGTGCCATGAGATCGTAGCTCGCTTCGAACGGTGCGTTGAAGACGAGATCGGCGACCATGATCTTGGAGATGGGTATGTCGCGGTCGCTAAGGAGGTGGTATAGTACCTTGACTTCCAAGGCGTAGTCTGCTGGATCTGCGGGTGCAGTGAAGCGAATTCTCTCTGTTGTCCTTGCACCTTGGGCCAGCTTCCCTACTACATGGCCTGGGAGGTCTACATCCGTTGACCCGTCGAGTGTTGGCGGGACTTCCTTCATGGGCGACTCTGCCGGACGCTCGACCCAGGTGTAGCTCAGAGTGTCTTTGGAGCGACCCAGTAATCGCACCTCAAGGACAGCTTCAGTATCTTCTTCTTCTTGGTTCAGAATCTCTATCGCCAGCGTCACTGACTCATCTGTGTAGTACTGGTTGCGAACGTCCGGTAGGTTGATTTCCATCTTTGGCGGCTTCGGTAGTATGTGCACCGACATACCAGATCCATGCTTCAACGATCTTGATTTGATCTTGGTATCTGACTTGATCCACCAAACTGGATGAGTTGGAGTCTCTGGGTCTGTGTCTGAGCAAACGAGATCAAACTTTTCCGTGCTGACGCCGAAGACGCACGCGACAACATCGACATCCCCAGACTCGCGCAGAATGAGTGGGAGACTGTACACTTTAGTCTGCCCCGGGTAAAGCGTGAGATCAGCTGTTCCAGCCCAGCGTGGCTTTCCGGTAGCGGAGTGAGTCTCTTCTAATGTGCAGGTGTACATGATTGAGGTACTTCCGGAGGATTCGTCGGCTTTGTGATTTAAGCGGACTTCAGCCAAACC
Organism: Alternaria ventricosa; assembly: GCF_023758065.1. Taxonomy (NCBI): domain Eukaryota; kingdom Fungi; phylum Ascomycota; class Dothideomycetes; order Pleosporales; family Pleosporaceae; genus Alternaria; species Alternaria ventricosa. The sequence continues at coordinate 787,823 of NW_026055694.1, read as the reverse complement.
ACCATTGAACTGGTACTGGAGGAAAGACAATATAACAGGAGCGGAGCCTGGTCGAGCATTGGAGGTGATGGCGAGCTGTGCGTGGAGTGGTTCGCCCACATTACCTTCTGCTTCAGCAAAGGCGAAGGACGTCGACACTGCAAGGTCAGTCTTTAGATTTTGGAGACGAGTCTCGCACTTACAGCAGGATATGTGGTCTTTGGCATTTAGACCCACGCTCACCTTCTCGGTAGTCGCATCCGGGAAGACGTCCAAACATGTCATCAAGTCGTACTTGTATTTTGTCTTGCCAGGGATCGCTGGTGGCGGTTAGTGAAGCTTCGTGTGAAAGACGAATAACACTGACTTTGACTATACAGCTCCCACTCCGTTGCAACATATGATTCTCGGCTCTGTACCCGCAGTGCGCACTCATGCAGAGTCCATATTACCTCCGAAGCTAAGCTCCACCATCCTTCTTTCCGCCATGCCATCGTTTCCCAGAGTGATCGCAGTACTTTGAAAGCATCGTCAAATCTTTTCACGTGTAGCAATGTTCGAGCCACCTCGAGTTGTAACTGATCTTCTTTCCGGTGTTGTCCCCGAGCTCTAAACTCCGATATCGCGGCATTAAGCTTGGATGAGATATCTTTCCAGTGCTCGAATCCGTTGCCGATGCCAGGTACAGGATACTCTTCGTGAGGTTGTGGAACGAGGTAGTGGTCGTATATCTGATTCCGAGCCGAGACCTTGGCGGCAGGAGACATGCCTGGTGGTGTTCGGTCTTCCTCTGGCATCTCTCTGGCAAGAATGTAGCGCCTCTTTGCGTGGTCACTGGAAATCTTGTGCCAATATCCGGCATGATGTAACAGTTCCCATGGGGGTAGTCTTTCTCCCACCGGGAACTGTTTCTCGGGCTGAGAGTATAGCAAATTAGGGATGTCTGGCAAGGGATCTGTGTCCGGGACGGGATCTCGTATTTTGAAGACTGGCAATTCTGTTCGGCGTACCGTCTCAGCCATCACTTGGGCCCATGTAGATTCCCAAGCCTGCCAACCGTAGTTGTTAGTACCCTTGCCCCGGCGATCGAGCACGTCTTGTAATCTCCACTTGTATCGTAACCAAGACTGGACCGCGGAAGTAGGGAAATTGTTCCATAGTTGACATCGAATATGTCGTAGTGCGACGATATCTGCTAGTAATCGTATCTCGTCCCATCTTGGAGACCAGCTTGCCGTTGTTTCAAACAGGCCCTCGGCCCCAAACAATGCCTCCAAAGCAGCCCCGTAGTGTCGCTGTGCAGCGTCCATTTCCTGGCGAAACTCGGCGAGGATACCCAGCTTGAAGTCATAGCGAACACCCCATCCAGGATACGACAGCGTCTGGGAGGTGCCACGCGTTGGTGGAGCTGTCGGAGGAGGAATTGTGCCTCGTCCCTTCTTCCTCCGCGCATGTTTCGTGAGGTCTCGGTAATACTCGACACAGACAGGTTGTAGTATGGCCAGGATAGAAGTGACAAATGCCTGCAGCTCGACCCTGGATGTTCTTGGAGGCAGAAAGAAGAGTGAATTCTTTGGATCCAAGCCTGTAGCCCGCCGTATGTTCGCCAGTCGCTCTTCGATGTCTGGTGCCTCGATGATAGTCTTGTCACTCAACAATACCACAACGTATCTTGTTCGGTAGTCTGACTTTTGGATCTGGCTCTTGATCTTGTTGATGTCCGTCTTTAGCTGATTGTCGTGCAAGCTGTTCGTAATTGGGTCTGTGGTGAAGTTGAAGAAGGAGACGAATACGGAAGGGACGTAGTGCTGGTGCTTGGCGACCCAGGCAGGAGCGATGACGCCGTCGGGGAAGGAGGGCGATGCTGGAGAGAGGGGAGATATGGGCGAGTGCAGGACCCAAGATGTTGCGGCTGCGATGGTGGGACTGCCTGGAGGGGTTGTCTCGGAGTTTGAGGGCGCATCTGCCTTTTTCGGAGGCAGTTGGAAGTTCTAGCAAACATCAGCCCATGGCTCCTTCCCGTGGCATATCGCAGGCGCATGTACCCTTCCTACACTCCGTATTCTGAAGCCATGCGTGATGCCTCGGCGACTAAAGTCGCGCCCATTCCACGGCGCATTTGTGCCATCTGCACTCAGGAACTCTTGGAGTAGTTCATTTGCCCGTTCACCTTCTGCAGGCGGTAGATCTGAGCTGATGGTTGTGACAGCGCGCCCCGGAAGCACATGCTGGACCGATGGAGGGGGATCGACCTCTTTGCTAGTCGCTAGGCCTGAAAGGACGATGAAGGGTAGATTGTGCACAGTGAAGTCTGATGGGTATGCCTCCATTATAACTCCATGCCCGAGTCGCGTGGTTTCCAGCTTGTATCTCACAAGCGTGGTGTCGACGTGGTGCTGCTTTTCGGAGTTGGGGAGAGCGGAAGTGCTGCGGAGTGGGATTTGCTCGTCGCACGAGGATCGCAAAGCCAGACGTAGGCTTCCTAGGTTCTGTATCGAATTGGCGATATCAAGCGTGTTTGTGGCAGCATGGAGATGCTGTACAGATTGTTCGCGGCTTCGTCATCGGTGGTCGCGGGTCGACACATGGGCGCGGGAAGCTAGCTGAACCCTTGCCATGCACGTTCTCTATGCCGCCTGATCCCTCCACACTTTCTCTCCGACACTCTACAGCTATACTTTTGCGATTCAGTTTTGCCGCTACGCGTAACCACACCTCCAAATACCTTCGACCGCGCAACAAGTCGTTGTACTAGCTGGACGCGCTCCTATCGATACTCCGCATCTTCACCACCTCACGCTCGCGCTGGCCAGAGGCCCCGACGCCATGGCGGGCCAACAGCAGCAGATTATGGATACCATCTTCAGCATGAAGAGGAAGATGCTGCGAAAAGACGACTGTAGGCTCATTCCTACCTCGACACAGGCCTAGCTAACACCGCACAGCCGACACAGAAGACTCCGAGACACCCTTACACAGCAACAAGCAGGATCTGAGGCGCAAGGTCCATTATGCGCGCGCCAGCGACCCAGACTTCCTTTCTGACCCGCGACCGTACAAGAAGGTGCGTCTTGGCTTGTGCGACTCGGGTGTCGACTGTAGACTGACGCCTCCAGCGCATTGAGCACGCCGGCTACCACAGGTCTATTCTACAGCGCAACCCTCCACGATACGATGCGGACGGTGATGTCGTCGAAGTCGACGACGACTACGAAGACGAGGAAGACGTGGAGGCTGTCGAAGAGAATCCCTACGGCAACATACAGCTCGAGAGCCTTCTTGCGCCGCTCACCTCCGCCGCCGACCTACCCAACCACCCTGCCCTGAGCGTGGCATACTCCTCTCGGCATCTCACAGACCTCGCGAGCGAAGCTGGAGCCCTCTCGCGGAAAGAGCAGGTCACGAACGCGCGGGCGAAGACTCTATTCGTGAAACTGCAGGGCGACTCCACGTTTGCGCCAGCTGCCCTAGCTGCTATGGGCAGGGCACCGTTCCAGGAGCCATGGTCTAGCAGTGCAAATGGGCGCACGGGCGAAGGAGAGCAGCAACAACCCCACGATGCGGAAATGCGCGAGACCATAGAAAGTCCCCATGACGTAGACATGGAGGATGCAGGCCAGCCAAATGGCACTAGTCGACAGACCGAGACCAACGGCGACTCAAATTCAGAGAGGGTCAATGGCGCACATCCTGTGACGAACGGAACGCACGCAGGAGATGAAGAGCAGGCGCAAGAGAATGGAGAAGGAACGCCCGAAGACGCGTCCGATACCGCGTCGCAGCAGACGCATAGGATGACAACCCGCAGACGAGCACAGGCGCACGCAGCCTCGACTCCCTCCCCACCTCATTCACCCTCGAGTGGTGTCGGCGCAATACATCCTCTCTTCATACATCCGTCAGATTCGTTGCCAGACCGCGACTTTGGTCTTCCGCCGAACGAAGCCGAGGAGACGCGCATGCTCCTCATGGCCTACGTACAAAAACAGGAGGAGGTCGCACGGATAACATCAGACTTGTATCAAGGCCTGCTACAAGCCGATCGCATGAGGCAGGATGTTTACAAGTGGTCAAAAGCGGAAGCTCATGTAGGAGAAATGAGCGATGGCGAGGACTGGTATGACCCCGAGGAGTGGGAGTTGGATGGTGAACTCGCAAAGGGCCGGGACGAAGAGGAGGACGATACAGCCGTGGCTGGCAAGAAGAGCACAAGACAACGGCGGAAGCCTGACAAGGACGATCGATAGACTCGATTGCGGGGGCGGCAGATCCCACGGACGCACCCTGATGTTTAGTGTTGCGCGGATCCATAAGACACGAATTCATGCTACGTTCTGGTTAGGACAGAATTCACACGAATGGGTTGCTCTTGCCTCGGTGAGCGGACCACGTGCTTTCGCGTCAACATCGTGCTTTCTCCATCCGCAACCGAAGCTTCATCCACCTCACAACTGTCACTCGCCATGGAGTACGTTTTGCGTTGCAATGAGCTCAAGTGTCGATCGCAGCTGCATGAACGCGCCGTAGTTACTACGTGCAGGTTCGTCCATCTTACCTGCCTCTGGCGCTCTCGCTAACAATGGCACAAGTCACGTCTTTTGCAGCAATTGCGCAGATGTCACCGGGCTTTCGAGATCTACAAATGCGCATCGAACTTGTCCAGCATGCAACTCATCGCTGCACAACCCCGACGATGTGGTTGTCGCAGGTCTCAACCCGTCAGAAGACTACAAGACGTCGGTACTTAGCGGCCTGAGTCCAACGATCATCATGGAGTGTGCCAGTCGCGGCTTGGCGTTCCACAGCTATCAGACGTCGCAGGAGATTATCTACCAGGAGCACCTCGCGAAAGGCTTGACCGGCAAGTACGATACGCTCAGTCAGCAGATGGATCAGCTCGTGCACGATGCGAATTCGCAGATAAAGGCATTGCAAGATAAGATGCAGGGTTCGCGATATCCTCTTCCTCTGATTGCTCCACTACTAACAGTGGCACAGCCATGCAAGCCGAACAGGAGGATCTCGAGGACAAAAACCATCAACTTCAGAAAGCCTTCAAAGAGAAGACGAAAGCGCATGCGCAGGTCCAAGCACACTACCAGCAATTGAAAAGCAAGGTCATGGCAACGGAGGTAGCTCATGCTGCTGGTGATGAGGCGGCGTACACGATCCGGACTGCTCGTGGTGACCGCTTCATCGACCGCCTTCCTGGCACACGGACCGGAACGGCCAACTACAGTCAGATGAACATGTCGCAGCAGGCCGGTGGTGGCAGACCGCACAACAGAGACTTTAGTCGGAGTTCTGGGAGCAGTGGACGGCAGCAGCAGGCCGGTGTCCATCTCGGGCCTCCATTCGATCCACAGTTGCAGAGGCGGGGATTGGGTGTGAGGAACAATACTGGTCGTGAGTTGTTTTCTTGGAACGTGGAGAGCATCGCGCGCTGACACAGTGAAGACACAGCTCCAGTCGGGACGCCTTCGCAAGCTCATAGAAGTCAGCTTCCGGTTCTCGGTGGTTCACGCCAGCCCCCTCCATACTTGAGTCAGGATGCACATTCCTCATACCAAAACTCGCCCATGACTAGGCAACCTCTTGCCGGCGGTGCGCGGGGTCTGGGTAACTTCATGCTTGGAGGAGGTAAGTCGTCGAGGAGGACTGGCGGTACCGCCAATACTGGTCCGCTAGGAAGATGAAGTCAGGAGTGTATGCCAGGTGTTGCTGTGATGGGGCATGGGAACTGAATATGGCCGAGGAATTGGCGGCCCCTGTTAGACATGTGCGATGTGATGCATGCATATACATTCGATCTGCTGTGCCATCACATCATGCAGTATCCATCCTGCCGATAGGCATATGAAATCAAAGTGTTAGACTAATGCTTCTGAACCAATGCTCGTCATCCGTACTCCTTGATGATCCGCACCTCCGTCACAATGTCGGGCACACCGCCTTACCATCGGCCATACTTTTCCCTACTTTATCTCACATGTGACGCAAACTAATACATCAAGTCCTTAATTGCTTAGCTTCGCAATACTTCCCCATTCATGTCTAGTGGTTGTTGGTTGATCGGCATGGTAGTCTAAGGCCTACCATGAGTTCTCCAGGCCCTCGGGCCACCGGTGCCATTATTCGCAACTCCGCTCCCCAGGAGGATTATTTGTGCCTTCACGTCAACCTAGGAAAACACTGAACGCCCTAGAGCCTACGTTGACGTTAAGCCACCTACTTTGCAAGTTTTTGGTTCGATGTAGTCTGCAGACCTGTTTAGGTTTTTCCTTGTATGAGGTGCCTTCACTATCGACCTCAGCTTTTTTTTGCGCTTTGTAGGATACCATAAGCTTCTTGGGTATAAGGCGCAGTCAGCATCACATACTCATGAGTTCTTCGCATAAGTCTGTCAAGTGAGTAACAAGCTCATCCTAAAAGTTGTCTAATGCTACGCTGACGCTGACGCTAACTATCTTCGAAGTCAAGGCTGAGGTTGCCGATAAGCGTTCATCACGGGCATTCGGCGCTCATCGTATCCACTACCACTGCGTACTGTAGTTGGAGGTGAAGCCAAGTGCATCCTTCCTATACCAAATGAAATAAGCGTTGGCCTTAGGGTGCTTGTGGTAGCTTCAGACTAAGGCTACTGACAGTAATGATGGGACATACAGCCAACGCGCATCGCACGGGCATATATGGGACAGTGGAATGCAGAGTTGGTAGACGATCGATCGCGATGACCTCCATCATAGCGGTAAGAGCCGATGGGTAGAAAGAAATGTATAAGTAGACACCCGCCATACAGCAAATCGAAGGACATCCGCATCAGAGAGCCATTCCAATACTTTCCTGCCACATTGTCGAACCAACCTCAATACCTTGCTCTTCATACCCAACATGAAGACTTCCCAGCTCACTCTCATCCCCCTCCTTGGGCTCTTCACCACCTCCACCTCCGCCGACTTCATCATCGGGAAATACGCCGGCTCCGAACTCGGCGGCACCTTCTCAACCCCAGGCCAACTGCACATCATCGGGACGTGGAACAGCGCAGGTAACCTTCCAGCCCAGCCTCCCCTTCCCCCAGCAACCTAACACTCACCCCCAGGCATCGAAGGCCAAGAAAACGGCTTCGGAACCGGCGACTTCTGTTCCGCCGGCACCTCCGCCGGCACCGGCAAACTGAACGACTGGAAGAACAACGATTTCTGCGACTTGGAGATCCCCGGTTGCCCCTCTACCATGCGCATTGTCCGGTCTGCGGGCAGTTTCACGGGCGACTGCGGAGCGGCGACGAACGACGCGCATCGGGACCATTCGGTGGATTATGGGGTGCTGATTGATACCGTCTCGTCCCCGAATGCAGCGGTTGGTAATTGCTGTTACGGAAGCGCGCAGCTGAAGAAGGATTGTACTAGTACGGGTAGTGTGACGTTTCAGGCGGCTGTTGTTTGTCTGACGGGGGTTTGTGGGGGGCCGTTGGAGAGTGACTTTGAGCCTGGGGCTTGAGAAGGTGGGCGAGGCCGTGTTGGCCTGGAGAGGACAGATGAGCTAGGCGGTAGCTCGGTATGATAGCTCGTCGCGATCAATCATGGATCCTGTTGACCTTTGTTTGTAGTCAGCTTGCTCTGGCAATCGATGGATTGACATGAGAATCGAGGATGTGGACAACTGCCTGACGACGACATTGACCTTAATATGTGATGTAGGGTAGAATTAATCACTATCCGGCGACGACATAGACCTTGATATGTGATATTGGGTAGATACGGCGATTATGTGGCTGCCACGCCCACCTGAAAGTCTCGGATCGCAAAAGTGCGTTTGCGTACGAGATGGTTGTGTAGTGCGGAAGTCGTGAGCGACTCGTGCCGCTGAAAGTAGAGGTTCAGCTGTCTTCCGAGGTTCTCTTACAAGACATGAACTTCACGTCCCCCGTTTTGAACAACTACAGTCGACATACTGTAGTGCTCTCAACCGTATGGAGAAGATACGCCACTGCCTACCAATCGCTAGAGTCATAGTATGTGACCCAAGTCTCAGGTGTTGCACGGCTTCGGTTGCGTATCATTGAAGAGCCCGAGTTCTCGCTCCACTGTTGAAGTGAGAAGAGCGGTGTAGTTTGTCTCGAAAGACATCTGGAAGAAGAAATGCTATAAACTAAGGAGACCATAGATATAGTAGCAATGCCTAAACTCCCGAGATAGTCACCGGAGGCAACTAAATCGGATGAGTAGTGGTCGCTTGTTAACCGTGCTCACTTAAGAGCAATGGCTAACGGAGCCTCGACGTCTCAGTGTGGAGCTGACGAGGTGCAGGTAAACTTGACCTGCGCAAGGATGGAGACGAAATGCTATAAACCAAGGTGACCATGGATATAGTACGACGACTACCCGACCAAAACAGTCGCGTCTGGCGACTATTTGAGAGGAGCAGCGGTCGGTCGTCTCACTGTGCTCTCTGATGAGCAATGGCGGACGGAGCCTCGACGTCTCCGTTAGGAGCTGACGAGGTGCAGGTATACTTGACCTGCGCAAGGACCGCAAATCCCCAGCTACCGAGGGTCGGCTTGCACACTAGGTGTGCGTTGAACTGGGACGTTTGTGGTGCAGAGCAAAAGAGCGACGGGCGAAAAGCTGTGTATATATTGGGCAGGCGCTAGACAACGCTAGCCAGCGCACGGACGGAGCGATGAGGTGAGGAGTCCCAATTCGTCTTTCGTTTTCTGCTGCTGCTATCATTCAAAATCTTCTGGAGGCGTTACTTGTCAGGCGTCTTTGTCGGTCGTAGCAGAGAGTTGTGTGTGAACTGAAGTAGCTTGGAAGATGCGCAGCAGCGTCACGATAAAGCTCACCAACGTACACAGGCAAAGTCCCTCACGAAAAGACTTCAAATTCGAGCGCGAGCCCAAAAGATCACGATAAAGCTACAACTAGAGCTAGCTATTAGAGTGTGGCGCCAACGCCTCCACAGCCACGGCCCCAGCCACGGCCCCAGCCACGGCCCCAGCCGCAAAGCACACACCATCGATCGTCTTACGTACCACTCCGCGATCTCATTCAGGGAGTGCCGCTGGCCTGCCGTACAGCATTGCCGTCATTGCTCGCAGGAGGATGCACTACGATTGACGTTCAGAGCCGTCGCATGCATTCCTACGACAAAAGCAATGTTTCCTGAGATGAACGAGCGCGTGGAGACCTGCGACGTCAGGCCGTTCGTGCTGTTGATGGTGGTGTCAGATGGCGAAGGGTGTCTGGACTGGGTCAACTTCGGAGCTGGGTATGTTTCACCAAAAGAAAAAAAACGCTTGACCGCTGAGCATTGTACGAAAATGCCGCGTGGAGGATTGATTCATGCATGTCACTCTCATTTCGGTGTCTGGTGTGATGTCTGCGTCCTGGTGCGCTATGGCGGGCGGCTGTCTTCCTTGGATTGTCGATGTTTACTGAACAATCCAGCATGTTTGTTACAGATATGCAGCCAGATATCTGAAAATTCGATGTCGACGACATAATGTGGATACTTTGAGTCAGTGGGTTGTCTGCAGCCTTGCTGTTCCTGTCGATACACAAGCTTCCCGCCCCTTGCTTCACCAGGTAGTGGGGAATGCCAAGCGGATCTCGAACCACGCTACCAAAAGTTCCGCGAAGCCTGACGTGGTCTGTGAAGAACGGGGTCGTGTTTGGTGAGGCGGCTCGATGGCACCGATCTCTTTGTGCTGGTGCACGTTTGCAACTTCAATATACTAAGAACTGTGATGGCGACGATCACAACCAGAAGCGCTGTGACTCCATTGTGGTGTTGGGTTGTTTCTTCCACCACTCAAGTGCAATGTTTTCGCGCTGGGACATGCCCGCGTGCAACTTCACCAGATGTACCATCGTGGTCTCCTGCCATCAATCTATGTGAGCGTTGCGAGGACACAACGTATGTCGCAGCTGTTACTACTTGCTTTGGGCGTAGAACACGGGGTTTCTGGACATGACAGCTGTATCCGCAACCTTCTTCCAACCAAAAACACTTGACATGCTGCAGATTAGGCTTAGTTTCCACGCCTATGTTGTTCTCCATGCTGTGCGCCCAAACACCTCCCATTGGAGGAACTTCCAGGTCACCTCTTTGAAACGCATCGCTCTTGGCGTAAAAGGCGAAACGGGTAGAGACCGCGCGGATCACGATTCGCGAATCCAAGGACTGTTTCAAACAGATGAGCATAATCGCCAAGCACAAAGCCCATGAGGGTAGGCGGAGCCGTGTGGGTTCAATCTATATGCGATTTCGCCAAACCTGCAAGTTTCCGCAGTTGTCCCGACGGCAGGCATTCAGAAGATGTCGGAACAGATCCGTGGATGGTATAAGATGCAGCGGGAGACGCACCCAAAAATCTGTACTCACCATCGAGCCAACAACAGTCTTTTACAGTCTTTCAGCTTTCTCATCTTCTTTCAATCCTTTGCTCGACGCATCACATTCGCTAGCCGAACCCAACGTCCTTCTCTTCATTCCAACAACCTTTCAGCTCTCCAGCTTTTCCAACTCCAACCTTTTCAACTATCAACATGAAGGCCTCCGTCGCTGCTGCCATCGTGGCTTTCGCCGTCGCCGTCTCCGCCGGTCCCAGCAAGCCTTCTCCCATGAACTTCTTCAACGTGAACAAACGGGCGAGCTTGCCTATCCCGGCCTCCAAGGGCTCCCAGACGCTCAAGGAGCCCATGGAGATCACTGGTACTTTTGACGGTGGTCTCAAGACCTATGGTCGTGGCGTGTCTTGCACTGGCCAAGCCGAAGGCGGAGATTCTGACGCTGTCTTTATTCTCAAGGTATGTCACGGCTGTAGGAAGTGCATGTGAGACATATACTGACTTGGTACCTCTACCTCTGCAGGATGGCGCTACTTTGAAGAACGCTATTATCGGAGAGGACCAGATCGAAGGTGTTCACTGCGAGGGCAGCTGCACCATCGAGAACGTTTGGTGGGCTGCCGTCTGCGAGGACGCGCTTTCTCTCAAGAAGGATGGTGACGCAACTGGTAAGAGGTGTTTGCACATACTTCCGGACTGAGCTAACGCCTTCTAGTGATCGGTGGAGGAGCTACCGGCGCTGAAGACAAGGTCATCCAGCAGAACGGCGCTGGAACTGTCACCATCGACGGCTTCACCGTTGACACCTTCGGCAAGCTATACCGCTCCTGCGGTAACTGCAAGCAATCCGCCGAGCGCCATGTTATCATGAAGAACGTCAAGGCCTCCAACGGCAAGCTCCTTGCTGGCATCAACCCTAACTTCGGAGACTCTGCCACGATCGACGCTACCAACTGCGCCAGCTCTGTCAAGGTCATTTGCGAGGAGTTCAAGGGTGTTGCTTCTGGCAGCGAGCCAGAGAGCGTTTCCAAGGGCCCCTCTGACTCTTGCATCTACAAGGAGCCCCTCTCTTCTTGCTAGGTTGCCTAGAGCAAGACTTGAACAACATGCAGAGGACGAATCGGCGGGCATCGGTGGATTTCATTGGATGGTGGGGATGCAGTGCATCTGTTGTGCTCGCTCTGGAAGCATTGTACATACATTGACTTCTTGTATATATTGGCGACAAAGAGTTGCGCGAATCGAGAAGGTTGCTCTACGAACATCTTGATGACAAGTGATGCCTGATTGTATGGGTGTGGTGTTGAGTCCGGAAGTAGCGAATCGCGCGCACGACTGTAGTAGTGGGTGTAACTCGTGTCGCACTCTTCAAAGATGTAATTAGCAGCATCATGGAGGTAGACGCATACATAACAACGAGACTTGTATAGATGTTAGGATTTAATGGCGTGTATGCAGCAAATGACAGGAACTCCTAACCTCCTCCAGGGCTGGTGCTGATGACGTGGGCGCGCTAGTCTCAATGGCGCGATGACAGTACCGAGCGCGACACGCGACGCGCGACACCTCGAAAAACGCGGAAGCATCACGCGATTATGCCAAAGAGATTATACCACAAAGGTGCATTGTATCTGTTACTTGCTGACACATCGACAGTGCTTCTAACCGTGGTGTAGAGCTGTGCCGATGTCATTACCGCCTCTTCGTGTAACATCTTTTCTCTCTCTTCTCTCATCCAATCTTCTTCTCTACATCGTCACCAACCGTCAAAATAGCCAACTACTCTTCCACCACAAAGTCGCTCTCCTCCAGCCGAACTCCGCTTAGCATCCTACCCAGATGGGTCTTCTCGACGCCTTCTCCTTCCCGCCGGATCTTCATGAGTAGCGCTCGCAGGAAGGGCACAGGAGACTTCTCCAGCCCCCAGATCCCAGCTGGCGGATCAATGAAGCCATCTGCATATACTTCCTGACCGTCTTTCGCTGTTCCCTTAAGAAGACCAAGAAAGTCACAGATCTCGGCGTACTCCGACAGCGATCGTAGATAGAGGCTCCCAGCGAAGAGATTCAACTGCATCGTCAAGCTACGCGAGACTGAACCAGGCAAGAAGTTGCGGCCGACATTGTATAGCATGAGCTCATCGACCGATGCGTAGCTGGCATTGGAACGCGGCGCGAAGATATGCAGGCAGACTGTCTTCGACTGCCGGAGGAGAGGTGACAACTGGTTGGCCTCGTGGGGACTCACAATGATGAGGTTGCTAACAGTTCCCTGGCGATGGACGGAAAGTACGAATTGTACAGGTCGTTGGTACGAGTCGGATACGAAAGACGCGCGGGTCGATCCTGGAGGGACTTGAACAGTGTGTGAGAAGTCCGCTGTGACCAGCAAGTCGTCAGGGAATTTGCTCAAATCAACATCCTTGGCAGCGCTCGTGGTGCAGAGGGCTTCGAAGGCCGGTCCCCATGCTTCTGAACTGACGCAGAACTCTCCTGTATCGATGAGGCGCTTAAGGTCTGGGTGAAAGTCATGTGGATGAGCCTTCAGGCGCGGTGGGCGCTCGATTTGGCGCTCCTCTTCGATCTCCGGGGCGAGTTCGCGTTCCTGCTCCTCCGATAGCGCAGCTGAGCCAAAGCCCATGGCTTCGAAATCACAGCATCGTGATACAATCTTGACGATGTTCTCATTAGATTCGTCCCAATCCTGGAGGTGCTTTGAGCCATCGTTGTCTGGCTTGCGTGGCTTGTATCGAGTCTCCAGGCTTGCTGCTTCCTCTTCTAGGAACTCCTCCGCTGTTCCTTTAGCCGTGCTGGCACCATCCAGCAACAAGTGCTTGTGGCTCTCGGAGCGGTTCCCCTGCACTGCCCACAGTGGGAGCGACCGTTTGATATCAGACCAGGTCTCGCCTGTCGCCCACGCCAGTACCTCATAAACGTCGATTGGGGTACCGGGCGGTTTGCCGTTTCGTTCGTAGATCTTGGTGAGTATCTCCCCGGGTACGACAAAACACACCGATTGGCCATTGCCGAGCTTTCGTAGTCGCATAGCTGCTTGTGTGAGGCGATCCTTGGTCAGTTGACTGCCTAACGTCAGGGCAGCCCGATAGTGTCGTGGTAATCCTGGTATGTCTGTTCCCCGTGTATGGCTCTCATCCAAGTAGACGACACACGAATCTAGCATCTTCGCGTATGGAGATGTCTGGAAGGATTCGATCTTGGAAGCGCGATCTATGACAGACAGTTCCTCGTCCTCAAAGTACACCACGGCCGCGACGTCGTTGCCTCGTAGCTTCAGCCAAGCTTCAGCCACCTCTCGGTTGTTCATATCAAGGATTGATGCGCCGCAGTCCAGTATAACTCTTATGTCTGGATGTAACCCCTCGATGAAAGCAAGAAGATGCTGTCCATCTTTACTGCTTGTACTACCAACGGCGCGTGCGGGTAAATGGGCCACAGAAGTTTCATCCATCAACAGATATGACAAGACCCGAGCGTTGGTGTGTTGTTGACTTGGCAGATCAAGTTGGTGCATGTTGAGTGGGAGAAGATGCCGGGTATCGTTTGTTCCGGAAAAGCCGGTCGTAGGGTTCGGCTTCTGGATCGCCAGATCCCAACCGCTCGCGCTGAGCTTGAGAGGGAACTGCTTCAGTTCCTTGGGGAACACGAAGTGAGAGACGAAATAATCGACGGCCTTCTTGGAATGCCGTAATCCTGGGAAGACCTCCTCGACGCACTGGTGCCGATCGCGTATGGAGATGCCAGAAAGCTGTCTGAAGGCCTTGGGTAAACTTGAAGACGCGGTACTGACGAATTCGTCAAAGTGAATGGTTGCTTGATCGGACTTCAACAGATGAATCAAGGTATCGAAAAGGTGCTCATTGGAGAGACCCTCATAATACCAGGATAACAAGCTCAACAAAATCAGAACGTCGGGGTGTGAGTACTCACTCCTGGGTGAAGGAGAGTCCTTGCTGCGATATGGTACGGCTAGTCGAGTGGCTGGAGTGCGTGAGTTGTCGAGACCAAAGTTAACGCGGTACCGCTTCTGTGAGAACACAAAGTTCAGCACGCCCCCTGCAAATAGCCCGCGCAGAAGTAGTAGTGCCGGCTTAGTCGTCTCGGTCCAAAACTTGCTGTGTTCGACTTTCTCGATCTCACGAACTTCCAGCTCCATTACGGATATGTAGCGCAGTATCGCGGCCTGCATGGTGGGAGACTGCGAACGAGATGGACTTCCTACGCCTGATTCAACGACCTTTGTCGCGAGTAGACGCAAAGCCAGATCGGCAGCGTCAGGTCGTAGGAATCTCATCCTGGGATACCGCCCGTCGCCATCGCCTTCTATACTGATCGCCTCGGGATGGGTCTCCTTGACCTGCTTCGCCACAGTGGGGATTAGCGCTAGAAGATCCTGAATGATCAACCATCGCTCTGGAGCGTATTCTATCGAACTCTGACTGCCCATCGTGTAGATGAGCTCAAACTTCGTCGAGAAGTTCTCATCGCTTTCGTCGATACAGTCGCATGACACGTCATCGAACCATTGCTGGGTTGCTAACAGTTTCCGAGCGGTTTCCGGCTGATCAATGAGAACACATTCCACTGCCATCAGCTTGAAAGACTGCAGGGGTAGAGGTACGAAGTCAGTATGTGTCTCATATGCGTTTCGTACAGCTCTGACTTACTAGGATATGCTCTGGTTGAATCAGTAATACACCGCGCTCGCGAATGCATTCTTCGTAGATCTCGCGGATGGTGTGGGCATCTTGAGCACTAAGTCGGAGGTTGCGTGAGAAGGGCATCTGATAAACCTTTCGGTTCAAGAGACCACCAAGCTTAGCGACCAGCATTTGCAACATTTGTCGGCTCTGGGGTTTTGCAATGACCACTCGGACAAGCCTAGTTTCTAATATTAGTATGCTGTAGTTCGATCGGTTGAGCTTAGAGAAACTTACTTCTTCTTGTCTCCATGGAAAGCACTAAGAATAGGAAGAATAGTTGAGCTCTTGCCACCGCCCATGAGCAGTTGAAGCACGATATTGCAGCCATCCTTTGGCGAACGCATCTGGCTAGCGATGAACTCCTGTTCAGCTCGTACAAGAATTCCGCTCTCAGCCTCGATGAGAAGAGTCTCTGGGTATTGATGCACATCCCAATTGCTGTGTCCAACATGGCGAAGCTCTTCAACGAGATCAACCGGCTTCCTGGACAAGCGGAGTAGTCGCTGAGCGCGTTGTAAATTGGTGATAGCGAGCGCATACTGAATGACAGTTTCTTTCCAGGCAGGCGATAGTGTGTCGAATTGGTCTCTGTGTAGCTGACTGAGCCAAAACTTTGTACAGGTCCGTGGCGACAGCTGTATCTGAAAGGCCACTTGATGGCCAAAAAGCCCCTTCAATGCGGAGTTGAAGGTCTCAAGATGGTTCTGGCACTCGGCGAGATAGGCTCGTAGCAGAGCGTGAACATCTGCAACTAACTCGTCATGCATAACGTTGCTGTTGATAAACGAGTTGAGGGCATCGCAGCTTGATCGTAGATTCTCAACGTACTCTCGCTCACACTTGGACGTAGCGTATACCATGTTCCTTCGGCAAAGTTTCTCAAGCCTTTCTTTCACCTCCGAGTGCTTCTCAGGCAGATATCCTTTGGCAACCGTAACCGCAGGCTCGGAAGGAGCTGTCAGTGAAAGGGTTCCGATAGATAGAGACGGACTCGAAGTGAAAACATCCACCACGCTGAGATGCCGAACGGAGTCGCTGAGCCTGTTCTGCTTTGGCGGTGAGGTGAGAATATGCCGTGGTGCCAGTATCTGCGATGCTGCCTGTCGTGCCATGATCGTCGATAACTTTCCAAGGTATTCCATGAACATGTGGTTATCGTACCAGCTGTAGAAATGGTTGCGGACCGTGACCATTGCATCGGACACGTTAACGTACGTGTCAGTTGCAGCTGCTTGCGGTAATGCAGGAACTTGTATCGGCCACTGCTTCTTCAAGCCGCTCACGAACTTCTGGATTGCACTATTCTTCCGTTGTCGAAACAAAGAGTTCATTCTGTTGTGATGCTGCTGTTCAGTCTCTGATGCCGACTTCGGTGACATCGCTTCACGAGAATCTTCGAATGGCTTGGCGTTGTCCTGAAAGATGTTCTCGATTGTTGTTTGGTGAAAGACATGTCCCTTAGCTAATTCGAACTTTGAAGCAGCAGGTGGTTGTACTGTGGAAAAGTCCTGTGAGATGTAGAATGCAGCAAACGACTGTATGACACCCATGTCCGCTGTCTCAGCGTAAGACATCGTAGAAAGCCATGTAATCATGTCGTATCTGTTTTTGCTGCTGGTAGACACGCCAGCTAGACCTGGTTGTAGAGTGCACCATTGCTCTATGATCGCTTTTGATGCATCGTCCAGCCACTTTGAATCGTATCGGAGACTTACAGGATCGAAGGAACGATTCACTCCGAGGATGGTAGCATGTTTGAAGTGCTGTTGGAGAAGCCTGACTTTGAGGTCTGTGATAGGGTTGTGAAGGCTGAATCGATCCCGTAGCATTAGCTTGGCTGTCGTATGAGACTGAGCTCCTCTCTTGGAATGTAATTGGACGTCTCGCCGGTCGTAATACGAGTCTTCTGCAGAGCTGAAGTGCTCTGCACCAAAGCCGGCGACGTGGAACGTGGCATTGCGAATTGAAGATCGCTCATCCAAATAGGCAGTTGAAGACGACATCAATTTCTTCTGGGTTTTTCTGATCAACTCGAAGTCATTGTATTTGTCAGGGTAGAAGAATTGCATCCTCCCAACCTGATGTAATAGGCTCAATATGAGAGACCGCAAAGAAGTATGTTGCGATAGCGATGGGAGACTCGTATCCCACTTCGTACGCTGCATTACTTTCAGGTTCTCGGGATAAAACGATCTCGTAGCCGAGAGATTTGCCAGACAGGTCAGAAGATCTATATCTTCTGGTGAGAGAATGTCGATCGATCGAACAGCTGCCGATCTCAGAATTGAGATAGCTGATTCAGTGCCGGTACATCCAGTCAGAGGATCGGGTAGGCAGTGAGACGTTAGCGCGTGCATGTAGCACAAGATCAGGCGGCTTCGCAGGCTTCCATCTCCAGTTATCTGGCCAAGAGTCTCATCGATGTCATAAGCGCGAATCCGAGTTGCCGAGTCTTCTAGAATTCTGACCTTAGGATGGTGTAGGTCTCCCTTCGCGAAACTGACTGATCCTTCCGGAACGATCATCATTCGCCGACCTTCCGCTGACCTCAATATCAACCGGCTTTGCATGCCAACAAGGGCACCCATGGTTTGATCGGAGTCGATAATCATGTCGCGAAATTGGCGAGAGCGCAAATGGTCAGTCGCTTCGACGAATTCGAACGAGATTTGTAGTCGCGGTAGCTCTATCTCGACGCGGAGATCAGAAGTATTGTCTGAACCAACAAGACGCATGTGCATGTGTAGCGGTTTCTCCAGAGGCGCCAAAATGCTCGAGATGGTACGAGCTGTAGGGCTACGCACGCAGATGGTAACCTTGTCCTTGTTGACTAGCCGCCATGACGTTCCGTGTCGTACGAGGCGCCATCGTGTATCATCGTCTTCAGTCGACCAGGGAGCATACATAGGCCGAAACAAGAGCTCTTGAGCGTTGAAATCATACCAGTGTACGGCATCTGTCACAAAGGACTGAGGTAACAAACCCTGGAAAAGACGTGAAGGTACCAACTCAAGCCGCCTCGTACCCTTTCCGAAAGCGGACAGGATCATATCCTGGCCCGTCATTCCGAAGTGAAGGTTGTAGCCATGGTATAGTGTCTTGGCAGAGAACCTGAACCCGATTTCATCGGTTGGCACAACTTCCAGAGCTGATTTGTGAAACAAAGGCTCATACATCCTATGGCGCTCATACTCAACAGGAAGACGAGCCAGCGGAAGGCCATTGACAAGCAACTCTCCAGTGAGTAAGTTGAAGTGCACCGGCAACGAGCCAGATGCCGTGAGCATCCATTGCTTCTGGCGGTTCTCGTCCAGCGAACTCCAAGAATTCCTGGGGTTCGATTCTTTGAATGCGGCCCAATTCGCTTTGATGGCATCCGAAAGACCGCTGTCATCCTCGAGGACGCGATTTCGTAGTGTCGGAAGGATGCGATACATCAATGAATGCCACGACTGTAGTGAGATACCGAAAAGCTCTGTGAAATCCGACTGCATGGTTCCACAGTGCTCTTGCACAACAATAGACGATTGAAGCAACGTTGAGATTGCCGACTTTTGCTGAAGCACAGTTTCAAAGTCAGACTCTTCCACATCATAGGTCGAGGTACACAGCAGCGCTACCTCTGTAGCGCGGCTCCAAAGTTCTGTGCGCTGGCCGTCGTCCGTTGAGGCAGCCACTCGCTCCTTCAAGCGTCGTAACCATTTCAAGCAAACCGCTCGCAAAGTCTCAAGGTAATCAAGCGCGCGAGAACGAACATCCTGGGCTCGTGTCAAGCTCAGTACTCGTCGAGTAAGTAGGGAGAATGTTGCTGCAGCCCTCCATGATTCCCAGTTTTCTTCGATGCGGCTCAAGTTGCTCTCAAGCTGCGCGAGCATAGCATGGCCAAACGAGGTTTCTGTAAGGATAGAGTGGCCTGACCGCTCTATGCACTGACTTGGCGGACCCGCCTGATGTGCAGCCTGGAGAATGACACATTGCGTCTCAATCTTTGTAAAGTCGACTGATGGAATCGCTAGCTGAGCAAGAACGTTCGAATGAACAAGGTTGCTCCCAAGCGGTAGCGCGCCCAAAGCCTTATACTCGTCGATCGAGAAGTGCATTGGACAATCAGACAAACTGGCGATAACTTCGTTGGCTGGTAGACCATCGGGAGATGTTGGCGGGCGATACATGAAGCGTTCAAGAGCCTTTGATCGCTTTGGCATGGGGTATAGGCATTTCTTCGGGACTTCTTCTGTACAACTGGGCCTACTAGTGTTGAAGATACCGCTGGAAACGTCGTAGTAGGCGTATCGTAGAGAGTTGTTAAGGCAAACATCGTCATCGTTCAAGTGAGGAATAGCCTTCTGCAACTTCCTGTGGGTGGCAGTGTGGCTCTTGACATCTGAGAGTGGGACTGTTCTCCGCTGATGGTACCCATTGGGTAGTAGATGGGACAGATCCTGGTGGTTGTTGAGCGTGTATGAGTGTGAGGGTCGTGATTGGTTCGCATCCTGGTAGCCAAGAACTGTGGCAATGAAGTGCGCTGAGGCATCGCGCCAGTTGCTGTAGGGATCCGGTACAACTAACTCAAACACCGTAGCCTTTGCTACAGGTGTCTTTGATGAGACTGGCCATTCGTAGATCCGGATCGTAAGGGAATCTGCCTTG
This sequence comes from Alternaria ventricosa, assembly GCF_023758065.1. Taxonomy (NCBI): domain Eukaryota; kingdom Fungi; phylum Ascomycota; class Dothideomycetes; order Pleosporales; family Pleosporaceae; genus Alternaria; species Alternaria ventricosa. The sequence goes on along the minus strand of NW_026055694.1, from coordinate 768,119 downwards.
GCCTTCGCTGCACATCTGCTGCAGTTATTGGAGTGGACCTTTCGTTTGTAGCCGTGTCTGCGATTGTAGATCTCCCATACCTCCTCACATACGTTGCTGTTGTACTGGTCCATGTACTGCTGATACTGTCGCTTGAGATCTGCCAGCTCTTTACACTTCCGCTTGCGCTTGACAGCCGCATCAACTTCGATATCTGATAGTGTAGCCTGAAGAGTCTCACACTGATCAAAGTAACGGACAGCGAACGAGGCAGGGTCTCCAAATTTTCGATAGACAGAAGGTCTTCCCTTCACCGCTATGTCCTGTCGCATTCGTACATAGCGCTCTGAAGCGTTCAAGCGGTCTAGGTGGCTCTTGAGGGGAAGCGTCAGGGATTGAAACTCCGCCAGATCAACCTCAGGATCATACTCGACCAGCATGGGATATATCGTGCATGCGATCCGGTCGCACGCGATCCAAAGCCCAGTAAGCGTCAGATACATGATGGAAAGGCTGATAGGCACTCCAGCATACATGATACTAGCCACGTCATAGTAGCTAGTCATGATTGTACGTAGTCTCCCGCATGCATCTCCATCGTGAAGATGTGAAGTGTACCACTTAGCAAGATGATGCTCGACCCACTTCTCGAAAGCGGCTAGGCGGAAGTATCTGTCTCCATGAGAACCGGGAGACTTTATACTGTCCGGTAATTGAGTAGCTGGATAAGATGGGTACTCGGAAGTGGGAGTGAAGGTAGACGACGAGACTTCTCGCTGACGAGACGTGACCGCCAACAAGAATGCATCTAACCCGGAGAGTTTCATGTCGACATCGGCCTTAGGCTTGAGCTGGGCAACGGTGCTGAAGTCGATATTGGCCTGAGAGTCGTCGATCTGATTCTGCCAGTGCTGGTCGATGAATTTGTGGGCTTTAATCATCCTGTCATGAATATGTTGTGCCCAGCCTGGCTGTAGGTACTCTTTTTGCTTGAGAAGCTCGAACTTGCGTAGCCGTCGGGATAACTTGGCCAATGTGATATGAATCGCCTCGCTACCCATATCTTTCCAGTGCTGCTTCCCCAGATCGAGTAATCGTGATAGCATGAAGATCATGAAGGCTTTGTACAGACCGTCGACATGGAGACTGGATGGTGCTTTTCGGGAGAATAGCAGCTGTAGCGATACGCGTAACAAGAGCCATAATGGGGACCGTCGCCATGGTGCAAAGCAGTCTTTCCAAAGAACCTCTTCCCGGGTATATTTCGTGCTACGGCGTACATCTGTCGGCTCGCCGAAAGCAGCGATAAGGTTTGAGAGGAAGTCAGTTGTCATGCCGGGATGCGTCGTGTCGCGCTGTTCGTCCATACTCTTGTTGTTTTTGGTTATCTTGGGCTGGAAGCCAGGAGCTGTCTGGGTCGTCATTGTAGCTATGGTCCTGGAGATCGATTCGATAAGATCGGGGTTGACCTTTCCGATAGATATCTGTGATGCATGGGCAGGAAACTCTCGTACTAGTCGGCCTGAATGCATAGCCGCCTCGTTCGTAGGAGAAAGCTCGAAGAACTCGAAGACCAATTTGTCTGAAGATCGGCCGACAAGAATCCCAGCATTCTGCTCTTTAATCTCCAGTGGAACTTTACCAGTAGCGACGCCGCTTGCGACATTGGTAAGAACGTCTCGAACTTGACCTTCACTGTTATTGCCATGGTGGTCGCGGCACCCGCGAAGGTTTTTGACTGATGCTACGGCGACTTCGACTGAGCCGACATGCTCGCTGTTGACAAAGGGTTTCAGAGACTCAAGAGCGTGAATGGCGATATCGACAAGAGTCAAGTCGTGCGCGGCGTTGCGGTCGTCCTGCTGCGGGAGCTTCGGAGGAAGTACCAAATGGTGATAGGCGTAGGCCGTAGCCGCTGCCGATGCCATGGTGTAGACACCACAGGGAGTACACTGTATGATAGATGAGTCAGTTTGTGTAACCTTGCCTGAACAGGAGCATGTTTAAGGGTATCGGTATCTGCTGTGCGAGTGCACTTGCGCTGTAGGCGCGACGGACCCCACGTACCTAATGGGCTCAGCTATCCGGTGTGTCTATTCAGAATGCAGAATATTGTTCAGGGTGTTCAACCAGTAGCGAAGATGGGATAGCAACAGTCGCGACCAAAACGATGAGGAGAAAGTGTGGTGTCGTGGTAGCGAGAACGGTAGTAAAAGGTGGGGGGAAAAGACGAAAGACGGTGGACGAAATCTCTGTACGACGCAAGAGAAATGCTCGCTTGGAAGAACTGAAATTCGACTGTGCGCGTTGTTGTTGTCTTAAACAGGCAAACAGACTTCACCTTCACTTGAGCACTCCAAGGCTGCGCAGCGATTGCCCACCGCCTCATCACTTCGCCGCGACATGGGCGTCGCTGTCTGCAAAACAACAAGGCTGAGTACACTGAAATGCCCACGCCATATCTGATATGCTCTCCTGCTTCATGCATTTCAAGACCACACGTCATTCCGGTCAGTGAATGGCCCAATGGTGTGGCTGTGTGGCGCGTGCGTGTAGTACAAAGCCAGGATGCGTCAGGCAACAGTCGCAGACTGATCCGACTCTGAAGACAATTCCCAAGAGGCCTCCCTCAATGTTTGTCTATTGCATAACCCAGCATCCTTCTCTTGCTGGTGGCCATCATCTGAAAGACATCTGCCCGCGCGAGGCTGCGACGTCACGCGTTGCGGCGAAGCTGGGCCGCGCAAGACGCGTCCACGGGTCTGTTGTGCCTCCAGTGACATTGTCATGGAATTAATGCGTACAGCAGTGATAAAGCGTCGAAATCCGAGACCAAAAGAATGAGTGCCAGCATGCGAAGAGCAAAGTGTTGATGTGTCGTCGAAAGTAACCTCGGAGCCCCAAGATGTCATCAGCCCGGCATCCGCGCGCTAACCGATCATCGACATCACGATCGATTCCAACCTCATACAAGTCAGGGTTAACCACCGTGATAAGGTGTGCTGCAGTCTACATCGTCATGAAACTGAACGTTAACAAGATCTCAGAGTAACGTAGGTTTCTTAAATTTTTCGGTTGAATTCTTCCAATATCCCCTTCCGAGGTCATATCACGTGACTAGAAGCGACATATATCGGTATCCATCTCTTATTACGGAGCAAGAAGGTCTCCTCTTCAGTCTCCTCATTGTATTCGATGCCCCGTTAGCACTGCAAACGATGCGCTAGAATCAGAGCGGCTTGTTCACCTCCTCAGTCATGCAAGCCTTGAGTTGCTATGTATCTCAGCCGTCGTCCGTCACCCTTCGCCTCTCCACCAAGTTCAACTCTTGAAACCTGCTCTACGATTCGCCACCGCCAGACGTACTGCTTTTTCGCTTCATGTTGCATACCGTAGCCGTCATCTTCTCAGATTCGCGGAAAAACTCTCTCATACACAATATACACATACCTGCAACGCTGACAATCCGCCTCGGACGCACAACAGCGCACTCGGTAAGAACGACGGACGATCGCGTCTAGAAGGCCTCTGGGCGGATCTGTACCTTTTGATCGACAGGTCAAAAACAGGGCAGCAGCTGCACCAGGTGTACAGTCGCAGACAAGATCAAGGAACAGCGACCCGGTGTACGGTAGACCGTACCGATCAAATCCCAAAACTCATCTACAGAGACAAGACATCGATTGGCACACAGATCCTGCACCAATGCATCTGAAACCGATACTGTGCGACAGTGACGGTGACTTGTCACCGTCAATCACACCTCTTAGGACCAGTACTTACGCCCTTGTCCCCTGAATGCCTCGCCTATGTAAATGGCCAGCGCATCACAACGCCCCGCCTCTTACATCTCGTAATCCACGTGTACCCATGTTCGCAACGTCAGGGTACTAGGCGAATTTGCAGCGTAAGGGGGAAAACAACTCAAAAGGTCGTTGTCGTAAATGACGATGAGGCTTCTCTGGACGCTGCACCGCAAAGCAGGTTATTGGGCAGGCGCGCACCAGCGGATAGGAAGGCGCGACTTAACCCCGCTGCCGCCTTCTCGCTAACCTAACGCCCTATCGATTGCGCCAGACCGTGAGAAAGCCTCCCGCAGCATGTATGCACGCCACACGGCTCGACATTTCTAATTTAGGTATCTGGGTTTCTTACCTAGGCAGTAACGGCGTAGCGCGCGGCGATGAATGTGTTGTTGGAAAATGACGATAGTTTGTATCTCCCACTCACCGGTCAAGACTCTACGCCTTGCATACAGCATGTATGTTCAGCAAGGGCAGCGCGTTCTAGAATGTGGAAGCCGAGGTATTGGAAATATCTACATCGCGCTAGTTCAGAATGCATGAGAATATGTAACTTGGCTGTTCATGTGAAATCGGCAGGGTGGGTAGAGACCGTTTTCGAATTCCAGTCGCTCTATCACGACACCCGTATCCAGGCAAATTACTTCGGCAAGCTACAAGATTCCCCAATCTCCGCATCCCGCTCGAGCCCCCTCATCTTCCCTTCTCTCTCTTCATCAAAGAGATGAGATGACAACCGGGCCGAAGGCGAAGAACGCACGTTCTCAAAAAAAGAAGATGGAGTAGAAAAATGGGAAATGTACCAAGACCGACTAAACCAAAACGCCACTCAACAAGGCAGTTACGCGAGAAAAGAAGGAAGGAGGAAAACAGGGACACGGGTCGGGGCACGGCAGACGGTAGGTAGGAGCCGATTTTGCCGGTCCAGGAACCTGGTTGCGTTCTTCTGGCGATGAATTGCGAGATTCGTAGCTCGATGCCCTTACTTGTCATTAGAAGGCCGAGAGCGAAACCTGTAAAAGTCATCCTCAACCTTCATCCCGAACCACGCGTCTTTGTCGTAACGTGAGACGTAACGCTCTCCTTTCTCCGTTCACATCCTCCAGTCGAACCCCATCAAATCACGTTAAGCGAAAACAAGTAAACATGCGTTCACACAAACTGGCCTATGTTCACCGCACCGTATGAGCAGGTATTCAACAACTAAAGGCTAACCGGCAACCTAAGTTCCCGCGGCTTCACAACCCGCGTATCCAGTAGCTTCATGTACATGCCGTCCAGGCTGCCATTACCGAGACTTCCTTCCAGCCCTATGCATACACGCACATACGTACAATCATTCATGTAAGTAAGACTTGGTTTTCTTCTTCTCTGCCTGCTGCAGAGTCTGTTTTGCCCCGTTGGATCCCGTCCAATCACCGGCATGTGACGTCGGGCGTGGCTTACTTGCCTAGTTTTTTGATGTCAGCACACATTGTTCAGCTGAGTGGCGTGCCGCTTTGCTGACGACGGACGGCAACTGTGAACTTGGCGTCTTACCGTGCCTCGCCAATTCAAGCCACGGGCGTTCAGGGGGTGAGAACTCTAATCCTTCGTCGTCTTGAGCCATTATAGCCGTAGTCTGTTGTAAGTAGAGTGGTCACTCAGATCTGCGCAGACCATGTCAGATTCGAGAATGGATTAGAGAAGAAGTTCGTGATTCTACTATATGCTATGCAATGAGCCCGTATCCCTGGTACTCATGCTACGTGTCGATCGTTAGGTGTGCCCATTTTGTGTCTATAACGCCCCGATTATGATGATGGTTACTACAACGCCGCTCGCATTTCTGGTATGCCAAGCAACCTGTTGCGGCGGAGAGAGTGAATTAAAGAAAAACAACAGTAGGTGGGCCTGTCCATGCTCCAAAACCGTACATGCAAAGTACCCAGTGCCAGAATGCTGCCCAGAAGAAGCCCCAGAGATTGCCAGATGATACAAAATTAAACGCTGTAAAAACATCAATGCAGTTGGTGCCGGCACGTTGTTGTGAAGGCGAGGTGGAAGCCGTAGCGAAATTATCATTATCGTAATGAAAAATTAGACTTGTTCGGTAAAGGCTGATTTCCGCGAATCACCGGATGTCCTCCTCTTCTTCTGGAGCTTCTTTGATGTTCTCCGCTCGGCGAGCTCAACCTCCTCAGGGGTGGGTGGCTGGAATGTGCCTGGCTTCAGAACCTGGAAGCCAGAGTTGACGGAGCGCAGGACGTGGTCATCGCGATCCTGGTTCTGCTCGGTGTTGACTTCGTACGGCACCTGATCGTAGCTGTATTGGTGGTGAGGGCCACGGGGTTCGTAGGTGTCGGGGTAGTAGGGAGCGTTGGGCGCGTAGGACTCGGTCAGGGGAACCGCTTGCCTTGCCTGGTTCGCTGCGTTGCCATCGTGACTCGGTCCGGCAGAAACGTCTTCAGCTTGGTCGGCGACAGTAGCTAGCGGAGGAGAAGGTGACTTCTGAGGCATGAAATAGTTAACACCATTGACCGAGGACACTTGGTTGTCCGCCACGCTGGCCCACTCTCCGCTATTACCTGGCTTGCGCACTCGAGGAGTGAGCTGTCCAGTCTCGGCGACGTGGGAGAGGCGATGGCTGCGGAGGAGTTCGAGGTCGGTCTTGGGGTCAATGGGTTGGTTGGGCCTGAAGTATGCGGACTCGTAGGTGCGGACGTCCTGGCCAGCTGCCATGTAGTCGGACTCGTCGCTTGTGCGGCGACTGGAGTTGCTTGCAGACTGTCCATGTTGGCCGAGGGGAGCTAAGGCTGTTAGCATAGTTTATCCTATTGCGCATGTCGATACTCACGAGAAGTAGCGCCAGAGTTGCGGGTAGCGTAGGGAGATTCCAGGGCGTTGAGGGCGCTGTTGCGAGAGACGTGGTGGTTGCAGTTGCTGCAGCGGGGACCTTCATGGTTGTGAGGACGGGCAGGCGAAGATGAGCGGGAGTCCTGGGCTGAAATGGGCTCAGCGGAGACGGCGCGGTCGAAAGAGCTGGGACCGCGCGAGCTGTTGCGGCTGGAACCTTGGGCGACGGGCCGGGGCAGGGAGAGTTGCGACTGCGAGGCATATGGAGGGGGTTCGCTGACGATGGAAGCACGGCTACTGCCAACGGGAGTGTTGGTACGCGAGATCCAGACACCGTCGACTTCAATACCGCTCTGGATCGCGCGGATACCGAATGGGATCTCGTCCTTGGTCTCCTCGTTCACCTGGGTTACTGGCTGCGCCTCGAGCATTTCCGGAGTGGCTGCGCGTTTGCCCTTGTCCACTTTGCTGTACTTGCGGACCTTGTTCTTGTCGTACCATAGCTTGAGCAGGCCCAAGAAGATGGTGAGTACAATTCCGCAGGCCAGTACCTGTACGGCGTTAGCAGGCGGAGTCAGCGGTTGGTTGAAGTCCTTACGAAAGTCATCTTCTGCCATAAGGCCCAGCTTTGGAAGAACTCATTGCCGTCGGAGGATCCGAAGCCCATGTTTGCGGTGGAGTAGGAGTGATGTCGAGATCAAGGTAAGAATAGCAGGTGGGGTGGAGATGAGATGCAGGCAGGCACACTGTGAAATGACACCTGTCGGGGAGGAGGGTGCAGACGGGTAGAGCAGTAGCGAATGGGGGGTTCCTGATTAGATTGGTATCGATAGATGGATCCGGACAAAGAGGAGCCAGCGAGCGACGGGAGTCTCAGGCGGGGGTTTTAAGACCGGACCCTTGGAGACTGAATGGCGTGGTAAAAACGAGTGTAAAACGTAGGTGTCACTAATGAATCAGACCTATCATTCACGCAGATGGGTACGGGGAGCGAGTCGGGGGCGGAAGGCACAGGGAGCGAGAGACGGGTTGGGAAAGGATTTATTATATTGCATGCAGCGCGGCTGGACTGTCAACTCTCGGACCCGCGCTTGAGAAACAACGGGACACCCGTGGACGGTGGTGAAAAGTTGGCTGGGTTGTCTAGGGCAAGCGCTTCCCTGTTCGAGCGCTAAGTTAGGTGGGGGCTAGCAGGGGTCTCTTGACACGCTGCGGGATGTAGGACTGAAATAGCAAAGACTAGCTAGCAAGCGACCATGTGGCACGTTGACTGTTTGAATGATTGATCGGCTGCGGTATGTGGATCTATACGAAGCAGTCCGAGCCCTACCTAGGTAAGCTCTCGGGTGGTGCCAGGAGCATCTCGAGCCTATCGCGAGCCGTGACGCCGCAAGTGCTTAAGGCCCCGGGTGGGTGTGGCATAAGGATGGGGTCTATATCGACGCAAGAATATGGACACAATTATCGACGTTGATGCGCGCGAAGTCAGCCGCTGGGAACCACGATGAATCCGAGCCATGCTGGTACGCTAAGAAGGGAAGGCCTCAGGGGTTCGCGCGCTTGTCGACGGCTAGCGAGAATGACGAATTGCCATCTATGGACGACTCCGAGTGTTTCGAGACATCAGATCAATATCATACCGTATTAATTCTCAGGTTGATTGATCTTCTGTTCTGAGTCGGATTGCCATTCTCACGCGTCTGAAACACGAGGCTGTCGTCACAATTGCACAGCACGATGGCTTTCGCACAGCAGAAGCGTCTTCAGCCACTACACACATCATTAAGTGGGCGTCCAATTTTGGGGCGGGCTGGCGGCTTTGGCATGCCGCGGTCGTTGGTTGAGACGGTCTTCCCACTTTCTTGCCCAAGGCCTTCCTCCATTCGTCGCGACTTGGCACTCCTCAAGGTTCATCGTCCGCATCGATGGGTTTTCGCTTCTCCACCATGATGGTTTGATGGGAGCGGGGCACGTCCTGGCTTTCTTTGAGGGCACGGCGCACAGCGTCTACTCTGGTGTAACGGTCACTCCCAGCACACCGCTCCCGGCCGGTCCCAAATTCTTTTCTCCAGCGCACACTTTGGGGTCATCTCGTCGCTCGCCACCATGCCGGGACTGTATCGATTGTCTAGGCGAGCGCGGAATCTTCTACCACTCGCCAGTGCGCACTGATCACACACGATCATTAGTCATACCAACTCTTCTTTTCAGTGCCTTCAAAAAGCATCGTCTCTACACAATTACCCAACGAAAGCCCTTGCCATGATGAACGTGTTGGCCGTACTCAATGTTGGCCCCACGGTTGGCCCAATTTTTTCTCGCGGCGTTCAGCCACAAGTAATCAGAAGCCACTTCTCGTTCTAGAAAATTGGATCATGACGAGACGATGATGGTGATTCCGTCTTGGTGCCTCAGCCAAGGCAAAGGATGCACAAGGCGATTTAGTCCTGCAAAGTAAGCCGCGAAATTATTGACTCAACCCTAGTCCTCGTATCTGCGAATCCTTCGTACCCATGCCATCTCATGATCCGAAAGCTTCAAATAATGCGCCGGCGCTTTCCAGTTTCTGGGCATTATAATCGCGCTCGTATAAGATTAGCAGCTCTTCACCACAATAACACAAGTGAAGAAGCTTTGTGCTGCAACTAGTCCGCAGTGGTGATCAGGGTGAGGGGAAGCTGCAGGTCATGATTGGCATCTGCTCCATGCACTTCGACAAGCGTCGGTGGGGATGTTTCCTGCATGCGTGTTTGCTTTGCAGAAGTCCAGCCTCGACGCAGCCTTGCGCTGAAAGCTCTGCTCAGACTACAGGCCACTGACCAACATGCAGCTACTAATATTTGCCTGGATCTAGCGCGATATTGTTGAACAAAAGGCATAAATGCGACTACATTCCTACACTCCACCAAGGCTGAGTTAACCTGACTACCACACGCTGATCTTCCGACCCAGTGTCGCGGATACGGCATCTCGAAGTGGTTCATGTACGGCGAATTCCTTCTTCCCATGCGGCTACCGTTAGCAAGTATCCGTAGTATCCGTAGCCAGGGCAAACGGCATCTCAAAACACTACAAAGTGTTGTCGGGGAGACTCAAAGCAGACCAGACCCTACTTACCGCGGTAGGTCCGTCTCGAGAGTTCGCAGCTACCATTCCATCACATGGATCGCCTGCAGTGTCTACACTCGAAATATCTCATGTAACTCCGCTGGGATCTCGAACGTTGCCGACCTTGCTTACATGGGCACAGCCTCATGTTCCGCACAGAGGTATCCTGGTCTTAGATCGAGTGAGAGGGGCTGGCCCGACAGCAGTGGAGTTGCTGCATCTGCGTCTCGGCCGTGCGAACTTCGAATCGTGGGGACGACGCTGATGGCTGAGGCACAGAAACCAAATTTAACCGCGAACCGCGTTTCATCGCAGCACCAACTCGGTGAAGGAGATCTTCCAATGTTTCGGACATGAGGTGCATCTTCCCGTCGCAGCCTGATTTAGATGAGTTGCCTCATCACAGCACCGCACCCAACTAGCGCAAGGTGCCGTAGCGAACGTTCGTGCCAGCGCAAAGGTAAGGATACCGCCGGTGAGCAGTTCTCTAGTCGCGATAACGCAGGTCAGCCTGTGTGAGGTACAAACAAGCTGTTTTGAGGCGCGGCTGTGGTGAGCTGAGTGTGTTCTCTGGTACCTGGCTTACCGTCGTGCAGGGATCTGATCTGCACCCCAGAGCGTTCCTGGTTCGACGGCTGATGAAATCTCTACAGACAACAGTCAATCAAGTCTGCGCGTCTGCGACATGACGTCTTTGGTTTTGCGCCATCCTCTCACACAAGGACATTGAATCGGATCTTGTTAGGTGCCGAGGCCATGCCACATTAGGGCAATTGGTTCCTGCCCGATTGGCGCCTCGCAGAAGTCATGATCTCAGCCGCGACCTACCATTCCTCTTCGCCTTTTCAATCTACATCAGCCTACTGAAACTCCCCACTCTGTTCTCGTACCGCCTTGTTTGATCCCTAGCGCCCTACCACCATGCCTATTCGCAATCCCTTTCGTCGCGCGGGTGTGCCTGAGGCCGTTGATGAGGCCCAGCGGAGCGCGCCGGAGAACGGTTTCAAGAGCACAGCTGTCTCGGGCGCCGCACCCGTGCAGGTCAAGGACCCTGTCGAGTACAAATTGAGTGGTGAGATTTCCTGCGAATGCGCCTGGGGCTCAAACATGAGCATGTTCCTGGGGCGGCATCAGTGCTTCGGCTGAATGGGCGCTTACACTGTGATAGAAATAAACGACAGCGGCGTGTACCTACCGGTAAGCAATGTCAAGCCCATGTGATTGCGGATGCAGGAGGGGCAGCGACACGCGCGCATGTCGGCGCGTGAGACATTGATTGACGTTGCGACAGCCGAGCCCTCAGCAAGAGAAGCCCACCTTCTGGCACTCCAAGTCCAACGTCTCTACCACATCTTCAAATCACCGCAGTCTGCTCGCCGAGAACGAGCCTTTCAGCATCTCGCGCGAGAGCTTCGACTCGTACAGGCGGTCATTTGTATGTTATGCGACCAGTGGCAAGACCCCGCTAATGGATATAGGACATTTCCGCGCGCTCTCCAATACAAGACAATGTTCACGAGACGTACCCCCGCCAGTCGCTCGATGCGCGCCGCTCCGTAGATACCAGACGTTCGCTCGATGTCCGCCGTTCGCGTGCCACACCGCGCTCCTCGATGCAACAACCCCGCCACAGCGAAAGCCATGAGCAAGTGCCCGAGGAGGGGTTCGAGGAGGTGGGCCTGAACGACGAGCCGAAGCCGCAACCAAAGAAGCGCAGTATCTTCTCGCGCTTCGGCGACAACAACAACGCCGACAAGACAGAAGAGCGACCCAGCTCGAGCCATCACTTCTCCCTCACAGGCCGGAAGCGGGCTGAGAGCGGGGCAGGCTCGGAGCTCAAGCCTATGCCAAAGCCAGCGGCTGAGGTCCCCGCGGAGGCGCGGTGATATACGTAGAAGATGAATAATGAACTGCGGGAGATCCAACACCGAAGAGTTGCATCAATGCTCCGGGAGAAACTGTTGGATACCGCATAACGGCGTTAAGGACTTGGGTGTTTTCCACTATGCATAACTATCCACATTGAAATGAGGATGGTCTCTATTACGAGACGGAGATTGTAGTCACATACAGAACGACGCGAATCCCGTAGATCTCGTATACGAACACGCAGATAACTAATCACGAATGGCTATCGCTCATGACGCTCAAGATCAACTTGTCAAATTTCCCTACCTCGTGTCTTCAAACTTTGGACTCGTTAGACTTTCGCAAACCTGGTTGCGTACCCTGTGATTGATGTTCGCTCCTTCCCTGCTAAGGCTAGCCGTTAGCTGGTCCACGTGTGTGCCTTCCCATGCTTCGGCATCGGAGGAAGCACCTTCCGCGGATCGCTCCTTCCGGTCGATGCGGTCGATGATGTCATATAAATGGAGTTGTAGTTTGACTCGTGGCAGCTGTGGCTTGAGCACCAACGGCCGTTGGGGCTGAGTCAAACAGTGAAAAGTCGTTGTTTTGTTGGGGTTGTTGGCGCGAAACGCGTGTTCAGATCGAGATCGGAGTTTGGCACTTGTTGGTTATGGTGGTTGCGCCGTTGGAACTTGGGGGCTTGGTGTGGCACTGGAGGGACTTGGCGGGGCGGCTGGCTTGTGGTGGTCAGGTGATTTGGAGGCCTAGGGGATAGGGAGATGGTTGGATGGGTGTGTTGGTAGGTTTACGCGAGAGGTGAGGCGGGAAGTAGCTCGTGGGTGATCTCAGAGGCCGGTTTTGGGTTTTGGTTATACGTGAAGATGGTTGACACCTGGGCATGAATCCAGGTGCACGCACGTGACGGCACCGCATGAACTGCCCCCCATCGAACCAAATCAAAATTTTCTGCATCATACCCCACAGCCACAGGGCGTTATACACTCGTTGAGGAGATTGGATGCAGCAAGAGACGTTTTAGTATTGTCAAGGGCTCTTTCGGGCTTCTCACCTCATCGCTGGATGTTTGCTTCCTGGTCCGTGCGCTCGCTAGCATTTGCTAGCGTGGGCTAGATATATACAACTTTCTGGCCGTCGCTTCTTTACTCCCTACCGCGAACTTTTCGTCTCTTTCACAAATCCAGATGTTGTGGAAGTTGGCGCTTTGCTCGTTGGTCACGTTTACTTGTAAACACCCCGTCGCTCTTAACTGTAGCGCCTCGGACTGTGCTCTACGCTGTAGCACGTCTGGGACATCCACTTTGGGTGCGTCTACTTCTAAGGTCGCCTTGTGAGGTAGATTCCCTCCTAGCCGGGTGCACGGCTTCGTTAGTTCTTGTGGCTCGACTCCGTTTTCTTCATGCTCCGAAAGGAGCCCCAGTGCTGTGCTCTTCACTGTAGCACCTGGGACCACAATCCCTTTGGGCGCGTCTACTTGCCTTGTGCAGTAAATTCCCCCTATAGACGGTTGCACGGTTTCGTTAGTCCTTGTGGCTCGATTCCGTTTTCTTGAACCCGCATGTCTCAACCGTGGGCATGCATCTACTTGTTTTGGGGACCCAGTCCCTAGGTACCATCTATCAACCCACACTCTTGTGTTGACATGAATGAAGTCGGAGAGAATATCAAATATCACGTAACTATCGCTGCACACTCAGCTTTGGTTACGACAGTCAAACTAGGAAGTTTGCGCTGAGCTCCGCTGAGGAGTAGTTAGCATTTGTCCTCGCCCTTTCTGATACACACTTATCAAAGTCCATCGGCAATCGCGGTGGATCAGCATCACTGCCTCGGAAGATACCTGTATCCGCTATTCCAGGATTCACACGCGAACTGATCTGGGTTCTCCGCAGCAAGGAACTCGACGATCTTTGTCTGCGCGACCTTCGACATGAGGTAGGCCGATATTCCAGTGTATACGCTGGCGACAAAGCCGCTGCATCAGACTTCGCATTCGGAATTGTCGCAACAGGTGTTCGAGCACCTGTTGGGTCAATCACGTGCTTTCTCTCTTTTGTACTAGTGTTTTACGCGCTCGCCTGTATATATTGCGCTGCTCTCGTCTGATCTTACAAGAGTAGTGATTACAATCCCGATCACCTGAATCTATTGTTTCCAGCTCGATTTCCTCCACAGGAATGAAAGCCTGTGAAGCGATGACTATCGCCTTCACATTCGTTTCATAGTCTGCCCACCAGTCTTGCAGCGAACTCTGGACGATCGAGGACGGCGAAGAGATGTGCGCTGCGGCAAGAACGAGGACATCCCATGCGCCGACCTGTTCAGCAACATTCTGCATCGCAGTCTCGTCGGTTGCTGAAACGGGGAAGACCATGCAGTCTGACTTGCTGTCTGCGAGTAGCTTCGCGGTTTCTTGAAGGGTCGACTCAGTACGTCCGGTTAGGATCACTCTCGCTGCATGTGCTTTGGCAAAGGCGAGAGCGGTCGCGCGACCAATACCGCTACCGGCTCCGGTCATGATGACGGTTTTCTCTGCTTGGCTGAGATTAGGATTCGATGGGTCGATGGCGGCGTAGGACTCGTTGTGCCGGGTTCTTGTGGGAGAGGGATACGGAGGCTGAATTATTATGGGAGAGGAGTGGATGCGATATATTGAGGAAGAATGCTGGTTCAGAGACGCTTGGGGGGCTCTATGTGAGGAGGAAGTCGACAGAGTACGTAATTTAGGGGCGTAATTCTAGCGTTTTGAAGATACGCTCAACTCTGACAGGAGGAAATTTGTATGCGGTCAATGTGCCTTCGAATAAGCTGACCGGTAGAGGTACCAAATGTTGTCTGGTGCAAAGGGATAGTGGAGCGGGCAAAAAACGCTAGTACGGGATAGCCGCAGTGCTAACATTGGATGGAGTACAGCTAAGCTGATATGTTCAGTATTCTGCGCTGCGTCTACATGTACCCGGAAGTTCCTGGTATGTCTCAGTGGCTTCAAAACACTCATTGCGTAAGTAAACCGTACATCTCTACCCTACAACAGATATGATACAGATTTGCGAATAGTAATATATACACCCAAACGTCGCCAAAAGGTTCCGTCGCTCCTCGAAGACCTAGCTTCGTTGACAGTTCGCCCTCCTCATGTATGTGGAGTGTAGGGAAAGCCTGTGGGATCTGTCGCTGGCATCTGGCTTATGTCGCCATCTCCACCACCACCAAGATCCCACCAGTCAGTCTGCCAATTCCGCGTGACAAAGTCATTTTCTAGCCCCCTCAAGAAGCCGAGAGATTGGAAGTCGCCGTCCATGTTCGCGGTATAGTCCGGCATCGATGAAAAGGCCGACATGTCAATGTCTGGGAGTTCGCTGGCCATCAAGTTCTGAATCGTATCGAAACTTGTCGGCGGCATGTTCATCCCTTGAGCAACGCTATCGCTGGAGTCTACAGTGGCTGGGCCTCTGCGTCTCTCGTCTTGTAGACTCCGCGAGACCCTGTTGAGTGCGTTGATAGTCTTGGCAAACGGTATCAAGTCCTGGCGCTCTGTGCAGCTTTGTGACATGGCGACGCCAATTGTCTCAAGAGCTGTTATGTCGCTTTCGCAATCATCTGGAATGGTGCATGCCACAATGTGTTCGTAGAGTGTGAACACGACGCAGAAAGGGTAGAGGGTTATGAAACTGGGCCAAGTCAGCGGATGTTTTGGTGCGAAGTAAAGACAGTGGCGGCTTACTGATTCGTGATACTCTTGAACTTGGCATTGAGGTTGATGTCCGCATAGAAGTCAAGGATAATGCTCAAAACTCTTCGTGCGGCTCTGAGGGTGATGTCCTTAGGTCCGGGTCTGGTTCGGTGCTGTTGTACCAGCCTCTGAATACCGATGATAGTCGCATATATGTTCACTGGATTTGAGGTTAGCTCAATGTTGGCTCAGTTCCGCACTTCACCTACTGATGTGATCTGCCAGAAGACAGCGAACATCATCTGTAGTGTCTTTGGCGTTCATCACCTCCTCTAATCTCCATTCGCTGATGAGGTCTTCCATTTGCGAACAAGCTTCGTCGGCTTTCTGGACACAGCTGTTGCGATCGTGTGGCGGGTGTTCATCAATATAACCGATCGCCTGTACGGTCAACAGAGTATAGCGCACCCAGACGACACTGATGGTGGTATGGAGCGCCGAGGGATGCATGTTGTCCGGACGGAAGATTAGGGGTGGGCGGACTTTGTTTGGTGACCACCGTAGAACGGTGGGTTTCCCATAGAATAACCGAAAGAATGTGTCGATCGATATAACATACCAGTAGGTGTAGCGACCAACATCTCTCTCGGTTTCTTCTTCGAAGGACTTTGCTGGAACCATGTCTAGGCGATCTATGCCGATCGACTTGATGTGTTGGCACGACTTGCAGTGGAATTTCCATGCCAGTTGGTAATCGTGAGCAGTCATCGCCGTCCATGCTGAGAGGGCTGCAATATGTACGTCCATATTCGTATCACCTGGAGATTCAAGCCAAGCAGGTACGCTCTCCAGCATCTTCATGTATGCCTTCGTCGTAAGATCTCCTCCCGGACCGTCAGTCAGCTGCAGTCCGTAGAACAGAGCATTGTAGCTTGAAGTCACCTAAGGTTAGCATGTGGCACACAAACTCGATAGCCATCGTTTACTTACTACATAACGCGGACCACGGGATCGATGTTGACGTAAGGAGACTTGATGATATCGGGAAGCGCGTAAAGAAGGTCAGTATCGATCACGGAATGAGCAAACGCATCTGGTGAAAGCATTGAGCTCATGACGGAGATAAAGCCGTCGATACATGTCCGCGCTTCTGCGGAGGATAAGTTGAGATCCACACTGTGCGTCTCAGTGCGCACCCTCAGCTTTCCAAGGTCTTCGAGCGCTTCGTTGAGGGACAGCATTGCGTTGTCGATGCTTGGCGTTGGTGTCGAGACTGGGGTGGCCTTATGTTGGAAGCTGCGCCTTGTATCCGTCGCAAGTCGGTAGATCTATCATGATTAGCTGTGATGATAGTTGAGAAGGTTTTCGGAGGCGCTCGTGTGTGCTGAGTCGTGTCCCAATGACTTCTGGTATGAAGAGATACGTCTTTGGAGCTGTATCGCCGACCCGACCCTTTCTCACTATATGTACCTCATGTGCTTCGTAACATAGTAAAAGATAAGACATCGTAAATCCGCATGGCATGTTCTGACAGAACGTTGACGATATGAAAGGCTATGAACGCCTTCGAGGAGGTCGGAATATCAAGACAAAACCCAGCAAACACGAGCGCCTTCGGTTGAGGCTGTTATTACCCATGAATCCTGGCCATCAGCCACAGTCAGCGATGCTTCGGGTGATGGCACCGGAGTGCTTTTTCGGATACTATCGCGTCTGGCCACGACTTCGGATACAGATGACGAACGATCATCACCAGCATCGCTAATTTGCTTCTCTAGTTGTTCTAGTCGCTGGCTGAGATGCTGTACGACAGCCTTCTGGTGGGCATGGCGCGGGCGTTGTCTGCGCTCTACATAATGGCATTCTTCCTTGGCGGCAATACATTGATGGCAAATCGGCTCTGCTTTGTCGCATTTGATCTTCTTTCGTTTACAACGAAGACACTTCAATGGCAGCTTAGCAGATGGTTTGTTCCCGCGGACGTAGGTTTAGGGCAGGTACCTACGGCAAGCTTCATCGTCATCTTAAAAGCGTTCGCTAAAAGCACACCGAATTTCCGGAAAAAGGGTTGCGCGCGACAGCGGAATTTTCGGCGGGCGGAGTGCCGGGGTCTCGCGCATAGGAAATAGACAATGGGATACTTCGTAGAGGGTGGAGATGGAGGCTTGGTGCTGCACGGAGCCCGAGGTTTCCCACGGACTTTCGGCCTTTGCCGAATGTCCGGACCCTGCACGTTTCAGGGCCAACAGCAACCCTAGACGCAAACACTCACTTCGACTCATTCGCGCCAAGATTGCCGAAGACAACTGTCTGCAATCATGGCACCTGGGCATGGACTTCCGGGACTTTCGAGACATGAATTTACATCATTGACAGCCGTAAAGGCATCGATCGCAAAAAAGCATCGTATGATATAAGGTAGATCTACCAGGGCTACAGGCTCTATCAAACATCGCCATCTCAGATCTCCCCCTGCTCACACTTAGCGAGCGCTAATCGATCTGTTCACGGGCTCCCAACCGTACGTATCCTCCTGCATACACCCCAGCTGGGAACATTGACTAATGTTGTTCGTGACCACTAGAATCCAGGGATATCTGGTTTGACGCATTCACCTGGTCGCAGTTTCCCCGAAGTTGGACCCTACCTCTCTGACCAGCATGTCAGCCGCACTAGGCTTCACAGAAGCGCAAGCGACGAACGAGGAAGCACGCGTTGACCGCGTAGATCTGAAGTCAGACGCTAGCTCTAGTCTCACAGGAGTTGACGATGAGGCCAAAGTTCGACAGGAAGAACAGCGTGATCGAGACATCCACGAGCTCGTGCGCAAGTTTACAACACAGTCTGAACAACAACACTTTGGTTCACCCTTCGCCGAAGATGCACATGGAGGACTTGACCCCAGAAGCGACCAGTTCCGTGCCAAGGATTGGGCCCGCTCGTTCTATAACCTGCGATATAGTAGCGAGGAAACAATTCCTCGTGTAGCAGGCGTCGCTTTCAGAGGCTTGAACGTCTGGGGCAAAGGCTCACCAACCGATTTCCAGTCGACAGTGGGTAATACCCTATTGAAACTTCCTTCGCTATTTGGCAGAGGTACGCAGAAGATCGAGATCTTGCGAGACCTGGACGGGTTGCTCCTTCCTGGAGAGCAACTATGCGTCTTGGGACCACCTGGGTATGTTTGACTGTCGTCGTATTCAGCAACATGGACTAACGACCAGTAGATCAGGGTGTTCTACGCTCTTGAAGACTATCGCAGGCGAGACTCATGGCTTCCAAGTCAGCCCTGAATCGTATCTCAACTACCAAGGAGTACCAGCGAAGGACATGAACACTGTGTTCCGCGGGGAAGCTATCTACACTGCGGAGGTAGATGCTCATTTCCCTCAGCTGAGCGTTGGCGACACGCTTTACTTCGCGGCTCTGGCTCGAGCACCTCGCACAATTCCTGGTGGCATCAGTCGTCGACGCTATGCCGAGCATCTCCGAGATGTAGGCACTCTATTTCGAGCTTAAGCAGAACCACTACTAACTCTTGACAGGTAATAATGGCCATGTACGGCATCTCGCACACGGCCAACACACGCGTTGGCAACGACTTCGTACGAGGAGTTAGCGGCGGCGAGCGCAAGAGAGTGACGATCGCTGAAGCATCCCTCAGTTTTGCACCGCTTCAACTATGGGACAACTCGACTCGTGGCCTTGATTCCGCCAATGCGGTGGAGTTCTGCAAGACACTCCGTACCCAGTGCGACGTCTTTGGGGCAGCATGTGTCATTGCCATTTACCAAGCTCCACAAGCCGCGTATGAGGTAAGCTTTTCTAGGATCGAATGAAGAAAGGACAATGCTAATTCCCCACAGGTTTTTGACAAAGTGACTGTACTTTACGAAGGCCGACAGATCTACTTTGGACCAGCGAACGAAGCACGCGCATATTTCGAACGCCTAGGCTTCGAATGCCCTGCCTCCCAGACCACGCCCGACTTCCTTACCTCAATGACGTCAGCCTCTGAGCGCCGTATCAGACCAGGCTTCGAAGGTAAAACACCGCGTACCTCCGACGACTTTGCTCGATGCTGGAAAGAGAGCCCTGATCGTCAACGGCTATTGCAAGCGATAGAAGAGTACAACAACACATACCCCCTCAAAGGTGAGCAGCACGAACGCTTTGCGCTATCGAGAACCCTGGAGAAATCCAAGAAGCAACGACAAAAGTCACCTTACACCCTTTCCTACTGGCGACAGATTCGTCTTTGCATGTGGAGAGATGTGCAGAGGCTGAAGAACGATCCGAGTGTGCCTCTGACGATGCTGGTCGTCAACTTCTTCGAAGCGCTCATCATCGCGAGCATCTTCTACAACCTACCCCAGTCCACGGCGTCGTTCTTCAAGCGCGGTGGAGTCTTGTTCATGGTGGTTCTGCTCAATGCCTTCGGGTCGATGCTCGAGATCATGAACCTCTACTCCAAGCGCACTATCGTCGAGAAGCACAACCGATATGCCCTTTATCATCCATCGGCAGAGGCACTCTCGTCAATGATCGTGGATCTGCCGTACAAGATCACCAACAGTCTCGTGGTGAATACAACGCTCTACTTCATGTCCAATCTACGCCGAGAACCCGGTCCATACTTCTACTTCTTGCTCGTTGGATTTACCACCGGCCTCTCCATGAGCATGTTCTTCCGCCTGTTTGCCTCAATGACAAAGACTCTCTCACAAGCACTTGCCCCGAGCTCTCTCATCCTGATCATGCTCGTGCTCTATACTGGATTTGCTATCCCAATCCAGTATATGCAGGGTTGGGCAGGATGGTTCCGATGGATAAATCCAGTTGCGTATGGCTTCGAGAACGTCATGGTGAACGAGTTCCACGGACGAACATTCGCTTGTTCGTCTTTCGTACCGTCTGGCCCATCATATGAGAACGTCGCCCCCGAACAGCGAGCGTGTGCTGTGCAAGGTTCTCAACCAGGCCTAGATTACGTCAACGGCACTGCATATGTCGAGACCGCCTTTCAGTATCAGTATAGCGAGCGATGGTCCAACTACGGCATCATCATTGCTATCACTGTCATTCTCTTCCTCGCCCATCTCGTTATGAGCGAGTTGGTTGCTTCCGAGCGCTCCAAGGGCGAGGTGCTTGTCTTCCGTCGATCCAAGATGAAGAGTAAGGCCAAGAAGCAGAGTTTCGATGAGGAGAATGGTGAGGCAACCGCTCATGAGGGCGAAAAGATCGATCGTAACACTGAGCCGGAATCTGGAGTACAGAAGCAGGTGTCCATCTTCCATTGGGAGAAGGTTACATATGAAGTTCAGATCAAGGGAGAACCCCGCAAAATTCTTGATGGTGTAGATGGATACATTAGGCCGGGCACACTGACGGCGCTTATGGTATGTCATCTGCCTGACCAGACTAAGACTCAAGCTAACAAATCTTTAGGGTGTGTCAGGCGCAGGCAAAACCACATTGCTCGATGTGCTCGCAAGTCGAACGACCATGGGTGTCATTGGCGGCAACATGCTTGTCGATGGCCGTCAACGAGACGACAGTTTCCAACGACAGACTGGCTACTGCATGCAACAAGACATTCATTTGGACACGTCTACCGTACGAGAGGCGCTGGAGTTCTCGGCCTTGCTACGGCAGCCACCCGAGTACGGACGCGAAGAGCGGCTGGCCTATGTCGACCACGTGATTCGCCTTTTGGACATGGAACAGTACGCCGATGCCGTCGTTGGAATCCCGGGATCTGGTCTCAATGTCGAGCGTAAGTCCCCGATATAGTACCTTTGCTTCTATGAGCTTCGCTAACTTCCCCAGAACGTAAGCGCCTCACAATCGGCGTTGAGCTCGCCGCTCGTCCGAAGCTATTGCTCTTTCTCGATGAACCCACGTCCGGTCTTGACAGTCAGACTTCATGGTCCATCTGTGACCTGATGGAGAAACTCACTCGAGACGGCCAAGCAATCCTGTGCACCGTCCATCAGCCCTCATCTCTTCTCTTCCAGCGCTTCAACCGACTCCTTCTACTGGCCAAGGGTGGCAGAACCGTCTACTTCGGCGAGATCGGTCGCGGCTCCGAGACTCTTCTCGATTACTTCACCCGCAACGGCGCATCAGCATGCCCTCCTGGTACCAACCCCGCCGAGTACATGCTCGCAGCGATTGGCGCGGCGCCAGGTGCAAAGACTGAGATTGACTGGCCTACGGTTTGGAAGAACAGCAAAGAGTACATGCATCTACAGACCGAATTGGCCGATCTCAGGGAGCTTGCCAACCGGCCCTCTGCTGTCATGGACTCAGCCAACGCCAGCCGTCAGGTCTTCGCTGCCTCCTTCATGGATCAGCTTCGTGCTGTAGCCATGCGGTGCGCCCAGCAGTATTGGAGAACCCCTTCATACATCTACTCGAAGGCCATCTTGACGATTGGCTGCTCACTGTTGATCGGCTTTTCCTTCTTTGGAAGCGAAAACACGATGATGGGCCTTCAAAACCAAATGTTCGGTGTCTTCATCTTCCTCTTCGTCGTATGTAAAACCTTCTATACCCAACATCGTATACCCACTAACAACCACCCCAGGTAATCCAACTAATCTACCAAATCATGCCAATGTGGATATCCCAGCGAACCCTCTACGAAGCCCGCGAGCGCCAATCCAAAACCTACGCCTGGCAAGCCTTCGTCCTCTCCAACATCTTCATCGAACTAGCCTGGAACGCCTTCATGGCCATCTTCTGCTTCCTAGTATGGTACTACCCCGCCGGTCTATATCGCAACGCAGAAGCCACGGACACAGTCAACATCCGCGGTTTCCACGCCTTGCTCATCGTCGTCGCAGTCTTCATCTTCGCAAGCACACTCGCTCATCTGCTTATCGCTGGCTCGCCAAACGAAGAAATCGCCGGCGCACTCGCTACGCTGGTAACGATTATGCTGTACGCTTTCTGCGGTATCCTCGCTGGTCCCAACGATTTACCCGGATTCTGGATCTTCATGTACCGCGTTAATCCGTTCACCTACCTCGTATCGAGCTTCATGTCGACAACGCTGGGTCAAGCGCCCGCGTATTGCGCAGACTCTGAGTTCCAGACTTTCTTTCCGCCGCAGGGTCAGACGTGTGGCGAATACATGTCTGAGTATATTGACATGGCTGGTGGCTATCTGAGAGATGCGCAGGCGACGGAGCAGTGCAACTTTTGTCAGATGGACTCGACGAACCAGTTTCTGCAGCGTATTCATGCGGATTGGGATACGCGCTGGAGGGACTTCGGGCTGCTTTGGGTCTACGTGGGGTTTAATGTGGCGGCGGCGATTTTCCTTTACTGGCTCTGCCGTGTACCCAGGACGAAGAAGGAGAAGAAAAGCACTTAGGCGATTGGGCACGTTGTGTCGTGGTCGCAGCTGATCTTGGACTTCATCGGGGATTTGACGTGCAGTCAATGGTTCCTTCTTTTTCTTCAATCTCTTTCTGGGGAAGGTACTTTCATTGTTCGATACCTAGCCACAGGGCTCGCGATGTCTTGGAAACATGGATTCCTTCTTATTCAAACCTTAGATCTTAGTAATCAGTATTCCAACAGAAGGTCTCAACCGGTCGCTCTCTTACGATATATTGTTGACATTTTGAACGTACTGAGGTACCTGCTATTGTATGCAATATTACCCATGGTGCACAGTCTCGCGACGCATACACCACCTCGCCAACAATCTTCCATAACCGTCCACAACACACCGCAAAAGGCACCAAACCCCGTTAACGCCAAGGCTAAACTTCAATATCTATCCCTAAACCCGCTCTGACCAGCAGCAATGCAACAAATCACCCCCAAAAAACATTTCGTCACAACCCTGCTCATTCAAACGCACTCAAATCCAATGGCACACTGCTGCCTCGTCCAGCGCGGTATCTTTTCGGTCCGCCGGTGAATTCTCTTGGTCGTGGGAATTGCCCTTCGTCTTGGAATCTCCATCTCAAATCGTGAATGGGCCTGATTCTGCCCTTTTCCCTTCCTCCGCCATGCGAGCTGGTCGGACTCTTGATGCTTGATCCACCGTTTGACAAGGTGTACGAACTTGAATCCATCATCGATCGCAGTGGTGTCTGGGAGGCCGGTCGGCTGAGCGGGGGTTGGCTGGGTGCTGGAGGTGCGGGTGCGCTCGGTGGTGCTGGAGGAGGAGCAGCAGGCGATGTGCGACTGAAGGCGTTGCGCGCGGCTGTTTCTGCGAGCGACGGCGCGTGCCCGTTCGAGGGTGGAGGCGGTGGTGGAGGCATGGGAGGCGCTGAATTGTATTTATATGGATCGTATTCATCGTCGTCATCGTCTTGCGCGTTCGATGGCGGGGGAACAGAGGGCGGCGGCGGCGGTGGCGGGGTCGCTCGTGGGGCTGGCGAAGGTGGTAGTGGTGGAGGAGCAGGTGGTGCACCAGTCGGTCGAGGAGACGTCGAGCTCGGAGGTAGCGGTGGAGGAGCAGGCGGAGCGGAGCCTGGGAGAGGTGGTGCCCGAGCAGGTGGTGCAGCGAGACCTGATGGCTTTCGAGAGGAGGGTGGTGGCATAGGAGGCTTCTTTCCAATCGGTGGAGGCGGCTTAGGCTTCCCGCTTATACTTGAGGCTACCGAGTTGGGCCTCGAGTCCTGGCCCCGCAGCGCATTCATCCCTGGTCGCATACCTGGAATCGGAGGCCCTGGAGGTGCTGCAGGAGGAGGTCCAGGTGGTTTGGGTGCTGCTCCTCGAGGGGCTGAAGCTCTGTTCGATTCGGGATCCGAAAGATAAGGCGCCTGGTCCTCTGCGCCTGTCTTGACACCGCCTGCTTTTCTGAGCTTCGGCATACCTCCAGCGAATATTCCTGCTAATTGTGGTGCTGAAGCCGGTACACTTCCTCCATCTCCATTGTCGCTGTTGGCTCTTGCTCGGTTCGCCCCTCCAGGAACGGCCGGAGCTCCAGGAATCTTGGGCGCGCCCATGGGTGCTGCTGCAGGTCCGTCGCTGACTTTGCCGACTATAGGGGAGGATCGATCGTTGATTTGTGTCACTTTCTTCAGTCGTGCGCCCTTTGTAATGTCGCCCAAGAGTGCTCCCTGTGACGCGTTAGCCCGGGTTCCACGTAGTGCAGGTGTCCCTGTGAATGTGACGAACTCTGCCTGCACCCGGCGCTGGTGCTTTCATCCCTCCCATTGGCGGCGGAGCCGGTGGCATGCCCCTTCCTTTCCCAGGCATGGGAGGCGGTGGTGCTGGATTAGGTGTCAGTACATCTCACATGTGGTACAGACAGGAGCATTGACGTACGAGGAGGCGGCGGCGGCATGATGACGGTTTGTGTCGCACTTCAATCTGGTATATTCACGCTTTTCTGTTGTTGTGTAGGAGAGGGTGCGCAGACTTTGCTGCCTGATCGCGTGCGTTGGGCGTGCGAAGAGTGGAGTGTCATACGGGAGCGATGGTTCGAGCATTCCAAGGTTCCTTACGTCAGCTATGGCTGTGAGAGCTGTGGCTTAGATGTGGCGTTGCACGTTGCGGGGTAGTGAACCAACAGACCGAACTGCTTCCATCACCTCTACGCTTCCCTACAGGTGATGAGTAAGCAAAGCTGTCGCTTCATATTTGTGTCTTCTTGGACTCCAGCTTTCACCTCGCCACTATCCTAATGTCACGATGTTCCGAGTCTCGTGTAATGTCCAACCAAGATTGGGCAGCAAATTCATCCAATTTCTCCTCCAAGACTAGGATACGCTGTCATGCAGGATTTGTAGACGTAACTTCTTGTCTTTGGTATTGCTTTTAGTATACGTTTCGTCGTTTTCTAGGCAGTGGCGCAGTGTAACTCTACATCGGAGAGGAAGGAGCGTTCCATTTGTCGCATTCGTCTTAATGGTAACTTCCAAGGTTCCTAGGTGGAAGGTTACAGTACTATATCATATCATAACAGCTGCTTAGAACAAGCTGTCACATTTTGTAGTAGTGTTTTAATAAGCTATTAAGAATTGCTGACAAGCCTTCTTTCTTAGTTATTTTTCTCTGTCTTAACAATAGCATCGACGGGCGCACAGCCTGGAGTACAGCTCGTGAACACGCGATTAAGCACGAGATACAAGCACGACAGTATCAAACATACGTGCATTAAAATCCCAAGTCTAAACGCATAGGCATGAATAAGATATTCTATGAGCTAGTCAACACTGTGTGCGTGTGAAACAGCCTCGCGAAGTTGTATACAACGACGCGCCAGCCAGCAAATCCGCGTGAAAGCAAAAGGGTAACAGCCCGCTGCTTTCCACACCCGCCCAAACCTTCCCAACGCGGTAGTTCGGTGCCGGAACCCCACTAGCGCAGTCAGTCTGCCAGCGACGAACACCGACGCTGCAGCACTAAAGATGTCCCTGGACTACCTTTGACAAAGAGGAAGTTCTTCAGACAGAAGATTTACCGCTAAATCTAGTGGGAAGTAGTCCGATAGACGGGTTGTGGACTGGGAGTTGTAGTGTAGGAGAGTCGGGCTAAGGTTTCCGGTGGAAAGAGTAACAGTCCGCCGCTTTCAACGGTGCTGCAAACTTACCTGATACGGTATATTGAAACCACGTAGCCCAACACCGCCCCCGCCGAAGCAGCGCATCCATCCATCCACTGTATGCCAAATTCTTAAATTGTCAACGACCAAGTAACGCAATTCACTGAGCAACTTGTTTTAACCGCTTTTCTTCTGCGTGGAATTTGACATAAAGTAGAAAGCAGGATACTAGAATCTGCCTTCACAAATGTTGCTTGCATACTTCTTCGAACACCTTTAGTACTTACGAAGCGGTATGTTGTTTTGAAATATCACAATCAACTTTGACTACACCTCTAGCGTATACACATATATATATTTGCTCACAATATGCCCGGGGTGCATTGTAAGCTTCTTCTGTCAACATGTGGTGCATTTCTTCCAACCCTCCAGTCCTTAACTGTCTCGCCTCTGTAGACGACAGATTATGTACTGTGAAAATGCTACATCATGTTTAAGGATGTATTACATCCAGATGCTCGTTGATATCGCACTCGGCTAATCTAGCATTGCAGATTGGACAGTTGACAAGTAACTTCTTCTGTACGACAGGACCATGCTGCTCATCTCGCGGCCGTTTCTGGCCAGCGCTTGAAGCTATCGGCGTTGATGAGGGGATAACATCTTCCACAACCGCAGACGCCACACCCTGTCCATCATTCGAAGACTTGGTCGAGGTTTCATCCTCATCGCCAATGGCAATAGGTACATCAGAAGTCTTGCCCTCCACCTTAACATCTTTCTTGATCCAACTGTCTAGCTTGTTCTTCTGCCGCCCCGCCCGCTCCTTGGTACTCATAGCATCCAGTTGTTTCTTAGTCGGCGCTGGTTCCTGGATCTTGTGATAAGTGCCCCCACATTCGGCCTGATGTCTTGAGTACCACGTGTCACCCTTGCCAGGAGCTCGGTTCATGCTTCGCTTGACGAGGCCAAAGTACGGCGGCTGGCTTCTGCAAGGTCCGTCGCACTGCCAGACGTGGGTGCGGTAGCTGTCGACTTCATCGTGGAAGGTGTGGTAGATGGTGACTTCATAGTTGCCGTGGTTGTTTACGGCGTCGGCAAGCAGCTGGAAGCCGATGCCATGCCCAGTACCGTCATCCCCGCGCGAGTGCTTCCACGATGTGGTGATGAAGAAGTAGGCATGGATTGCTTCATGTAGCAGTGTGTTGATGGTATCTGAGCGAGGACGATACTGCAACAGTGGCGTCGACAGCTTCAGACGGATGCGCGTGAATTTGTTGGTCTTGGGATCCCGGGATAGCTCACAGATGCCAGCGCACTGGATCTATTGTTAGCCGGTGTTTGACACGGCAGTCTAGAAGCGGGTGGGGCAACGGTCCGGAGACACGAGGGCGGCTTCAGAAGTGGTGGATGAGACGCGTGGAAAGCAAATTGTGACGCGCAAAGAAAACCTACCAGAGTCAAGCGCGGCGACCAGATGACTTCGACACGTGGGAGGAGCAGTTTGCGGAAATAGAGGATGTTGTACAGTGCGAACAGCTCGTGGACGTCGACAAAGGGCTCGCCGTTGTTCAAGATGGCGTTGATGCTCTTCAGGGCGTCGTCCTGCTCAGGGGACAGCGGCTGCAGGGTCGCAACGGCCGCCAATGCAGCGTCCTTGTCGGTAACGGGCATGGCACATGCGAAACATAGTCGACTGTTAGGCGGGCGTGTTTAGCAGGGTGGCAGTCCAGGCACGCCAGGGTCTGTGGATTAAGGGAGATCGCCATGGAAGGCTGTTTCGGGTGCCGTGTGGCTCGTAGGGCTGCAATGCATGTGCACAAAACAGCCCTAGCGCGTGTGGGATGATTGTTAACACCACCAAGTGTCGTGACTTGGCTGTGCGGTGCCCCTTGCGCCTTCGTAATTAAGAGAGCCTGCCGAGTGCTTTGTCTGCCCCTGACGCCGTGGGAGTTTTTGGCCGTCTTTGCTTTCTCACACATACAAAGAAGCGTGGGGCAACATATCTAGGCCTCGCCATATCGTATGACGCACTGCCTCTCCACTTATTGCATAGTAGCAACCGATGCACGCGAACAGGACATCCACCTCGCATAACGTATACGCACACGCATTCCGATTCCGACGTCCCCTTTCCCGTGCAGTCACCCAACCGACTATTCGCTGTACGAATGGGCGTGCTCATAGTCTCGCTCGACAGACATGGCGGCAATCGATCCCCCCAGAGCGGTTGACTTGGTCCGCACGGCATCCCAGAGCTCGACCATATCCAACCCACGCAACCGCAGCATACAGCGTATGCGGCCCTCGAAGCGCAGCTCCAACACGTCGCTCAGCCGCAGTCGCAGTAGAGCACCCTCGCCCGAAGTCGACACCAAGAGCCTCACGTCCTTCCCCTCACTGTCGCCTAGCCCGGAGACGTCGCCGGCACAGTCGCGCGTCAACGGCTGGTTCCGCTCTACGCCAGCGCCCGAAGACAGCCTTAAGAATGCTGAGAGTAGGACGGTTGCATCGCCCGACACGGTCAAGGCAATTCCCCCGCCCGATCTCAAGAACACGACGCCTGCGACTACCGTCAGGAAGGTCACCAAGTCGACGCAGCAGATAGTCGGCAGTCTGGTAGCCGCCTCGTCTGCCAAAGACCGGACGGCTCTCTTCGACGATACCCCCACCGAGTCCGCCAAGGTCCCCGGGAACCTCCACTTTGCGAGCGACGACAACATACAGGATGCGCTGCGACAGACGGGCGCCGTGGCGCTGGTCAAGCAGCTCGCTGGCGACCTGGCACAGCGCGATGCGCAGATCACGGCCCTGCGGAGACGAGCCGAGGAGCGCGAGCGCATGCTGAGGAAGATGCTGCAGGAGTGCGAGGTCTCCAACATGGACATTGAGAACCGGTTGCGCGAGCTGGAGAAGAGCAAGGATCCCGGCAATGGCCTCACCAAGACGAGGACGAGGGGCGACAGCGCAGCCACTGGATTGCACCCCGATGACCCCATGGAAGACAGACTCGCCAGGGCTATGGAGGACGAGTTAGCTGAGCACCCCGATGCTCTGGGCATGGACACGGGCACCTCAGCGCCTCAGGCAGAAGTCATGTCCATCAACTCGGTCACGTCGGATGCGCCACGCGACACAACCAAACCGAACTGGAAGACGTACATTTGGGCTGGGACGAGCAAGAAGAGCAGTCGAGCACCGTCCGTAGCCAGCATGGTGGACAGAGAAGCCGAGACTCTGGGGCATACCCGGTCGCGCGCATCTAGTGGAGCAAAGCCACCCCGGAAGGCCCTCGCGAGCGATCTCTTCGTTCCTCCAGCCGGTGCTGTACCTGCATTGCGCCGACTCAACAGCTCAGACCATGCTACAGACTCGGCGCGTAGATCTTCGTCGACATCGCTAGCAAGCTGGGCGTTGAAAATGGTAGCAGGAAACAATGCTGCAAACCCCAGCAAGTCCAACACTGTGCGAGGCCGTAAATCCACTGCTTCGAGTGCTGTCGACCGTGCGCCTTCCATGGACTCCACCAAGACGGCGCAATCCGCAAAGTCATCGCTCGCGAGTACCCAAAGACGAGGTCGCGCCTTGGGCCCCAATGGAACAATCAAAAGCACTGCGCTAGAGCAACCCAAGAACGTGTCAAATGGCCTCGGTCCGACTCCGCCTGTTCGTGGAATGAGCAATCTTGGGCCTGTGGAAATGGACCGAATCCTGCCTGAGGACTCACGACCACCGACGCTAGTGCAGCAACACAATAGGTTTATCGGCAGCAGCGAGTACTTGACTGATAGATTCGGCTTCATCTACGACCAGCGTCGCAAGAAGAGACAGAGCGAGGCCGCAGCTGAGCTGATCAAGCAGAAGCGAAGCAGCAATGTTGAGTCACTCGGCGATGGCAGGACTGCACTGAACAACCTGGCTCTGGACGAAGACCACGAGCATTCAGGCTCTGTCCCCGCGGATCAGAATGATGGCACTACACGCCCATCGAGCTCCGACTCGGATAATCACCAGAATCAGCCTGCCAGCAAGACATGGGTTGATTATCTGAAGCTAGCCACGCATCCAACTGAACTCCTCTCACACACTCCATCCGCGGCGCCCATCACCACTGTAGAGTCCGCAGAGGGCGAGGTCTCAAACTTCAAGATTGGCAACAACCAAATTACATTGATGAAGCGAGGGTCTGCGCCAACGGCGAGTGTCAACCCAGAGCCATCACCATCGCGTATCGTGTCGGGCAATGCTGAGCTCTCCGCTACAACAACTTCGCCAGGTCCGTCTACCCCAATCAGCCAGTACCCGCCACAGATCGATCCAGTGCAATCTCTACTAGAGCAGATGAGTGAGCTGCACGACAATCTCCAAAGAGAGAGGACCGTGAAGTGGAATGACTTCCTGCGTAAAGTGCGTGCACAAAACAAGCGTGAAGGGGATGTTGCCAGCACAGGCGAGAACGGCAAAAGCAACGCAATGCCTGAGCAGTTCCTCGCCGATGGTGAACTGGTAGGCATCGCGGGATTGGGTAACAAAGGCAAAATCGGACGTGCCAAGTGGCAGGAGTTCCGTCGTCTTGTTCTCGGTGGTATCCCAGTCAACATGAGAGCCGCGATCTGGGCTGAAGGAACCGGCGCGCTGCATCTGCGCATGCCAGGCTACTACGAAGACTTGGTGAACAACGGCGAAGACGATCCTACTATTGCAACCCAGATTCAAATGGACATCACCCGCACACTTACCGACAACATCTTCTTCCGCACAGGACCTGGCGTACAGAAGCTACAGGAGGTACTCCTCGCCTACTCCCGCCGCAACCCCGAAGTAGGCTACTGTCAAGGCATGAACCTGATAACCGCCTGCCTCCTACTCATCATGCCCACCCCCGAAGACGCATTCTGGGTCCTAACCGCCATGATCGAAGAAATCCTCCCCCAGCACTACTACGACCAACACCTCCTCACCTCCCGCGCCGACCAATCCGTCCTCCGCTCCTACGTCAGCGAAATCCTTCCCCGCCTCTCCGCCCACCTCGACGAACTAGAAATCGAGCTGGAGGCACTAACCTTCCAATGGTTCCTCTCCGTCTTCACCGACTGCCTCTCCGCCGAGGCCCTTTTCCGTGTCTGGGACGTCGTCCTGTGCATGCACGACGGCTCTACGTTCCTTTTCCAAATCGCACTTGCGTTGTTGAAATTGAATGAGAAAGCGCTGTTGCAGTGCGATACCCCAGCGGGCGTGTACCACTACATCAACCACCAAATGACCAATCACGCCATCAGCATCGACGGCCTAATCCAAGCCTCCGACGCCCTCGGCAAAGTCATCAAACGCAAAGACGTCGAAGACCGCCGCGCAAAAGCCGTAGCGCACGAAGAGGAACTCATGCGCCAGCGTGAGGAAGCGAGGCAAGAGCGCGCGCGGAAGCGGGCTAGTAAGCTTTCCCAGGATACCGCGCCGCTGCCTACGCAAATAGAGGAGGAGGGGGATGCGAAGAGTCTGTCGGCTAGTCTCGATGCGGAGTTGTCGTCGAGGACTAGTCCTATGGCTACGCCGTTGAGTAGCGCGACGGCACGGTCAGAGGAAGAAGAGGATGCGGATTACGTGAATAGTAGTTTGGAATTGACGAATCGGACGCCGATGCCTATGGATGAGGAGTTTATGTGGCGGGGCTGATGATAGGGGAGGATGGAGGGGATGGGAGAGGCGATACGAACTTTTTCCTTTGTTACAGACGTACGTATATATTTGCATCGCTGGAGTTACGGAGTTAGGGGTCTACGGGACTGGGACTGGGTATGGGATCATCGTTCCTTTTCATCTATATACCCCATCGCCGCTGCTTTGCTGGATGCCCGTTGTAAAAATTGGATTGGATTGGATTGGATAGTTTAAACACAATGGATACCCCCTTCTTACTCTCTACTCTTCCATATTCCTCTTCTCGCCTGTTGTGTCTATCGCTTCAGGATACAATATGGACGTCTGGACTAAAAACACTCATTGCATAGTCTGCGGATATCACCCAATATCTCACCGAGACCTGGAAAACAACCTTGTGCCATAAAAGAAACAAAAGCTGCGTTGAGGGTTTATCCAAAATCACGCGAAGGAGCAGCGTAGCGTATATGGACTTACCGAGATGTTTAAACACTACCTCGGTGTTTCTAATGCCGTATTCAGCGCGCTCATGTCTACAATGTTTCAGGGAATCTTCAGTCTCTCTTCCATGGCATACTTTGCATAGTTTCACCTGCAATGTTCCATCAGCGAGTTGATCAAGCAGCGGACTTCTGAGAGTCTTTGTCATGTTTGATAACGCAGCCTTTGGAATATGTCGTCGCTACTTGCTCGTCATCAAGAAGATTTTCTCTTTGCTATTCTTCGCTGAGTGCCGTCATTTGGGCTGTCACATCACTAGGAAGTTGATACGTCATGCAACCGGTCTTGGAAACAAGTAATGTAATGTGCGGAGGAAACACGTGTGAATATATTGTTGTGATGCACACTCCACCATGTTCGACCTGCTCCTAACTAATTACTTTTCTGCTTGTGGTTTTTGGTCTTCAGTCGTCAGCCACACACACATGCTACACTATCCTTTCGAGATCAGCGGCCACCTAACTTGACCCGTGCTGGCTACGACGAAACGCGTGCTTCACGACATTGCATGTGAGATTCGACACATATAGCCGGCGCAGGAGGTCAACCGCCGATGAGAGGACAGCCGTCTTCATCATCTTCCTCATCCGCACCTTCATCATCATCCAGCAGGCTCACAGTGCGTCCTCTTAGGCCGCGCTTCTTATTGCCCTTCTTAGTCACCCCGGTCTTGACGTGCCCTTGCGGGCGGCGCTGGGAGTGAGGCGTGTTCTGATTGTTAAAAACCTCTTCAACTATCATCCTCAAGGAAGAAGTAGTTTCCGCTCAACTTCTGCTCCTGATCAAGCTGGGACTTGTCCTTGTTGATACGGGGGCGGAAGGAGTTGGGATCACGACGGAAGGTGACGTCCAGGTTCTTCAGGAAAGAGTTGCAACCAGTGAGGAGAGACTCGGGCTTGTTGGCGCGAGCGTTGACAGCAGGTTGGCCGTCAAAGACAATGACACGGTCAGCAAGGTAGGTAGCCATGATGAAATCGTGCTCGACGACGAAAGCAGTCTTCTTCGAGTGCATAATGAAGCGCTTGATGACACGGGATGCCACGATACGCTGCTCGGAATCGAGGTAGGCACTAGGCTCATCGATGAGGTAGATGTCAGCTGGCATACCAAGGGCCAAGACGATAGCGACACGCTGCAGTTCACCACCGGAGAGGTTCTGCACTTCCTGGTCGATGAAGTCGTCCATCTTGAGCGGCTTGTAGACATCGGTCTGGAATTGAGGGCTGAGGAAAGCGGTCTTGATCTTCTTGAAGAAGAGCTGGCGAACGGTACCCTGGAACCTGGGAGTGATGGTCTGGGGCTTCATGCTGATGCTCATCTTGGGGATCTTGGTCTCGCCGTCGGGCTGCAGAGCGCCGGCAAGCATCTTACAGAAAGTGGTCTTTCCGGTACCGTTCTCACCCATCATGACGATGATCTCAGAGTCAGTAAAAGAACCAGTCTCGATGTTGAGTTCAAAGCTTCCGAGGGTCTTCTTCATGCTGGGGTAGCTGTAGCCACGGTTGTGGTCAACCATGTATTCGTCTCCAGCCTCTGCGATACGGAACTGCAGCGATTCCTCACGGAAACGCAAGTTCTCGGTGGGAATGTTACCATCCAGGAATATGTTGATACCCTCACGGACGGATGCTGGCAGTGTGACGACACCGTAGACGGCGGGCTTTCCGTAGAGAACACAGATGAAGTCGGAGAGGTAGTCAAGGACGGACAAGTCGTGCTCGACGACAATGACATAGTCGTCGGGGCGGAGCAGACTGCGGATCTTGCGGGCTGCGGCGAGACGCTGCTTGACATCCAAGAAGGATGACGGCTCGTCAAACATGTACACATCGGCCTGTTGGACACAGACAAGCGCAATGGCGAAACGCTGCAATTCTCCACCAGAGAGTTGTCCAATGTCACGGTCGAAGATGTGGCGCAGCTCCAACTCGTCAATCATTTCGTCGAGGTTCTCCATCTGGCTGCGGGCCCCGATGAGCTTGCCGACGCTGCGCTCGGTCGACTTGATGGCCTTGGGAAGTTGGTCGACATATTGGGGCTTGACGACGGCCTTGAGGTTGTCTTCCAGGACCTTTGTGAAGTAGTCTGTGTTCCGTTAGCCAGAAATTCCTTTGTCTAGCAACCAGCGTCTTACTCTGGAGTTCAGAACCACGGAAGTACTTCAGGATCTCCTCCCAGTCTGGCGGGTTGTCGTAGCGACCGAGGTTGGGCTTGAGCTTGCCACTGAGAATCTTCAGCGCTGTGCTCTTGCCGATACCGTTTGTTCCCACGAGACCCAAGACCTGGCCCGGACGGGGCATAGGCAACCTGTGTAGCTTGAAGCTGTTCGCGGAGTATCGGTGGGTGACCTGGGTCTCGAGGTTGGTGGGCAAGTTGATGATGTTGATGGCGTCGAAGGGGCATTTCTTGGGGCAGATACCGCATCCAATGCAGAGGCGCTCAGAGATGAAGGCGATTTTGGACGAGTTGTCGACTTCGATGCACAGCTTGCCCGTGCGGACGACGGGACACGACTTTTTGCATTCTTGACGGCATTTCTGGGACGTGTTAGCACTGGGAAGGCGCGATGGAGGGGTGGCACTTGCCTTGGGCTTGCACTGTCAAGCGAACATCCTCATGTTAGTCGGTGATCAATTTTTGAGTGTGGAGGGGTAGTGGGGTACCTTGTCTGAGTTGACAATAGCGATACTGGACGGTGTTAGCAAATACACGTGGGTGAGGTCTTTCACGACATGTGACGTACCGGGTGAGCTTGTCAGACATGTTGGCGGCGGCTTTGTTGTTGCGGCGGTTGCGGTTGTGGGTGGCCCTGGAGTCGCAAACTGAGATGAGGCTGACGGCTAAGCAGTGCGTGGATAGACTCGGCGACAGTCACTGCTGGAGAGGCGCGCGCGCGGATGCTGGGGGCGGAGAGTGAAGGTAAGGTCGCCAACGACTGCACAGGTAGGGGAGAACAATGAAAGAGGCAGACTGACGTTGTTGGCGAGCACGCTGGGTCAGCGATTTTGCCGGCTTGTGATTGGGGCATACAAAGGCGCAAGGTTGAAGGCCCGAGCGCGCGCCTCTCTCCAGGGCTAGCAAGTGAACCTCCGCTTCCACAATCTACCCACACCTCACCCTACCCCCAACCCCCACCCGACTCTCACACCGAGGGTATCTTGACCATGGACTGTATGTATATTCCCTTTTGAGTCTCTTGTCGCGTCTGCTTCGCCCGCGGTTCTGCCTATATCGCCGGTCGGCGGCCTTGTCCGTGTCCATCAATCCCATCGCCAGATCACGTCCACGCATCCAGCAACTCGCCTTTCACGTATAACACGCTCTTCCGCGGCCCAAAGAGCGCCTATATCAACCCTCCACCACCGTGCACACTCTCCCCGCCCACCCTCTGGCTCGCGCGACTCCACCGCCTTTCTCCCATCAGGCGCTCGACCCCCAAGACCGCATTCCATCAGACTTCCATTGTGCAAGTCACTGCCCTGGTTCCTGGTCGCGTTCTGGCTATTCTGGATCGCGTAGTTGCGCTCTATCTAACGCACCCGCTCCGAGCCGCCGGAGCCCACAGAAGGTCGAAATATCGTACTGACCATCCACACAGCCGCGTCCATCATGATGCCCTCTTCACCAGGCCATGTCGCCTCGTTACCATACACAAACGGCCATTTGTCGCCTCTCGCAGCCCATATGACGACCGCCGATAGCTCCTCCCAACACAGCGACAACGACCAGTCCGACACGCAAGAGGCCGCCGCAGTCGACCAAGCCTCCGATGTCGACGCGCCGGGCGAGGAGTACGACGATGACGACGAGGTAGCTGCTGCTTCAGACTCGTCTGAGGATGTCGATGCAGAGGGCGAGCCGGACGGCGACTACGACTCTGAGTCACCGCCATCTGAACAGGCAGAGAGCGACCGCGCCCGCAGTTCATCAGAAGAGTCAAGGCGGCCGCCGAAGCGGAAGGCTAGCGATGAGAAGGAAGACTACATCGAACAGAACCCGGAGCTATATGGTCTGCGTCGCAGCGTACGTGGCATCTCCAGTCTGCATGTACATGAGCTAACTCCAGTTCAGGGTCGTGCCCGCCCTAGTCGTCGCGTCGTAAGTGACCCCCAGTTGATGGAAGAAGCATCTCTAACAGTCTGCAGGTCGATAGCGATGATGAAGATGATGAAGACTACAGCTCTGATCAGCCCCGCAAGCGACAGAGGACAGCCTCGCGGAAGAGTTTGTCAACTCTCACCTGCCCATCTGAAGTCGTACTAACCCGTCTGCCCAGCCTCAAACCAAGCCACACCAGTCTATCGCTCAGCTGGCTCCGACTCCGAGTCGGATGGCTACGTTGGCGCCCGTCGCAATATCCCTACCAAGAAGCAACGCCAACGTCAGCACGCCGTTGCCGCAGGCCGCGAGCCCCCATCACAGGCCGAGGTCCGA
Source organism: Alternaria ventricosa (assembly GCF_023758065.1). Taxonomy (NCBI): domain Eukaryota; kingdom Fungi; phylum Ascomycota; class Dothideomycetes; order Pleosporales; family Pleosporaceae; genus Alternaria; species Alternaria ventricosa. The sequence goes on along the minus strand of NW_026055694.1, from coordinate 731,749 downwards.
TTCTCTGCACGTCGCACTGCCCAAGTCGCCAACTACAATGAGGAGGAAGACGAGGACGAGTTCGTGGAAGAGGACGATGAAATGACCCCCAACTACTGGGCGACCGCGCCTGAAGACGCTGGCCCCGTCATCGACAAGATCCTCGATCACCGGCCGAAGGATGGACTAGGTACGAAGAGCTGTCAGTATATTGTGCTACTCCTTGCTAACAGAAGACAGAAATGGATCCGTCCTTCGACAAGCGAGACTTTGAATACTTGGTAAGCGCTGCTCACAGTTCTGGTCCTAAACACATGCAGTACTAACTCGCTGTCTTAGGTCAAATGGCAAGACAAGGCTCACTACCACTCTACGTGGGAAGACTACAAGACGGCAGCTTCGTACAAGGGCTACCGCAAGCTGGACAACTACTACAAGGGTCCTGTCCAGAACGACATGTACGTCTACAGCCGCAAGAACGCCGACCCGGAAGAGTACGAGCAGCACATGGTTGCACGCGAAGCCGAGCGAGAGAGCCAGCTCGACTTCCATGTCGTGGAGCGTGTGATCGACTCGCGAGACGGCGAAGACGAAACAGAGTACTTTGTCAAGTGTAAGTCGACTCACCTCACCCCTATCTGGATTACCTAACACTCTACAGGGAAGGGACTGACTTACGAGTTCTGTACCTGGGAACCCGCGTCGCTCGTCAGCCGGTTATCGCAATCCGAGATTGACCGATTCCTCGACCGCTCATCGAACCGGCCCTCCTCCGATGCCCGCGAGGCGAACATAAATACTCGCAGGAAGTTCGTCAAGTTGGACACCCAGCCTGACTACATCAAATTTGGCCAGCTGAGGTCCTTCCAACTTCAGGGTGTCAACTTCCTTGCGCACAACTGGTGTCGCGGCACAAACGTCATCCTCGCCGATGAGATGGGTCTGGGAAAGACGGTGCAGACGGTGTCCTTCATCAACTGGCTGAGACACGATCGGAGGCAAGACGGCCCCATGATCTGTGTCGTGCCTCTGTCGACCATGCCTGCCTGGGCAGACACCTTCAACAACTGGACACCGGATGTCAACTATGTCATCTACACCGGCAGGGAAGAAGCCCGCAGCATCATCCGAGAGAAGGAGCTGTTGGTCGACGGCAACACTAAGAAGATCAAGTTCAACGTGCTTCTCACCACATACGAGTACGTCCTTGCCGACTGGCAGTTCCTCCAGAGCATCAACTGGCAGTTCCTCGCTGTCGACGAGGCGCACCGACTGAAGAACCGCGAGTCGCAACTGTACGACCGCCTTCGGCAGTTCAAGGCACCATGTCGACTTCTCATCACGGGTACCCCCATTCAAAATACACTTGGAGAGTTGGCTGCCCTGATGGACTTCCTCATGCCCGGAAAGATCCAGGTTGATGAGAATGTCGACCTTGCTTCTGAAGATGCCAGCCACAAGCTTGCCGAACTCAGCTCAGCGATTCAGCCATACATGATTCGCCGCACCAAGGAGAAGGTAGAGAATGACCTACCTCCCAAGTCTGAGAAGATTCTCCGTGTCGAATTGTCCGACATCCAGCTGGAGTACTACAAGAACATCCTCACGCGCAACTACGAGGCGCTCAATGAGGGTGGGGTCGGCCACAAGCAATCTCTATTGAACATCGTCATGGAGCTCAAGAAGGCCAGTAACCATGCTCTGCTCTTCCCCAACGCGGAGAATAAGCTCGTCAAGCCCGGTGCGACCAAGGATGAGACCCTGAAGGCCCTCATCACCTCCAGTGGTAAGATGATGCTGCTGGACCGACTCCTCGGAAAGCTCAAGGCCGACGGTCACCGCGTGCTCATCTTCAGTCAGATGGTTCACATGCTGGACATCTTGACCGACTACCTGAAGCTGCGCAACTACCCATTCCAGCGTCTAGATGGAACAGTCCCAGCAGCAGAGAGGAAGATCGCCATTGATCACTTCAACTCTCCCGGCAGCGAGGACTACTGCTTCCTTCTATCGACTAGGGCTGGTGGTCTCGGTATCAACTTGATGACTGCCGATACCGTCGTCATCTTTGACTCCGACTGGAACCCTCAGGCAGACTTGCAGGCCATGGCTCGAGCCCATCGTATCGGTCAACAGAAGCCAGTGAGCGTCTATCGACTTGTCTCCAAAGACACGATCGAAGAGGAGATTCTGGAGCGCGCTCGTAACAAGCGCATGTTGGAGTTCATTACAATCCAGCGTGGTGTCACCGATCGCCAACAGAAGGAGCTCAACGACAAGATGAGTCGTGCTGCAGCAGAGCCCAACTCCGCCGACGACATCAACAACATCCTCAAGCGTCGTGGACAGAAGATGTTCGAGCAGTCTGGCAACCAGAAGAAGCTAGAAGAGCTCGACATTGACTCAGTCTTGGAGAATGCTGAGGAACACAAGACGGAGCAAGCCGCTGGTCTCACTTCTGATGGTGGCGAAGAGTTCCTCAAGAACTTTGAGTACACTGACGTCAAGATCGATCTCGAATGGGACGACATCATTCCGAAAGAAGAGCTGGAGGCAGTCAAGGCTGATATTCAGCAGCGGAAGGATGAAGAAGAGACTCAGAAGCTTCTTGAGGAGAGCGCACCACGGAAGCGCAAGGCAGCCTCAGCAAGCGCACGCGAGCAGCGAGCAGCAAAGAAGCGAGCCCTTGAGGCTACCAACGTCGAAGCCGACGACGACGAGCAATCTGAGCCAGACGACAACGTCAAGCGCGATCCCAAGCGGCCTCTCAACACAAAGGAGGCTCGTAACCTCATTGGCGCGTACTGCCGATATGGTTCACTTGAGGAGCGTGGCGAAGAGATGCTCCGCGCAGCTAGGCTTGTTGGTCGCGACATGGAGGTCGTCAAGGCCACTCTTGATGAGATCATTTCCATGAGCACGCAACTCGTCAAGGATGAGCAGACTAGGCTCAAGAACCTGGAGGCTGAGACTAAGCGTCCCATCACGAAGAAGGACAAGAAGGCCGTTCTTTTCGACTTTGGCAAGGTCAAGAAGGTCAATGCAGAAACTATCCTTGAGCGACCCGTCGAGATGCGCGTCCTGAAGGAAGCGGTTGAGGCAACCCCCGAGTGGCGCAACTTCCGTGTACCGGACGCCATCAAGCCCGCGAGCTACTCTTGCCCCTGGGGCGCACGCGAAGACGGCATGCTTTGCATCGGTATCCAGCGCCACGGCTACGGTGCATGGATTCCCATCCGTGACGACCCAGAGCTTGGTCTTACCGACAAGTTCTATCTCGAAGAGCATCGTGTCGACAAGAAGGAAGAGCGCACGAAGGGTGAAGAGAAGAATGCCAAGTCTCCTGGCGCCGTGCATCTGGTTCGTCGTGCGAACTATCTCCTCACTGTACTCAAAGACAAGAGCACAACGGATCCCAATGTCAAGCGCATGATGGAGAACCACCACCGCAACAACAAGAAGCATCAGCTCAGCGTTGCGCGCCGTACAGACAAGGGCGTCTCTGCTAGCCCAGCTCCAGCTGGCCTAGCACGCAAGATGCAAGGACGGGATTCAGAGCGTCCTTCGCACCGGGCGAACAGCAGCAGCGAAATGCGACGTCCTGATAGCCGGACCGAAGGCCGTCATCACGATAGGAAACGTGATGACCGCCCTAGAAACAGCGACCAGTACAGGCCCTCGGACTCCCGCAAGGACCATCGCAAGGACCGCGATAGTGTTGATCGTCGTGCCCACACCTCTGATCGGAACGGCACGCCAGAGAACCGCCGAAAGATCAGTGGCGACGTTGATAGGCCGCGCATTAAGGATGATCGGCCTCGCCTTTCTGAAGACCGCCCGCGCTCTCATAGCCAGAGCCAAGTGCCTGACCGCAGCGTGGAAACACCCAAGTCCAATGAGAACAAGTCAGACGACTTCCTTGAGCGTAAGCTCCGACCTGTTCGCGACAATCTCAGCCGCCTTAAAAAGGCGACGCCGAAGAACTACCCGCAGAAGGAAGGGATGCTCAAGATCCTTAAACAAGAGCTGATCGCTATCGGCAACTTCATCCGTCAGAACACCAAACAGAACGAGGAGCTCGAGGATCGTCTATGGTAAGCATTTTCATCAACTTCTCACACACTTATACTAATCGATGATAGGACTTTCACGATCAACCACCACTGGCCTCGGCCCGGTGTGACTGTCGCATCGGTCAAGGGCATGTACACTAAGATGGTCACCTCTGAAAAGCCAGCTGCGGCTGCGGCTCCGACGAACGGCCAGAACAACGGCGCCTGAGCACTTCTCTACGTACACACACACATGATGCTTACGCATCATTTTACATTATCTACCATGGGCATATGGCGTTTTCGATCTTTTTACGGTGGGACGCCGTCGAGTATATTTGCAGCATAGCGTAGGTGTTCGGCTCGGTTGGCTACTCAAGTTATGACTAGTTACGGGCACTATTTGATTCTTCGTCTTTCTATTGTATTGCATGGACAGCCCAGTATCAGGGTGCGCCTCGGTGTTCATGATTTTCGCAGGGCGGCGCAAATAAAAACTAGCGTACAGGTTGTTGAAGAGCATGGCGGCACTTGGGATAGTGCGCTTTTACATTACAAGAATGGAAGGTGTCTGTGAAGAGAGTATCATTAGTAGCATGTAGATTCAGCACTTGCGGTTGTGCAAGATGACAATGGACTACACACATCACGCTTTCGCTTTGCTGCATGATGATGGTGAGGTATTATTATTGACTGCAGCCTTGGCTTCTTGAAGGATGGGATATGATCACGCGAGTCATCTGCTGCCCAATCTTCACGGTCTACAGCCCTACAAGTTGGTTACTGGGCTGTCTAGAGTATTCCAACGGCCCACACGTGGCTTGGAAGCCAAGCGGTGAGGGATATTCGGGGAGCTTACAGCGGCAGGTTGAGAATTCACAGAGGCATTTGATGAAGCGCGAGGATTGTCGGTATTCTGAGGTCACGCGATCAGCAGCGTACGTTTGCTAGTGAGACACCTGTGGCTGTGGGGAAGGGCATGTGTGTTGCTGGCTGGGGTTTGTGTGGGAGTCTGTTCTAGTGCGAGGGCGATGACGCTCCAATGACAAGGGTCGCTGAAGGATCGTGCTCGCAGCGGTGGCTCCCTGTTGCGCCTTGCTTCCGCGGCGGGCGCCATCAGGGTGTCTTCGGCGCTTTTGCATGGTAGAGTCCTGTGCGAATATACAGTCGCGCGCCATCCACGAAGCTTGAGCAGATGCCTCGCTCCAACACTCCATCATGATACATATGCTGCGCGTACGGGACGCAGCTCTATGCGGGCTGCTCTTTTGGGCACACGCGACCGCGGCCCCGCCTAACGCGGCTGGCGATGCAGGAAACAGCCGCGCTGCGGGTTCCCGATCCATAGACGCGGATGGGCGACGAAAGCTTACAGGCAGGTTCCTACATATTACGGGTACGTCGGCCATTTGATCCCTGGGGTTGATATCGCGACTAACGTCATGCCGCAGACTTTCACCCAGACCCTTTCTACAAGACATATTCGAGCACAGAAGCCGATGCTGCGTGCCATCGCAAACGCGGACCTGCTGGCCTCTATGGCGCAGAAACCACAGGATGCGACTCCCCTTTTGCGCTCGTCAACCAGACGTTCAAGTGGATTGAAGACAACATCAAGGACGATGTAGACTTTATTATATGGACAGGCGACTCGGCGCGACACGACAACGATGACGAAATCCCACGGACGCAGAAGCAGGTCGTGCAGCAGAACGAGTACATGGTCTCCAAGTTCGCGGAGGTCTTTGGGCAGAGCGGCCATGGCCACGGGCCCAACAGCTTCGCGATACCCATAGTACCGACTTTCGGGAACAACGACATCTTGCCACACAACATCTTCACGAGCGGGCCAAACAGATGGACGACGGAATTTTTGGACATATGGCGCGGTTTCATACCCGAAGCGCAACGGCATCAGTTTGCGCAAGGAGGCTGGTTTTCGGTCGAGGTGATTCCTGGGAAGCTGTCGGTCATCAGCCTGAACACCATGTAAGTGGCGGAGGAAAGCAGGTCTTGAGGGCAGGAACTAATACGCGCAGGTACTTCTTCACCTCCAACTCCGCCGTCGACGGCTGCGCAAAGAAACGCGAGCCCGGCTACGAACACATGGAATGGCTGCGCATTCAGCTTGACATTCTGCGCGATCGCGGGATGAAAGCCATTCTCATCGGGCACGTACCGCCTGCTCGCGTCGACAGCAAGGAGAGTTGGGACGAGACCTGTTGGCAGAAGTACACACTGTTTGGACGACAGTTCCGAGACGTCATTGTGGGAAGTCTCTTTGGGCACATGAACATCGACCACTTCATGCTGCAGGATTTCGAGCACATCGAAAAGGACACGGAGAATGGCAAGATGGGAGCTTTGGATGGCAGATCTGCTCTAGCTGATGGAGTCCAGCTTCTGGAAGATGGCGAGGTGACGGTGGCATCTGCGTCGGATTATCTGCTCAACCTGCGGGAGGCTTGGGCTCAGCTACCTGCGCCCCCGCCGAAATCGAATAAGAAGTCGCGCTCGAAGAATGTCGATGACCAGGAGGAAGAAGAGGAGTCGATGTGGGAGTGGTTCATGAACATGGTTTCGAAGCCGTCAAAAGACCGGAAGGAAGAGAGGAAGAAGTACCTCGAGAAGATCGGAGGGAGATACGCTGAACGTTATGCGGTAACACATGTCTCACCCAGCGTAGTACCGAACTACTTCCCCACCCTCCGCATCATCGAGTACAACATCACTGGCTTGGAACATCTCAGTGTAGCGTCTAGCCCAATCAGCCCGCCCACCATTGAGACGCCAGCCAAACAACTACCAGTAACCCCCACGGATTACGACGAGTATGATAATTACGACGATACCGACGACGAAGACGTAGAAACCACGCGAAAGAAGCACAAGGACAAGAAGGACAAAAAGAAGCCCCGAAAATACAAATTCAAAGTCCCAGACGGCCCTTCGAAATCCTCTCCGCCCGGCCCTGCCTACTCCCCACAGACCCTAACATGGACACGCCACATCCAGTACTTTGCTAATCTCACACACATCAACAACGACTTCCTCGAGCCCTCGCCTGATACACATTCGGTCGGCCGATCCATCAACAACGATGCTGTAAGCACGATATTCGGATTCGGTGTCAGTCCTGATGGTAGGATTGAGAATAAGAAGTGGAATGAGGGAAAGCATAAGAAGCACCAGGGGAAGCAGCCGAGACCCGAACCACATCCGAATGAGTTTGTGTTTGAGGTTGAGTATGATACGAAGAAAGATCGCGGGTTCAAGGATCTTACCGTGAGGAGGTGGGTGGAGTATGCACGGAAGATTGGGGCGTCTGCGGGGAAGACTAAGGATATTAGTGTTGAAGAGGAGGATACTGAAGACGATGTCCAAGAAGAAACAGAGGACATGGCGGAGGAGGAAGATACTGATGAAGTGGATGAAAACGACTTCGTCATTGTAAAACACAAGAAACACAAGCATAAAAAGGGAAAGAAGGGGAAACACCACAAGAAGCACAAGGCGTCCAAGGAATGGTTCACTTTTGTTAAGCGCGCGTTTGTGGGCACTATGGATCCCAAGGAGCTTAAATTGGTGTTTGGGGCGGAGGAGGGAGATGGTGCATTGGAAGAGGTGAAGGAGAATATGGAGTTGTAGATGGTGCGGTGCATTGGGGTGGGTTGGAGTGTGCTTGTTGATACCCTTTGGCGTTCTGGTCGCCAATTTTCTTTCGTTGTTAGGGATGCGGGCATGGGGAGATTCGTTATGTGTATATGGATGGGCATGAAGTGGCGTCGCATTGCATAGGGCTGGTGTAGCATATTATCTAAAGAGCATATAGCTATAGAAAAAGAGGAAACAAAGCAATAGTATCTAAATCCGTCTTCTCTAGTGTGCGTGATTGCAGTACAGTGTAACTCTTGCGCCGTAGACGAAGTCGCTGCGCTTTGCACCTCCCAATCTCGTAAACCCTGAAGCAGGCAACTCGACTAAGTAAAGGTAGACTGCATACATATATGTGCAGCGTCGCAGTCCTATATGATAAATGTTCAAGAGGCAAAAAGAATGCCGACTAGGTTCTTGCTAAGAAGGCTATCAAAAAGGCAAAAAAGAATGTCGCAAATTTGGCGGTACTGGGAACTGTAGACATGTTAGACGATGTCTCAGGACCACCAATGTATTGGGAATGAACGTACTCGAACCCAGGCTGGCGCGGATCTGGATCGGGACACTTAGTGTCCGCCAGCCACAACGCGACGTCATACCACTAGACCATACCTGAAGGTACAGTTAGAAGATGTCTCATAGGTACTGCGTGCAGGCAGAACTTACCACCGTGAGGTGTTATCGCATTACCCGAAGGTGATTTGATGGCAAAATCTTGAATTTTATCATATAATACTTTGGCAAATGCACGGGAAAAAGTGCCGCGAAATGCGGTACAAGGTTCCAATAATGTCACTGAGGGGTGAGGGGCAGAGGTGGGGACCATCACTCGCCAAGTCAGGTCGTTGGGAGTGATGACTAGCCTGCTCCGATCCATTCCCGCGCTCGCCGATAGGCAGTCAAGGAAATTTTTGGGGCGCGCGACCAACACCGCAACCACCAACGCCGTCCACACCAGCATGGCCGAACCGGATGCAAAAGCCTCAGCCGCGGGCGAGGCTTCTGCCGGGCCCAACAAACCGCAGAAGCCTCCGAATCCCGTCTGGAGAATGATGGGTGCGTGATTCTACTGTCTCATGCGGACCACTACTAACAGTTACAGGCCTGCCGAACTTTCGCTTCAAGCTGCCGTCGCGCAATTGGATGATTTTCCTTTCGATTACTGGGTCTTGGACTGCGGCGGTCATGTATGATCGGAGGCAGAAGAAGCGCATACAGAAGAAGTGGGCGAAGGTTGTTGAGCACATCGCACACGAGCCGTTGGACGTACACCAGCTGCCGAGGAGGCTTACTATATTCTTGTCTGCACCGCCGGCGGATGGAATAGTACCTGCGCGCGATCATTTTCACGAATACGTCAAGCCAATTCTTGTCGCAGCAGCGTTAGACTGGGATGCGGTCGAGGGCCGAAGGGAAGGAGACGTCAGAGCTGGATTGGCAGAGCGGATACGGAAGTTGAGGAAGAAGAGGGGCGAGGCGACTGCTGAGCCATTGGAACCAGGACTTGAGGAGGAGTTGGAAGGACTAAGGCAAAGAGCTGGTGTGAGCCAGTGGAGTGGACCAGGAGGAGACATCGTTATCGGCAGACACACATGGAAAGAATATGTTCGAGGACTACATGAGGGTTGGCTGGGACCTCTGGATCCTCCGCCATCATCAGAACCGACGGTAGAGGTACCGGTTGCTGCGATTGAACCCACACCTGCACCAACCGAAACACCCTCTGACAGCACAACACCTGCCACGACCGACGACACATCACCTACCGCTACAACCGAAACCCCAAAGACGGAAGACGCTGAGAAGCCGAAGGAAGAGGAGAACAAACCCAAGAAGAAGAAGCAACCACCGCCATTCATCTCAACCGCCGAATACCACAACGCCGTACTCTCCCAAAACTGCCCACAAGCACTCGGTCCCGCCGCCGTAGTACCTCTCCCTCATCTTCTTGGATTCTTCAACTTCCCCATCCGCATGTTCCGTTTCCTGAACAAGCGACAAGCGGCGGATGAGATTGGCAGGGAAACCGCTGCCGCGGTGCTTGGTGCATACCGACCTTTCGAGACTGCAGGCGAAGCGTCTGTCACAAACGAGGAAGATGGACACAGCCAGGCGCAGTGGGAGCAACAACGATTACTTGCACACGAAGAACCAGACTGGTCCAAGACAGCACGAAAGCGCGAAGAAGGCGACACTAGGGAGAGGGTGTGGCTAGACGAGATGGTGCTCGACCCAAGAATCGCTGAGCGCATGAGGAGGTTTGCGTTAGATCGCGAAGTCGAAGAGCGCGCTAAGAGCATGTCTCTCACAAAAGAAGAATCATGGTTCAGCTCACTGTGGCCGAAAGAGAAGCCCAAGGGTGCCTGGGAAGGATTGAGCGACGATTAGATACTTGTAGATACCCATCTCACCTTCTAGCATGTGTTATAGTAGTGGGGTGTAAGAGTAGACGTGTATATGAAAACACTTGATGGCTTTAATAACGCCAACTAGTCTCAATTTCAAGTAATTCACATACACTGTTGGAACGGCGTTTGATAGCGAACACTACAAAGCTGGTGGTGGTAGCTTGGCACTGGCCAGGCGGCGGACTGCCCCGCCAATTGACCGACGGAAGCTTCGAGTTTCAATGCGTTGATCTCAGACTTGCAACCAACCATAATCCTGTACCTACCAGAACACCTGTTCATAAGCTTACTACCAAGGAACGTACTACATTGTACCTAATACCCAGCCTGCGAGACCCTTCCAACACACACATCACGCCGTCATGGTAAGTCTGCCCCACTTGCGCACGTAAACAATGGCTCACAGTCCCAGGCTTTCCAATCCAAGAAGCGCCTCGCGCTCGCCATCCTCGACTTCCTCCAGACCTCGCAGACCGACGGCTCCGTAGCGCCCGACGACGCCGAACAGCTCGAAGTTGCCGCCAACTGCATCGCCGAAGCTTTCAAGGTCGACGCTGCCGATGAGGCCGCAAAGAAGGACGCCATTGGCGACCAGAACCTGCTCGCCATCTACAACGTCTACGAGAAGCTCAAGGGAAAGACGACCGCCACAACTGAGGGATCCTCGTCGGCAAAGGAGGCCCGGCCAGCGACGCCACAGACACCTGCCGCCGGGTCAGGACCAGGCGGGCCAAACAAGGATGAAGCCGAGAGACTGAAGGGACTGGGTAACGAGGCGATGAAGAAGAAGGACTACGATTCTGCTGTCAAGCACTACACCGCCGCCCTCGAAGTCGTCCCCCTCAATCCCATCTACCTCTCCAACCGCGCCGCCGCATACTCCGGCCAGGGCAAGCACGAGCTCGCAAAGGAGGATGCTGAGATGGCAGTCGCTGCTGACCCCAACTACTCCAAGGCCTGGTCGCGTCTTGGTCTCGCTAAGTACGTTCTCGGCGACGCAAAGGGCGCTATGGAGGCATACAAGTCGGGCATGGACGCAGAGGGCGGCGGTTCAGAAGTCATGCGCAAGGGCTACGAGACAGCCAAGAAGAAGGTCGAAGAGGAGGGTGGTGACGTTGGTGCTCCCGATGCTGCCCGAGGAGCTGGTGGTATGGGCGGTGGTGGCGGTGGCATGCCTGATCTATCTGCCCTCGCTGGTATGCTAGGAGGTGGCGGCGGCGGAGGCGGCGGCATGCCCGATCTCGCGGGCCTTATGCAGAACCCGATGATGAGGCAGATGGCTCAGAACCTCATGAGCAACCCCGATATGATGAGCAATCTCATGAACAATCCTAGGATAGCGGAGATGGCTCAACAATTCGGTGGTGGCGGTGGAGGTCGCGGCGGCGGCGGTGGCGGAAGCGGAGGTGGAATGCCCAACATGCAGGATCTCATGAACGACCCTAACCTGGCTGAGATGTAAGTTGAGTATTTGCTCATTGAAATAATCATGACTAACGAGATATCAGGGCCAGGAACTTCATGGGAGGCGGTGGTGCTGGCGCCGGTCGAGGTGCACCGCAATAAGATGTTACGAAACGACTGCAATGAGTAGATAGTTGACGTAAGCATTGATTGCATCAAACAGCAGTCTTCACGATTAGAAATATGATACCATGTTCAACTTCGTTTGTATTCATGGAGATCCCGTTCTGAGATCGACAACTGTCTTGCATATAGCAAGATAAGCTGTAATATCGTGCCTGTGACTAGAGCCTTGAGCGGCACCCAATGATGAGCCATTCTGTCTCCGACAACTTGTCTGTTGTTGTAACTCTGCAGCCCATACGCTGCTTCCTGTCCTTCCTGCTGCCTGTGCCATCGAAACCCTCACCCACTCAATCCAACTTCAACCCCCAAAGCCCATCCCCCAAATAATGCCCCGCCTCACAAGCCTGCCCCTTCTTAACCCTCTTCATCTCCTCCGTCCCCATCTTCAACACGCCCACCATACACGCCGTCTCCTTTCCCTCCGCCTCAATAACCACCACCTCGCCCTCCTTCAGATCCTCGGCTCCATACACCTCTTTGTCCTCGTCGCTCAGTTCAGGTCCTGGTAAGCGGCCACCGGGGGATGTTAGACCGGGTGCCATTAGTGTGGCGCCCGAGAGCACGAAGCGGATGGCGCCGCGGTCGATGCGCAGCCGGTGGAAGGCGAAGGGGTATTTGTGGACGAGGGTTAGGTGCGGGAGGAGGGCGTCGTCCATGTGTTGGAAGAAGAGGGGGGTTGAGTGCAGGGTGTAGAGGGATACGCGGTCGGGTCTTCAATCGTCAGCGTCAGCGTTCTATACTCTTGTGGTTTCTCTCGTGATTATGCTATGCGTAGTGATATGGATGTGGAATGGGAAGTGGGCGCGACGTACAGCTTGACCAAATCTAATTGCTCCTTCTTCGGCAGTATATCCTCGATATACGGTTCTAATCTCGGGTATTCCTCGAGGACTTTTGAGCGGATGGCGCGTTGGGCGCTGGATTTGACCTTTGACTTTGCGCCGGAGGTTATGCTGAGTCTCTGTTAGCCCTTCCTTTCTGTTTAGCGACGCGTAATCCAGCTTACTCTTTCTTGAACATGGTTGCGGTTGTGTGGGGGGAGATGAGTTGTTATGCGACGGTGTTTGGTGTTGAGACTGCTGCTGCGTAGATTGGTGCCCCGCGATTGCCCCTCACAGACGCGCTAGTGAGGCGGAGGGAGCGCGTGTAGCTGCGCTTTCCTTTGGGGGTTCTCTCACTTGTTTCATCTCGAACATTATGAAAAGGATATATCCACTTAAATGACGACTGGTCTACCCTGCACACATGTTGATGGCCGTAAACCTTTGGACGAAATATTGCCGCCCAGGACTTGCGTCCCCTGTTTCGTGTCTACTCATCATACCATTACGCAGGTGGCATTCTGATGTACAGTCTGTGTGTTATCGGTCGAAGCTGTTTCCTTATATCAGATAGACCGTTTATCGGTCTGGATTGGATACCTACACCCAATGAATGGAGTATGCAAGCCACGGCGCGATTCGACGTCACCAGGCTGAGACTCAGCCTCCTTCATTCCTTGTCAGCTTTCCTTGCTATCTTGTCCCTCACCCAAACACATTCTAGCACTTTCCGACTTCTTTGGCTTATCACCCCTCGCCTTGTTCTCTAAAAATTACTCGTTCCCAGCGACCAGCCCACAGACACGGTTGTAGCACGATGTCAAACACTCCATACCCCGAAGATACAGCCTCTTTTCCGCAGGCTGGACCGTCGAAGGAGGAGCCCGATATCGGCATGAGCGATTTAGATTGCCACCTTTGCCGAAATTTTCGATTACCAGACCCAAGACTAATGAATACAACGTACGCGGAGTTGCAGCGCACAGCGACCGGTGGATGCTGGCTATGCAAGCTTCTTCGAAAAGTTAGCGAGAGAGCTTTCGATGGCACAAACAAAGTCATTCAAGATACCGATGTTGTACACTTAACCCCAGGATTATCAGGAGTGAACGGGCGCCCAGCATGTCTGAAAGTGCGAAGGGATTATCTTATTTACCCTAAATTATTCTACGCCGCATCAGGTAGGATATATATCGCCTATGAGCATATCCGAAGCGGCCGCACTGGCTGCTCACTGACGAATCGTAGGGGACAGCTGCCCTTGGCCTTTCATGACCTCGGATTACATACCCGATGAGAACGCGAGCATTCAGGACTGCGCTCAGAGAATTGATCGCATGCTGGACACATGCAATACCACTCACACCACCTGCAAAGCTGGTGGCCTGCAGCAAATTTCGGGAGGGTTGGTGACGCCTCAGTTCATCCCAAAGCGGCTACTGCATATCAGCAGTGACTACGTGTCTTTGCAAGTCCGTTTGCATGAAACAACAAGTGGCGAGACATCTCTGAAAGGGGCTGGTCTTCGATATACCGCTTTAAGCCACTGCTGGGGTTCAACCCCGCCTATCAAGACTACGACTGTCACGATGTCTGTATTCAAGAACGAAGGTATCCGCTGGGAATGTTTGTCGAAGTCGTTCCAAGAAGCTATACTGTTGACGCGCGAGCTCGGCATCAACTACATTTGGATCGACTCCCTGTGTAAGTGCACTTGGAACCCACGGGGTTTGTTGATTGTACTGAGTTCCCCTACTATGGCAGGTATCTTACAAGACTCTGTGAGCGATTGGGCCCATGAAGCTTCCCAAATGGCCAGACTATTCTCGAATTCCTACCTTACGATTGGTGCATCTGCAGCTGAAAACGGACATCAGGGACTGTTGAATCGTCGTCAACGCACCACTCGTATATCCGGCGCAATCCACGACGGCAAGGCCACTGCTGTGTTTGTCCGCGGCAGCATATGGAATGAATTCGTAGAGAATGGTTTCAAGCCCTTCACAGATTCTTCGGATCTGCCATTGCGAAAGCGTGCCTGGTGTTTCCAAGAGGAACTGCTCTCTGTTCGAATGATTCATTTTACACAGGATGAGATTGTTTTCGTTTGTCGGGAAGTAACGACTTGCGAATGCGACCCTAAGTGGCATCCTCGTTTCAATCTACCTCCAATTATCGGTACCAGTCAATATCACACTAAGCCGTTCGAAATCTGGGAGAACATTGTGGAGCACTACACAGAGCGCCAGATCAGCTTTTGTAAAGACAGGTTACCAGCACTATCTAGTTTGACGCACTTTTTTGAGGAGGGTTCGGGTCGCTACCTTGCTGGGCTTTGGGAATCGTACTTACCGGGCAGGTTGCTTTGGTTGGCGAGATGTGGCCGACGTCCAGAACAAGAACAGCATTCACAATGTAGCCCACCATCCTGGTCTTGGGCATCTATCGAAGGCGCAGTGAATCATCAACAGGACAGCGAAGGCACTCACAAGGATGTTGCTGAGGTCCTCGAGGTCCGAACCTATCCCAGTACAGGCGATCCTAGGGGGATGGTTTCTGGGGGTCAAATTACTCTACGAGCTCCGTTGTTCCCGTTAAGAGGAACATGGGGAAAGCATGAAAGTTCATGGCAGAGATTCTTAGAATGGTATAGCGATGATATCTCTGTTGGCTCCGGTTTTAGTTGTAATCCGGGCTGGGCCTTGAACTTTCCATGGATTGAAGACGACTGCTTCTGTGTGCTCGACGACCCTACCAACCCACGGTTGTTACTCCCGAACCGCATCATCGATACAACCGTATTTTTGCTGATCATTCGCACATTGGACTCAAATCATCATTCGGAAGCGTTTCGTCCTGGAGGTTACAGATTTTTGGGCCTACTGCTCCAACCGCTTGATGATCTTGACCAGACTCAGGCGAGAACAATGGAGGATTCAGGAAGCAAGCTATCATTTGTGAGAATCGGAATTGGCGGAATGTGCCTGAGCGAGGAGCATGGCGAGGAGGCGCTGCAACGCTTTGGGAACACGATTGTCACCATCTTTTGATGGCATAGCCGTCAATTATTTTCTATGTTCAATCTTGCGTCTATCAATTCTATCATGCGCCTATACTTTGTCGTAAGACGCCAGGACCTGGTAACATGCATAGTCACGCAGTCGGACTCTATTCAGGACGATAAAACATCATACTTGGTCGCACAAGCCTCGAATCTTGTCACGAAACCCAGTATAAAGCATGTAGCACCAATATCGTTATATCCCCATCTACCATTACATCAAGGCAGCCCCCTCCCACTATTAACCGCATCCGCCAACATACTAGTCCCCGGCCTATTCTCCGCATACCGCTCATAACTATCCAAATAAAGCTCATCCGTACTCGTCGTCATCTTCACACTCCTCTCCGCCTCAATCGCATCAATCCACCTCTTCCACCTACTCCCCTCTTCCACCTCAGGCCACCCCCTATACGGACCCAACACGCGCCGCAACCGCAACACCCACGGCGCGATTTGCACATCTACAAACGAGATTCGGGGACCGAGGAAGAAAGGCCCGGTAGGATCTGCGGCGTCGACGAGTTTACCGATTTGATCCCGAAGTTCCTTCGCGTGAGCGACTTGTTCAGCAGCATCTTGGCACTGAAGTAATTTATAAAACCACGGAATAACATTCCGATTCACATGGTCAGACCAGAGGCGCGAAGTAGCACGCGTTTGCGCATCAGGCGGTAAGAGGTGAGGTCCAGCTTGCAGGTCCTCGAGATACTCCATTATAACGGTTGATTCGTGGGTCGACCATGTGGGACCGTGGCGCAGAGCGGGAACGAGACCGCGCGGGTTGACGTCGAGGAGGGATTGCGGTTTCTTGTATGGGTCGACTTCGATGTATTGGTAGGGGATTTGCTTGTGTTCTAGGGATATCCAGACGCGTTGAACGAAGGGGCTGGTGGGGTTAGTGAGTTGAGCGAGGGTTTGCGGGGATTGGGTAGAGGTGAAGTTGAGGGTGTGGCTTACCAGAACGCGCTGCCGTATAGTTTTAAGTCGTCTTCTTTGGAATGGTTCTTGACTGTTGTCAAGGCATTGCCAGTGGCTTTCTTGTGGTACGTCTTCTTGGAAGGATCTCCGCCCTGGTTTGTGTCGGTCATTTTGGATCGAACAGGCACACTAGCAGTTCGCAGCAATGGGTATGTTTGAAATGAAGAAAGGGTTGTACAAAATGCAGTCTTGGATATGGTAGAAGGACGAGTGCAGGGATATGGCAAAAAGCAGGGCAATGTGCGAAGTTTACAGAAAGAACTCATGAATAACGTCGAAAACTGAGGATCAGTGTAAGAACCAAGCAAGCTGTCTTAAATGACTGCAAGTTGAGCGACGGGCATAGTCGGTGTTCCAAGCATGCATCAAAATGACGTATGCGCTTGATCTGCGGGCAGTGTGGATCGCCATTGCATATCATCATGGCTAGATGGGGCGGTGGAACGGGAGAGCGGAGTCTGAGATCAAAGAAAGAAGTGAAGCTTACCTGCGATCTCTTCCTGTCATCTTTATCGATTTTGGCCTGCCACCTAATGACGCTGTTCTTCTTCACACGGTCACTCTCCTCAAGCGAATGCTTATGTGGTCCGGCAACGCCATCGCCTTTGCCATTCCCACCATTTCCATTCACCCTCTGGAAAGTGTAGAACTTCTTCGATGGAGGACCGGACGAAGGGGCGTACTCTGGCAAGTTCATGCCCGACTGAGCGGCCATGTTGGGAGGCATATCCCAGGTTCCAGCCTGTTGTTGCGGCAGTAGCGGTTGCTGCCCGAAGAACTGCGGGTTCTGGTTCTGACCCGTCCGGTTCGGGTTCAGCGGCATGGTCGAAGCTACCGGGCTCGGCGGGTCGTTCTCTGTGCCTGGTGGTCGTCGACCAAGTTGTTCCTCGTACTCCCTTCGATCGAAGAACTCCGTGATCTTGATCTTGACATCGCACAGGTCCCGCTCTCTTGCGACCCTCTTCCTCTTCTTCTTGTCGGGGTCTGTGGACTTCTTGGTGCCTGGCGGTCGCCCTTTGAGTCGGCAATCCCAGTAGTGTGATACGAAGCGTTTGCGTTTATGCCGTTGGGTCGAGCGATGCGAGTAGACGTTGTCGATGTGAGGGAAGTAAGTCTGGAACCTAAGAAGGGTGTCAGCGCATAGTCCTGAGTATGCCAGGAAGCCGTCATACTGCTCTTCAGTCAGAGTGATCATATCGTCGACATGAAACAGTCTCTCTCTCCATTCTTCCAAGTCTGGTGGGTTTGGTATGAGCTTCAGGCCTTGGAACTGGCCATGGTTGGACAATGGAGTGTCGTCGCTATCGAAGGATCAGTAGGGCGCGCTTTATCGCTACGCTCAAGCCAACGTACCCATCCTGACTCTCCTGCTTATGCAGCAAAGGCGCTGGCTCTACATGCCGTGGTAGTGGCTGCGGCGCCGCCAGTATCGGTGGTGCAGGCGGTGGGAGAGGAAGTTGCTGGACCGGTCGTTGTACCGTCTGAGGGGATGCGTGATACTGTTGCGCGTGTTCTTGAAGCGGGGGAGGGGGCGCGTTCATGAATCGCGGACTCGTGCCATGCTGATAGCCCGCCGGCTGGAATGGCGGGTACGGCCCTGAAGGCGGGAGCGCATGTTGCTCAAAGTGTACTGGCAGCGCATGCGACGGTGGTTGTTGGTGCGATGGCCCGCTCAGGGCGTATTGCTGCTGGTATACATCGCTCGTGTGGAGGTTCTGCAGCTCGGGCAGGACCTGATTGTGGGGATATAGCGTTCCGTCGGGCGACTGGTGTAGCGTCTGGAGAGCGCCAGGGTGCAGTGACCGGAGCTGCTGGAGGACAGGCGAGGAGGCCTGTTGCATGATGGCGCCGGTGTTGGACGCTGCTTTAGCCCAAGCCGTTTTCGTGAAAGATGCAGGTCCACCGACGATCCGATATCCGGGTAGTTAGGGTTGGCGAGTATTACAGGTGTAGACACATTTCGCATAGAGAGTACCTGTATTGATGTCGCGAACGCGTGTTGATTACTTCTTTGTCTGATTCAGCACTCTATGTGGCAATGGTCGCTCCGCACGCTTAGGATGGCTTTCAGCCGCCTAGCTGAGCAGCGTTTGCTTGAACATCAACGCTTTTGCGGCATTTCCAACTTTTGGCATCGGAACACATGGGCGAACGCTAGAAATGCCCCTTCACATAATCATCGTGGTCCTTCCATCTAAAAGATCAAATCCAGTCCCGTTAAAGGGACCGCTAACCCGCAACGCCATGCCCATGCCGTGACGAAGAGAAGCATAATCATGAAATACAGCCACATCTACCAAATCTACTCTCCAGGAAGAAGATTGCTCTTGACAGCAAACATCTTGGAAGTGACGCCTGCCGTGAAACCGTCCACTTGCCTCGAGTATTGCTCCACCTGTCTCGAGTTGAGGAGCGTCTCCAGTCGGCTGGGTTCCTGGGGCAGCTTGAACAGCCTCTGCCACTCGTCTTCGGGAAGGAGAGGTTGCTTTGAGGCTGTGCGCGCCGCGTTCTCAGCCTTGCGCTTTTGCTGCCATGCAGTGATCTTGGTCTGCTCACGAGCGAGCGAACGCTGGTAGTATTGGTAGTTGTTGATCTCGGTGTGGTGGTTCTCGATGCTCTCAAGGAGCAAGTCGCAGGTCTTCTCGAGGAAGGGGTCGATGGAGAGGTCGAGCGAGTCGTAGTTGGGGAAGAGAGGTGCCTGGGGGGTGTTTGGGTCCTGCTGCAGAGCGGCTAGGTTGGGTGGGAACTTGAGCTCCTGCTTAGGCGCTTGGGTAGGTAGCTGGTGTAGGAGCGAGGTGAGGAGGTGGGAGTTGCGGATGGTGACTGGAAGCTCGACTAGGATGTCGTGGTATCGGAGACCACTCTTCTGGAGGCTGGGATTGTCAGTTTCCACCTTTGTGTAGAGTTGTTTATACATACCTCTCAGTCGTGAACTTGCCCTCCTTGTATGCCGTCACGAAAGAAGGCGAGAGCCTGTATGCGCGCAGGTTCAGGGTACCCTGAGAACTCCTGCTCACGTCGTAGATCAAAGCGACGGTCCTCTCGTTTGGCTGGCTCTGGTAGAAGTACTGGTTCTCGATCGTGTTCAGGTTGACGAAGTTGCCCATGCTTGTGCTTGTGTACCAGCCGACATTGTTCGCGTCCACGTTGACCTCCCGGAGGAACTTGATCATCTCGTTTCCGTATGCTATGTTCTGCTTGGCGCGGGGAGCACCAGCGGCGAGGTTTGCGACGGTATCGTTTTGGCCATCGGTCTGCGCGGCAGCAGAGACTTCGGGGAAGGGGAAAGAGTTTGTGATTTCTAGGACGCCGTTCTTCTCCATGCCGACGATGCTTCCGGTCGCGAGCGAGGGGAAGGACTTGCCGCTTGCAGTAGCGATCTTGATCGCGACCTGAGGACCACAGTCAGTCTCCCATAGCTACACCAGGCTTCTATAACGGCTTGTCTCCAGCACAATGGCGGGGCGCACAGTGGGGTACTGGCTTTGCACTTTTCCTACGTACCAGGGCGTCGATCTGCACTGTCTTGAACAGCGCATCTTTCTGGGTGTCCGCCATCGTGAAGTCGTCGAAAAGGTCGGGGTTAACGTTCGGCGGGGGTAGTAGGCGATAGACGTACGTCGTTGTCAGGAAGCAGAATTCGGGCTCCAGTGACCTGCCAAGATTCACCTCGCTTACAGCACGCTAGCCACATCGGACTAGCTCAGCAGTAGGCCCGGTCAGGTACCTCTACCCGTAATATAAACAACTATGAACGCGACTCTCTGGGATTGATAATAGAGCCGAAAGTTTATCTACCATCACAGCTATATAGTTTCCGAATCATCCGCTGCAGAAGAGGCACCACACAACTCCAGTCCATCTCAACACCAACACCAAAGCCAACAACATGCCCTACAACGAGTACGGAGAAGAAATCCGGCGTCTCTACGTGCCGTCTGGAGACCGTTGCTCTTCTTCCGTCCCGCTATCCGAGCTAGTCTTCTACAACGCCGACAAAAAGATCTCCCAACTACGCATGAAAGTCATGTCCAAGCCAGACCCGGTCCCGGACGAGACAAGCCTAGTAGTCTTCATCGACGGTGCTTGTCGCAATAACGGTCAACCAACAGCGAGAGCTTCGTGGGGCGTCTACTTCGGTCCCGCCTCTCCCTACAACACATACGGTCTACTTTACGACTTTCTGCCTCAAACGAGCACACGTGCGGAGATCGAGGCTTTCCACCGAGCGCTTACCATCATCCGCAAGATTACGGACGCAGACCTTAGGCTATCCAGGATCAAGATCGCAACCGACTCAAGCTTCTTGGTTAATGCGATGAGTCAGTGGATGGAACGCTGGATCGAGAATGATGGGGTGGGTTCCAATGGCACACCAGTCGCGCATTTCAAAGTACTGAAAGATCTGCACGATACACTGGACCACATGGAGTATAGTGACGAGGCGGGCGGTAGAGAGGTGCAGTTCTGGCATGTACCAAGGGAGATGAACCGAGAGGCAGATGCATTAGCGAACAAGGCTCTCGATGAAGCTTAAGCTGTATACAAACAAGTAATACTGATGACTGTTGATGCTTATGCCAATGCAGTACAAACAACAACGCCCTACGCAAATGCAGTGGTATCCAAGAGAACGTGCTAAATGTGAATGCAACAGGTCCGCCTCCTTTTCCTCCATCCCAAACGCCATCTCTTATTAAGCCATGTCCTGATCCGAAGTACCTTTGCCTACATCAGTGTTTTCCGGAAGCTCCAACTTCTGCTCCTCTTTCGCTTCCTCATCTTTGATCTCCACGACCTCAGTAGAGACACACGGGGCTCCTGTCTCAACAGCTTGTTTCCTCTTTTGGTTGTTGTACGGATTCCATCGCGGTACCACGGGTTGTCGCTGTGGCTTGCGATTATTTGCTTTTGGGTTCTTCGCGATTGACCCATCGTCCATGCGCATCCACTCCGTATCCTCGTTATCGATATGATCCGAGATCTCTGCATCGTTCTCATCTTCCCAGATCATCAGGTTGGTCCCGTTGATCTCGATCGAGCGGCCTCCGGTGCGTGGAACGAAGAAGACGTTCGGCCCGACCTTGCTGAAGTCTTGTTCCCATGTTTCTTTCTGTTGTAGCTTGAGGATATAGTCCATTGGCAAGGCATATAGAACATTATCGTCCTTGTCGTAAAGCTCCTTGAGCGGGTAGTCCAGACAAGCCAGTCCGAATTTGCAGTCGATCCGACTAGACAGCGGATGTATGCGCCCGCCAAAGATCTTGAGTTCAAAAGCAATTCCACTCTCCGTCCACATGTTGTCGCCGAAGAAGACCTCGGGTTCGGAGAGCAGGGGATGATCGTGATGCGGCCCAGATACTTCACAGAAGTGTGCCACTTCATGGGCCAGACATGTAGCAAGGAACATGTTGTATCGCAGTACCATCGCCGGCTCCCGGTATCGTAGCAAGCTGAGCTTTTTTGCTGTAGTGTAGAAGTCTGAATGGAGACAAATGCGGCTTGTATGGCACTTGTGATTGATCTTCCGCATCAAGCCGTTTTTGTAGTCCTTGACAAGGCCCATCGACGCGTATGCAGTCTCCGGTGGTAGAGGATCGTGGTGAAAGTAGAAGTGAACAGTGTCGATCTGGTTGTCCAGAAAGTTCTTGAATGTCGCGTGGTGTTCTTCAGACCATGCTACGTCCTCTTTTATGCGATAACAAGGCTGACCGTATGCTGCAGACGTCTCCTCACAGGCCTCCCTTTTGCCAAACACCAAGGTATGCCAGAAGTGAGCGGTGGCCTGGGACGTCAAGAGCAAGGTGGCTAGTTGTAAAGCTGGTTTCAAGACCTCGTAGATTCCATCCGGACACCCGTGCCAGTTATCTAGACGAAAGATGGGGTGTATCTCGTTATCTAGCGTGCAAACAGGTTCGGGGGCGTCCTTCCCAAAGGCTACAGCTTGTTTCTTGATCAACTCGACCGGATCAAAACCAAGCCTGACGGGTTTCTTCTTGGTCGCGTCTTTTCGATGTCCAAGTAACCTGCGATACTTCTCAAGCGCCTTGCGATCCTCTATCTGAGCGAGATGGTGGTTTATCGAGATGCTGAGCTGTAGCCCAAAGTCTTTGGGTACTTCAATCGTCGAAGGAGTGAATGAGAGTGATTTCTGATAATTCAAGACGTCCGGTAAATCATGAACGAGCTTGTCAATACATTCATCCATGATCTTTCCCTCTTTGAGTTTATGCAGAAGCACTGCGTTCTCGCCGCGATCTTCGGCCTGGAGGTCACCATCTCCACCACCAGGTAGAAGATGACGCATTTTTCTGGATAGAGTCGGCGGTGGTCCGCATTCTGGAGGTGGAGTATTCGCTTCTGTGGGTGTCCAGTCCATGCTGTCCGGATCTTGCTCCTGGAAGGCGGCCTCTGGTACATCGCCATCGTCATCGACTGTGCCTTCCTCGTTGAGCTGAACATCTTGATTCAGACGTTCTTCGATGAGTTGCGTTGTATGCACCATGGCCTCATACGCCTTCCGATATCTAAAAGGGTCCATTCTGGCTGGCGTCAGTATCCTGGAAGGGTTGGGCCGAGGTAGTTGCAAATTCGATGCAACTTGCGCTCAAACGTGGCAGAAGCGAAAGTGGTGGAATTAGGTAGCAGTCACGTCGAAGATGATCCAATCATGGGGCTGCCTTGTTGTTTTGCACCAGTGCGTCGCGTGGCTGCATCAGTCGAGGAACAATGTCTCTTCGTACGTGCCCTGAATGGATATGTCGCGCGCTTCGATCCCGACTGAGTCGCAGGGATGAGGCAAAGTGTCCAACACCTGCCATCTCACCGAGCTTGGCTATGCAGCGTAGGTGTGGATGTATCGGCTGCTTAGAGGGAGGTCTGGAGTGGGGTATTCTTACTAAGTCGACGAAGCGGTCAACACCCGCTAAGCGATAGAAAGTGGTCTATCCAAAAATTAAAGCTAAGAGATGGAAAATGAGGGTAGCGTTGGGAGTGTATCAGCGAGAAGAACGGAACGGTGTGCCTGGATGAGCTGTTTACGCGCTAGCGTCCACTGGTGCCAAGGAATTGCGCCGCTAGCTTTTCGTCACCGGTTGACGCACGTCACTCCTGAACGGCGCATCATTCCATCATCTCCTCAGCCATGAACACGTTGTCGCATCTCCATCTATGTCAGCCCCAGACGATCCGCAGATGGTGATTATCGCCACCAATGCTATGAGCGACCCGGGACACTTGGACCACGCGTGAGCGACGTGAGCTGTTCGCGACCTTGCCTAAGCATCACGCTGTGTACGAGGGCATGACGACAGCAACGAAAGGCTCAGAGGAGACTCCTATAGAGAGGAATTCTGACTATGAATTTATGAGGAGAGCGGGTTCGATCCGACTAAACCTCCGCCCTGAAGCTCTCGTGGGCATATCTCAAGGGTCTTGAGACCGACGACAAAGGATGAATTCATCCTAGACTGAGTACAAATCGCTCTGATGACCTGCTCTTGCTATTTCCTGTTGGTTCAGGACGATGTGCAGAAGCTAATCGAAATCGCAAGAAAAGCGCGCCGAGCTTACAGCCGATAGCGAAGCATGTGTGTTGTCTTACAGAACACAAGATGAAAAGTTGTTTGACAATAGAAAGAGACATACCCCTGGTCATACTCGCACCTCCATGCTCTTTCGGGTACTGCGTTCTCCGGCGTTGGTGTGCAACGACCGCCTTACCGGCTACACGAGCCCTTATTCGATTTCGACGTCTCCACCTACCCATGACTTTCATCAAGCTTGCGAGTAACCCTGAGTTACTCGTGTGCTAAATCGTCTGCATTTGAAACGAGGGTATCCTCTTCAATGCAGTCTTGGCCTAGGCCTATCGATACTCATGTGAAAACGCGATCGAGGACTTTACAATCTAAGGCTTCAGGCACGAAACCTGAGCCTTCGCCGGCGACCGCCCAGATGCGTTGCAGAGACAGCGGACGACTCCGGGCTGCAGCATGGGTAGTGCGACGGCCGCATTGCTGTCAAGTGTTGCTTCTCGGAGGAAGTACATGGTATGGAATTCCGAAGCGGATGATTTGTATGAGCACTACCCTCTGAAGGCAAGAGACATGGTAGCCTGCACACAAGCAATCGGAGAGCGCCGAAGCAGAGGATCACGCAAGTTCTTCGCTTTCGGACTTACCATAGCGCTGGAGGCTCCCTATTGGTCGCTTCAAATTTAGATGCCCTGGCCGGGGTTTTCCATTTCCGCCTCAGCTCTCTCCACACAGCATCGCGCTAGGACCCAGATTTGGGGGCGGAGACAATCAACTCGGTGCGTTTCTGAAGGCGCCGAGTCAGAAAGCACCGACAGCGTTGCATGATCACGATAAAACAACGTTAAGAACCATGGGACGAAAATTTAGCCACGAAGATCACCATATCAAGAATGCTTTCGGGAGTTGCACTCATCACAGAAGCCGGATCTGGTACGGATTGCTCTCTTATTACTGTTTCTGCATTATTATGGCTTGCAAAAGGTCTTTAGCAAAGGCTATAGAAGGCTAATACTACTTTGCAGGCTTCGGCCAAAGCGCCGCATACTCGCTGGCCCGCAATGGTGTTAAACAATTTGCCCTTGTCGACACCAACGAGGCTGGACTGCAAGAGACAACGCAGACGCTAGCATCGCAGTTCAAGGTAACAGACGTGCTGAGTGTCTCCACTCCATGCAGTACGGAAGAGTCCGTCGAGGCTGTCGTTGAACAAGCCGCGTTACGCTTCGCTCGTATCGATTTCGTCATTCTGAATGCCGGCTTCGGTGGGCCCATGGGCGGCAGTCCCGACACGGCACCCGCCGCATTCGATACCCACCTCAAGGACCACGTGACTGGTGTCTGGCTCTGGCATCGGGCAGGGATACGGCAAATGCTGCGGCAGGAACCGCGCGACTCGCGATATGGCCGTGGCAGTATCGTACATGTCTGCTCAGTACATGCCTTTGCCGCTTCACCACCTCAGGTCGCTGCTGGTGCGTATGTAGCGGGTCGGCATGCCATCCTCGGTTTGACACGCTCTGAGGGCGTTCTTTATGCACCCCAACAGATACGTATCAATGCGCTCTGTCCTGGGTATATCATGTCGCCGCTCATTGCATCCTCGGAACAGACCAAGGCTTTCATCGATAACCTTGTGCGAGAGCGTGTGCCTGCGGGTCGGCTGGGAGATGCTGAAGAGGTTGCTGATGCAGTTGTGTTCTTGGCTGGACCGATGAGCAGCTACATGTTTGGTCAGTCGTTGGTACTGGATGGGTATGTATTGACCAATCTATGATTGAGAGATCATGGAGCGCTGACTGGTGATAGGGGCTATCTGGCTCAGTGAGAAGCCACGATGCTGTAGGATAATAGGAAATAATACATGCGTACCTCAACTTCTTATCTCGAAGACAAACTTCATACCGAGTGCATGCGAATTGCTCTCTTCCAATGGTTCAACCATCAGCCTCGGTGATAGTGCTAACACATATTGCCCGCTGCACCGTTGCTCAGCAGTGAGCGCGCTTTGAGACGGCCGATACATGCGCGCACTAGACTGAGATTTGCGCGGACGAGGTCAAGACAAGCTGGCGCGAATGCCGCTTTTCCGTTGGGCGTTCCATTTGTTCCCTTATCCGGAGAAGAGGCATTGGACGACGAGGATCCAGATGTGACGAGGGCAGCTTCGAGAGAGCCTAACACGGCTGAGAAGCCTGTCAGGCGCAACGTCATCAGTTCGTTGCTGAGCGCATCGGCTTCGTCGGCAGCGAGATCGTAGTTGCCGAGGGAAAACTTCCAGGGCTGATTGACTTGCGGGCTCTCGACAGTGTTGCTAGTGTTGGGCGGAGGTGTGCTTGTAGTCGTGGTGTTGCCGTTGCTGGAATCCGTGGATGCTTCTGCGACGGCCTCTTCATGAAGGTGCCATAATCGACACAGCCAGTCGACCAGGTGGGCGCACAAGATGGTGACGGCAGTGAGTGGGAGTCGTTGTTGGCGACATCGTTCGCAGCTCAGTACAGCGAGACATGGTCGTTCTGCCTCGGACGTGACTTGAAATGCGGTTTCGAGTGGTACTTGCGACGAAGTGGTGTATTCCTCAACGCGCGCGAGCGTTCGCAAAGCAAGAAAAGCACAACCACAGTCAACGCGATGCATCTTCGTTTGGTTTTTCGAGTATCGTGGAAACAGCCCTGACGGTACAGTCGTGATAATTACATCTTATGGCGTCACCTTCGCCGGGGAGCCCTGTCAGTGTCGGGTGTCGGATGTCACCTACCGAGCTCGGTGTGTTCTGAGTCAAGATCCCGAGGGGGTGGGTACCCGTCAGCCCAGTAAGATACAGTGCTTATCCTCAGGTAGCGGTACTATATCGACAACTCGATGAGGTATAGCATCATCCAAACGCTCAACACCAATAATGCGCCGAAGATCTTGGATGGTACGGGGCTGACTGTGTTCGGAAGTACAAACAACGTAGAAGAATCGATTACCTGCACCACCCCATCACCCCATCACCCCATCATCCAAACCTTTCACAGACTTAATCCCTGAGCTGAGAATCTTACGACACCTTCGCATTGTGTTCAATCAACATGACTCCTTACGATAGTCCCGCAATCGCCCCAGGCTCCACCGTCCTTGTCACAGGGGCCAACGGTTTTGTTGGCGCTCACGTCACAGACCAGCTTCTCCAGCAGGGCTACAAGGTGCGAGGCACAGTCCGCGACGCCAGCAAGCACCAATGGCTCGCAGATCGCCTCTCGCAACAGTATGGCGATAACAAGTTTGAACTCGTGACTGTCAAGGACATGAGAGAGCCCGGCGCGTTCGACGACGCGGTGTCAGGTATTCCCACCGCCTAAACACAACACCGTTTCATCACTGACAAGTCTTACTGTCCAGGCGTCTCCGGAATTGTGCACGTTGCCTCAGTACGGGACATGGGTGTCACACCAGACGAATTGCTCCGAACCACCGTGGCCGGAACTCTGGGCTGTTTGGAAGCCGCAGCCAAAGAGCCCAGTGTGAAGCGCTTCGTGCTGACATCGTCTTCAGCTGCGGTCCGCTCGCTGCAAGCATACCGAGGGACTGACACAGTATCTGCAGATGAGTATGATGAGCAGACGCTGGCCTTGTCTAAGAACATTCCGGATTCGCTTCCACCAATGCATAAGTTCATGATCGCGTACTTTGCTTCCAAGGTCGCGGCCGAACAGGCTTTCTGGGAGTGGATCAAGAGCAACAAGCCGCACTTCTCTGCCAACGCAGTGCTGCCTTGCACTATCTACGGCAGTCCGCTAGACGTGGCCCACCAGGGCTTTCCATCTACAGCGCGTATTCCGCTCCAGATCCTGGACGGCGATACCGATTCCATCAAACATGTACAGCGTTGTATGTGACCCCTGCTCTTTCCAAATGTGCAGCGCGAACAACAGCTAACACTAGCGCAGTCTACTATGTCCACGTTCAGGACGTCGCTCGTCTTCATGTTGCCGGCTTGATCAACCCAGCCGTTAACGACGAACGCATCTTTGCTTATGCTTCGTCTTACTCAATCAACGAGTTCTTTGACATTTTCGCGAAGGTTGTCCCAGGTTACAAGCCGCGAGACAAGCTCGAGGGTCTAGATTTCCCGTTGGCGGAGATCGGACCGCGAGCTAGGGCTGAAGCACTGTTGAAGGAATTGGGCCGGCCGGGATTCATGGGGCTGGAGGAGACAATTACTGATAGCGTGAAGACACGTATCAATGCTTCTTCGTAGCTTTAGCGGATGATAATCGAAGCATGTACTGCAGCTTGCACTTGAGTGCCGGATGAAGAAGGCGAGTGAACGGATCTTGCCGAGTGGCTTCGTATTCTCATTAGTGCTTGCACGTGTGCTGTGTGTTGATGAGGCAATGACGCGATGTCCGGGGTTGCTCCGGACAGACAGAAGGTACTGTAAGCAGACACCCAGGTACCTAGGTACTCACCATACTGTACTGTACGATGACGAGTGATCGATGAGGCTCTCGCACTTGGAGTCCCCTGACCCACTCGGGCCGAAAATGCCAAGCGGGGTGCTACGCTCGTATTGGCTGGCACTGCGCACGTGCCGTGAACTCCGAGCTTCCAGCGGCGGCCCCCGGAAGGACCTGCCTCCTCTCCTGTCACTCGAGCAATGTCGCAGATTGAGCGGCAAACATCTCATCAACGCCGCGAACCCATCAACTTGCGACCTTGGCATGGTCAATTGGACAGGGCAGATTTGATGGCAATGGAGATACTCCAGTTTGCACGAAGTAGAAAGCAGGTTTGGACAAGAAACAGATCAGATCAGATTACTTCATACAAGGATAAAACCCCACCGATTTTCCTTCGTACGCTAACAAGACAAAACGCCGTTCTCACCAGAATTACCATTTGAAAACATCATGTGCTCATGAAGACTCCTCCTTCGCTTCCTCCGCCAACGCTTCGCGCATCGACTTGCTGTTGGGATCGAAATAAGGCTTCTCTCCAATGCCGCAAACGCGGTATCCGAATCGGTTGCCATGGTCGTCGTAATCCATGGTAGCGTTGTGTACCATGCTGCGGTTGTCCCAGATGGCCATGTCGTTTGGTCCCTGCCAACGGAAGCGGCATTGAAGATCGTGGTTGCGGAGTACCATGTCCATCAGCCAGTTCAGGATCATGTCGCTCTCTGGCTGAGTCAGGCCGTTGATAGACTCGGGCTGAGTGTCTAGTTAGTGGCTGTATGGCTTGGATGCTGGAGCTAGACGTACGTATGCACCAATGGAGAAGACACTCTTCCATCCGGTGACGGGGTTTGTGCGGATGACCGGGTGTACGGCCTTCAAAGGGTTGCCGGTGTTCTCAGGGTGGCCACGCGCCTCTGTGTAGACCTGGAGCTTCGAGTTCTTGATGATCCGTTCGAAGACTACGGAGAGACTTGTTAGAAGGCACGGAATTCGCTAGCAGCTGGCAGGCTTACATGGTGCGGTGTAGTTTGCCGTCTTTCCTTCAAGCATCTTGCGCATGGGCTCGCTAATGCGATCATAGACCTCGTAGCCAGATGCCCACAATGTGTCTCCTCCACAAGTGGGCAACTCCACAAGTCTCAAGCATGTGTAGTCGGAAGGCACTTGCTCGGACTGGATGTCGCTGTGCCACGACTCGAGTGCCTGTCTTACATTTCCTAGGTCACGAGGTACGGCTTTGCCGTGGGCCATGATTCGCTGACGGGAGTTGATGGTGCTGATGTGCAGGTCGTTGCCACCCATTGGCGTATTAGGGTTGAGTACGGGGTGAATGTGCAGGGTCGACTCCTTCGGCTTTCCCACCAGCTCGCCCATACGTTGGATCAATTGCTTTTGGAGATCGTTGGTCATATCATTCTGGTTGCGGAAGAAGACGACTCCACGTCGCGCGACTAGAGAGAACACATTCGTTAGCTCTGTCTTCTCGAAGGTAGTAGTTTGCGCGCTTACTCGTAATCGCGAGGTCTCTGAGCAGCTCATCTGAGTTGGGTGCATTGAGCATCTGAACGAGATTTGCCTCTGGGAACTCGGTGCCCACTGTAGGCGTAACCAAGAACTGCTTCAAAGGCTTGAGGACGCCCTTCAGTTTCTGTGGCTTCGGGAAAGGCGTTTCTTGAGCATATCCTCGGCGCAGGCATGGTGAACGAGCTGGTTGCAGTGCAGCAAGACGGAGCGCTGGCGCAGCGCGGTAAAGCAGAGTACTGGCGGTCCTCGACATTGTGACTGATGAGGTGTGTACTGATTGGAAGCAAAGGATACCGAGAAGCAAACGAAGATTGAGTCTATGAAAGCAGTCTAGCTACTGTAATAATAGATGCCATGGAACCTCATCTGGATCGGATAACCGAAGAGACCGAAAAGTCGGCGCATTTTGCTTACTCTATTGTGGTAGCCGGGGCATATGTTCGAAGTGGTACGAGCTATGAACCACGATCATCAACACATCAACTCATACATCCCAAAGACGTCATCTTCTCGAGTTATAACTATGTATACTTCACCCAGGGTGCTGCTTGATGCTGCTTTACCTAGGTAGGCTTAACTTCATACTCGCAATTTGGAGAATGCCGCGAGAACAATACCTTTAGTCTACATTCTACATGCGGACAGCATGGGAGAGCGAGCCTCATCGGTGATGCACGAAGACCCACAGTGGCCGGTTGCGTGTCGTGGCTCGGAGCATTTGTGGAACTTCGGACCGAGCCCACTGCGGGATATTTTGAGTACCTGAACAGCGAGTACACACCCGATAGTCCACTACCGGCAGTTGCGATCGCGTACCATGCCAATGTTTTCTTTACTCACCGAAGGCTCAATCGCTGGATCGAATCGATCAAAGATGGTACTACACTACTTCGGCCGGCCTTCTCAAACACCGAGAATGGCATAGTATACTGAAGCTGGCTTTTATGTTTTCGGCAGTTCGTGCGCGTTGAAGTGATATCGCTCTTGTTGATAGACATATACTCTCCGTTCAACTTCGAGGTTTTCTTCTGGGACGCACACACTTTGCACTGGACCTAAGCTCCATAGCCTCCTTCTTTCTCCTTTTCAGCCACATCCCACAGAATAGAGCATCACTGAGCAGCCATGGCAAAGAAACTAGCTGTTATCACTGGTGCGACCGGCAATCAAGGTGGTTCCATCGCTCGTGGGTTGCTTAAGTCTGGTGACTGGCAGATCCGCGCAGTGACCAGAAATCCGAGCGGAGAGAAGGCCCAGAAGCTTGTTGCGGAGGGCATGGAGGTCGTTCAAGGAAGTTATGATGATGAAGAATCTATTAGAAAAGCCTTCACGGTAAGTCTCCGTTGTCTTCGCTGATGTTATGATCAAGAACTGACATGGAGGAAGGGCGCGCAAGCCATCTTCGCGGTAACACAGTGGTGGGAACCTTTCTTCAAAGGGGCCAGTCAGTCTGAGGCCGGTGAGATCGAAAAGCGCGACGGTATCATGCTCGCGAGACTGGCGGCCGAAGTGAAGACATTGGAGCATTTCATCTGGAGTACACTTCCTGCGGCAGATGAAATCACCAAAGGCAAATTCCCTGTACCTCACTTCGACTACAAAGCCAAGGTCGATGATCATATCCGGAAGAACATGCCGGAGCTGGCGGCTAAGACCACCTTCCTCATGTTTGGCTTCTATCCGTCCAATTTTGCTTTCTTCCCTATGTTGAAGCCACAGCCAGTGGTAAGTGGTCATCTTTCACATACGACTCGTCAACATGACTAATAAATTCGGGATAGGCCAGTGCGCCGGGGAAATACGTCTGGATGGTCCCGTCGACTCCATCTACGGTTTACCCTATGGCCGGTGACATGGCCAAAGACCCAGGTGTTTGGGCCCGCCAAATCTTGGCGAACCCCAAGCTGACGCATGGTAAATACGCCGGTGTCTGTACCGAGGTTCTGTCCCTCGGAGAGGCGCTCTCGCAGTGGGAAGAGGTCTCAGGCAAGAAAGGTGTATACGTGGAGTGTAAGCCAGAGGTTATCGGTAGTTTGTTCGGCCTGGCCGGAGAAGAGGCTGTCACAGGAGTTGTGTTTGGCGAGGCAGTGACGGACTGGTTTGGTCATGTCAAGGAACAGGGACTTTTCATCACTAAGGAGCAGTTGGGTATATCGCCGGATGAGGTTTCCAACTTCAAGCAAGCTCTTGAGGCTGTAAAACCATTCTTGGGCTGAACAGTAGTTGTATCTTAAGCTTTGTAACGATTCTCGTGTCTACGCCATCTAAACTGGGCAGGCACTCGTCTGCGTCTGCGTGATGATGAGTCGAATTGCAGAAGGTGTGAGTATCTCGCGCGGTTTGCATGAGTCTTTACAAAATTGGCCTACGTACAAAGTGGAGGCCGACCGGAGCAAGGCTCAGCATGGACTTCTTCTATGTGCATTACTTCAAGATTGTCCAGAAAGTGAAGCAACACAGCCAACACACAACTCGTTGTCAGTTCGAGTCGTAAGACGTCACTCTTGTTGTCGTAGCAGTGGTCAATGTCTACCTCCACATCCCGAATATCTTTTCCTTCACGAACACTTCACGTGATATAAGTTAAGAAGACCAACAGTTCGAAGCCCTGCGATCGAAGGTGCGAGAAGAGTTGAACCGGTCCGTTTCGAATGGGTTGATCAGAGCGCCTTCGCCTCTTAAAACAATAAGTCTCCACTACCCACGCAACGAGCGGGTCCTTGGAAAATGATCAACATCCAAAGCAGGTTCACGTACCCTGAACATGCGAGTCGAACATCGGGCCCCTGTGTGTATGCGCTGGTATGAACGACGAGGCTGTGGGTGCAGCCGAAAACGGCCCTTTGGATATATCCCCTTCGTCCGCCAGTCTCCACGAGAGCATGCTCGTGCACCCAATTGGCTCAACGTACCGAAATTTCGGCCCGAACTCTGTGAGGCTTTGGCTATTGTATATCTTATCTTTGAGAAGCTCTTGATGCAACCGAACAAGGCCCTTCTCAGAACACCTTCCCCGTTCACCAGTCTCCACGCAATGTTGCCAAGTTGAAGGAACGGAGCACGAGCGCAATCTAGCGGTACGGCCCTTCAGAGTGCGTTAATTTCGATAGTGTTAGGTAACGTGGGATGCACGATAACTTTTCATACGACGACGTTGCTTGGAGGAACTCCGCAGTAGTCTTTTGGTCGTCAGACGAAGGCGCCAGGGTTGTGGAGAGGCTGTACCCGATCTGGATGCATGCTGCAACTCCGGTGATGAGCCGAGCGAAACTGTTGCATGCATCGCCTCGAGCCATACCATATCCCAGGCATATGATATGCATTGATTTGGACGCATATGACATACACCCCGAGCACGATGGGGGCTACACCGTTCTTCGTGCTGACATGTATGACATGCATCGTTCCGAGCCGAGCATTAGTGCAACCACGATCAGCTCTCGCTATATTCCTACAATACCAGTACTATGGTACGAGCCAGATAGCTTCTGTATAAGCCGGAAGTGAGAGCCCGTCTTACTTACTATGTAAAGAAGCAGGCGAGTGTATGTCGGATGTGGGCCGCCGGCAAGGGTCTGTTGCAGCTAAGCCGATTGGGAGGCTTAGTTCACGTAGGGTAGTAACGCTTAGGGTCTATCCGAAGTCACCCCAGATCGCGAGATCTTACCTGAAAGGCGTATCCACACACACAAAGCTTTTGCATACCATCACAGTACCAAGGCAGTTCGAGGTAGTCTCAGCGCGTACGTGTTATCAGCTGAAACCGATCCGAAGTCCCTCCAGATCAACAGCTCTTAGCGTCTCCACCCAGGATACTCTGGTCTGATAGTATGGTCGGTATATGTATCGCGACATCGCTATCACCTTTCGGCTACCTAAACAAGCGTCAACGTTGAATAAAATATGCAAGACAACGATTCCAGCGCCAAGAGCAGCGCACCAGCGCCAAAACCCACCAAGTACCGCCTTGCCTGTGATAGCTGTCAACACTCCAAGATCCGATGTGATCAAGAACGGCCGAAATGTCGCAGATGCGCGAAGAAAGGCATAGAGTGCGTCTACAGCCCGGCGCGACGAGCTGGGCGACCGCGCACTCGCAACAACAGCAAGAGCTCCACCAGCATCACAACCACCGCAACTGCGAGCCAGAAAGGTTATCTGACGCCCATGACGGAGACTGGCATCGCCATTCCAACCTCAGGTGAGGTGTCGCCATTTGCCCCATTCAGTCTGGCGTCCTCCTCAGAGAACTGCTCCAGCTCCAGTTCCAGCTCCGACTCCAGCGCATCCACCATCCCAGGCATGGCGCAATCTACGGACTTACCAAGTCCCGATTGTATGGAATTCTCTCCATATCGACATTCAGACGACGACTTCATGCAAGGCCTACCAGATTTCATCAGTTCGCAATGCGGCACACCCAAGCAAACAGCCAATTGCTATTACCCAATGTCTCCCGATTTCCACATTGCTCCAGAGCTTCTCGACATGGGGTTTTGTGGCGCGCCATGGGAGCAGCAGCAACGGGAACACGAACAACACCAGTCCGATCCTTCGACCATGCTTCTTGCCGAAGGGCCACCATACTTTGGTTTGCTCACCCCAGATGGTCATCAACCATGCTATCATCCGGATCAGCAATATGCGAACACGCCAATGCCGACCACAAGTAGCAAAAGCTTCGATAGCTGCGGCTACGTGCTTCCTCCACAACAACAAACACATCAACAATTCCCGCAACCCTCAGACGATATCTCTCTTTCACCCAAGTCATGCAACTGCGTGCCCACCCTCCTCGACCACCTATCTACGTCCTCGTATTCGCCTTCCTCTTCACCTATCGCCTCCACCTCAGCCGCGCTCTCCACCTCGCGCATGCTCATAACCTGCTGTTGCAACACCATGGCGTGCCCGAATGCATGTTCCACGCGCCCTTCGACTGCGCTCGTCATCTGCGAAGCAATTGACCGAGCATTGGTCTCGCTCAAATTGGGCGGCACTTCCCTCTGGACACCATCGATGGCGTCTACACCAAGTTGCGACAGCGGCGCGTCTTCACCACCATCTTCGTCATTATCGTCATCAAGTACAACGGGTGGGACTTCAGTGATAGACGAGGAGCACGAGCCGCTACGCTGCGGAACGCTGCCGATCAGGGGTGCCGACCGGCGGGCCGTAGTGCGGGTGCTACTAGTGAAGCGAGTGTTGGAGGCTCAGCGGGTCCTGGAACGCCTAAGGGATGCCTTATTGTCGGGTCTGCTAGTTGATGGGGAGACCGCGGTGAAGAACCCTCTTCTGGCACTGTGTGCGGATGTTGTGGGGGAGTTTGCGACGAAGGTGGCGGAAAGGGTGGAGACTGTAAAGCTACAGATGTAATGGGTAAAGACTGGCGCATGGAGTATAGGTGTCATTGGCCTATGATCGGGCACGCTATATCGATGGGATCTCTTTTAGTTGTCGATAGTTCATTAAGCGATTGCGTTTTGTGGCCTTCGTGCCATCTTTCATGAAGTCGACATTGCGATTGCACCCTGTTCTGCTCAAGGTGACGCTATCTCCCGTGTACGTACACTACTCTTGCTCCTTGTGAAGCTCAGGTTGCCTCGACACGTATGCATAGCCATGACGATCAGCCCTGATTGCTTCACGGTTTTCGTGAGTGAGACGCAGGATAGCCCTCCATAGGTCGATTGCTCGGTTTGTTTTCTCTTTCGGGGGTTACTATCAGCCAAACGACAACAGATAGCGCGGTGTTTTCGAGTCCAGATCTTCAAACAGTCGTCACTACTAAACCACGTTACCACTCCTCCGGTACGACGATCTCGGCCACCGATGATACGGGCGACTTTCAATGATTCACAATGTACCGAAGAAGCACAGGTAATGTCGAGATGTGTCTGTGCTGTCAAAGTACGTATAACTTCATAGTTCCTGGTTGCAGAGTCTTGTATCTCCCCATCAGCGACCTCTACACCAATCCATCAGCGAAGAGTTCACGACCATGTCTGCTATTCCGTTCCTGTCTGAGCCTTCGGACGCAGCGTACGATGACAATGTCGAAGCCGACAACATCCTCGATGCTCTTGAGACTCTGGCCGCCGGCCACATCCCCGCCTCTCTTTCCAAAGACGAGGAAAAGCGACTTCGATTCCTCGAAGCCGCGAGGATGGCCTCTCTCAAGCTCGAACAACCCTGGGACACCATGCAGCGGCTGATCTTTTGCGCACTGCCACCCAACATGGTGCAAGTGGGCATTGATCTGGGGCTGTGGAGACTCCTTGCTGCGCGGCAGGGTACGGCGATGAGCGTGAGTCAATTGGCTGCCGAGTTGGGCGCTGAGGAGGCACTGCTAGTGCGAGTGCTACGGTATGCAGCAACGCAGTGGATGGTGGAGCAGGTCGGAGTGGAGACGTACCGTGCCACAAACATCACGCGATACTTGGCCATGTCGGGGCTTGAATCCGTGATCTTCCATGTGTGAGTACTTCAGCACTTTCGTTTCGAGGACCTTCACTGACTTATGTCGCAGAACGGAGAGGAACATTGCAACCTACAATGCGATACCGAAGTGGATGGCGAACAA
This sequence comes from Alternaria ventricosa, assembly GCF_023758065.1. Lineage (NCBI taxonomy): Eukaryota > Fungi > Ascomycota > Dothideomycetes > Pleosporales > Pleosporaceae > Alternaria > Alternaria ventricosa. Next base: position 695,116 of record NW_026055694.1, on the reverse strand, counting down.
TGGCTACAAGCAACCGCAGGACAACAAGAATCTTCCGTTCAACTTGGGCAAGAACACGGACCTGCACTTTTTTGAGTGGCTATCGCAGCGGCCTCGTCATCAGCAGGCCTTCAACGAGTACATGTCGTTTCAGCGAGTGGGGCAGAAGAGCTGGCTCGACGTGTTTCCGCTCGAGAAGTACGTGCACGGCTCCACTACGGGAGATAACCACCGAACTCTCTTCGTGGACGTCGGTGGGGGCTACGGACACCAGGCCAGGGAGGTGTTGAGGAGATTTACCCAGCTGCAGGGACGTGTTGTGCTACAGGATACGCATGCGGCGGCCATCGATTCTGCTAAGAGTATTGAGGGACTGAAGGTTGTCCACCATGACTTCACACAGCCGCAGCCAGTTAAGGGAGCGTGCGTCTACTACCTACGCAACATCCTGCATGACTGGCCTGATCAGGCCTGCTACAACATCCTTTCTCAACTCAAGGACGCTCTTGCTCCTGACTCCGTCATCTTGCTGGACGAGCTTGTCATCCAGGATGAGGGCGCGCACTGGTACGGCGCGTCGTTTGATTTGCTGATGATGGCCAATTATGGGGCACAGGAGAGGTCATTGGCTAAGTGGGATCGTATTCTGAAGGAAGTTGGGCTGGAACGGAAGATGTTTGTGCCGTACAGCATGCAGGGAGATGGCGTCCAGGTAGTGGGGGCTCGAACATCGTTGCATGAGAAGTTGTGAATGTATATTTTAGCGATTTTTGGTTGGTGTTCATTGACACGAGAACTGTTGTATGCAATATCGCCCCCTGATGTGGAGCTGGTCAGGCCGGAATTCCTAATGAGAGTTTCGGTGCTTCTTCGCCAAGACATCTCCGTATCGATAAGCTCTCTCCAAAACTGTTCCGATATCCGGAACGTCTTTCCGAAACTGCACGCCGGCAAACGCCATCTGGGCAGTGACGGCCATGGACAATAGTTGCTTGTGATTTCGATCGTCGGCATGTTAGCTCGTATTCCATCTCAACCCGTGGTGACGGCGTGAGGGCAAAGAGACGTTACCCCAACCACCGCCGCGCGCGAGCTGCGATATTCGGTGGATTTTGGTCTACCCCGGATTCCGACTTGCCAAATTGGTCCGCGAATCGCGACACTCTCGCGATTTAGACATGGGGCTTTCCCCGGTGACATGCAGCTTGTATGTAAGCTAACAGGCGCCCCATCTTTTCGAGTATTACACAACTGCAATAGCGACATCGTGCGCGTAATACTCATCTCATACACCCATCGTTCGCCATTACCACCATGTCAAGCAGCTTCAAGATTGAACCATTGGTCCATCCTTCGGGAAAGACTTGCAAGGTAAGATTTGAATGGATAAATCAGCACGATTCTTGTTTTCAGTCGCTCACATCTTTCCTCTTAGTTTGGAGCCGTGGTCACTGGTCTCGACTTGAACAAGTTCACGGACGAGACGGTAGCAGAGCTGCAGAAAGCCACCTGGGAGCACAAGCTTCTCATCATCAAAGGCCAACATGACCTCGAACCGAAGCGTGGCTGGGAGCTGCTACAAAAGCTCGACCCGGACTCTTGCAAGATAGACAACACTACCTTCGCTCGCGCGTTCTACCCCAAGGATGGCATAGTAGTAAGTCCAGCGACAGAACATCCGACACTGCAAAGTACGACGGAGTGCTGATGAATGGTCAGGCAGCGATCAACTATGTCGAAGTCCCTGACGCGGGCGCCTTTGTCTTCATCGGCAAAGGCCCCCAAGACGACCCGCGCTACGGCAAGCCAGGCCTAAACATGGGCGCTACCAACTTCAACCAATACTACTGCAAGCCGCTTGCGGACGAAGACTTCGAGGCCGGAAAGACTCGCTTCCACTGGTGGCACGTGGACGGCACCTACTGGAAATACGATCCCCCGACCTTCACCATGCTCCGACCCATCAAGTTCCCTACAGAGGGCAAGGCGACACAGACGGTGGAATGGGCCGACGGCTCGGGTCAGAGCATGGAAGTCAAGCCAGGACGCACGGCGTTTGTGGACGTCGAGCAGCTGTATGAGTCGCTGAGCGACGAGGAGAAGCAGATGGTGGACCACAGCTGGGTTGAGTACATGTACTGGCCGTACGAGAAGATCAAGGGCTGCCGCGGTGCACCAAATGGTCTGGGTGTAGCGAGCGAGGGCAGGGAGTTGCCAGACGAGGAGGTGGAGGCGCATGAGGAGGGAAGCAAGGAGTGGCAGAAGAAGGTATGTCTGCTTTTACAACAGACTCAAGCGATCTGATGCTAACATTGTTGTAGCTCCCACTTGTCTGGGTCAACCCCGTCACTGGCAAGAAGTCGTTCCAGTGCCAGCACAACCTCGCCCGCCGATTATTCATCCGTAAGGGTCCGAACGATACTCCGAAGGTCATCGACGACTTGGGCGAAGTCAGGAAGTTCCTTGACAGCTTCCAAGGGCGGATGATCAAGCCTGAGCACATCTGGGTCGGACCCGAGGAAGAGCAAGACTTGCTTCTCTTCCAGAACTACGGTCTCTTCCACACAAAGATCGACTACCCGGCAAGTTGGGGTGTCAGGACGGTGCACCAGGGTTGGTTGCCTGGCGGTAAGCCGCCCGCTGGGCCTGTGCCGATTCCAGAGCTTTAGATAGAGACTGTAGCGCCCCTACGTAGTTGCCATAACCAAGAGGTTCTTCAAGCATTGTTGATGGCGTCCCTTCTCCCAATGCCCAGTGTAATGTCTTCCGACGAGTACGTCATGACCTTTTGTCTCGTCCCTCACATCGCGATACCTATTCCGCCGAATGGTTCGTCGCGTCCGATGCGGTCCGATCGAGGGCCTTGTTGCCGGCCGGGGTGTGCGTTGGGTGACGCATGTTTACGGTCCGAACGGCGGTATAGTGGGAGGTGTCGTCATTGTCGGATACATCCTTGATCGCGCGTGTCACGCCCGTCGCGCTGGGAAGGAGTGATGGGTACTTCCCACGTTCCTGCCAGACCTCGGGAGGCCAGCCACGTTGACGGCCCGTCGGGTGCGCGCGTTCCGGACGCCAAGGCGCCAACTCTATTTCGTCTCCACACAGCTCTCAGCGCTCACAACGAACTCCCCGATCAACGACACTGACCCATCGTCACTCTCCCCGCGATCGACTGCGGTCGTGTACGTTGGTGTGGCGCACATCTGCAGACGGCGGTTATAGACAAAATTCTGCTGCTTGGGCCATGATTCGCGTGACTTCTCACTCGCCATCCAATGGAAGTTGTTGAGCTCTCATATTCGATCGTTTGGATCAACGTACATTCTTCTCTATATACAGAAGCTATCGATCACTTGAATACCCATATCCCGTTATGAAACTTCATCCTTCCCACATTCTGACCAGAGATCCATCATGTCATCGAATACCAGATTCGTAAGTTCGTCATGTTCGCGAAGTCTCTGTTTCGAGAGCACTTCTTCATATAGGTGTTGAACGCATTGCGGGAGCTGCAAGCAGCTAGCAGTCGCATACTCACATCCTCGCCATCAACAGCTCGCCGATCAGACCAGTCACCAAGACCCCACTGACCCACCACTGGCTGTAGACGAAGAAGTCCTTACACCTGGCTGGGTTCCACACGTCGAGCCGAGCCAACATGAAAAACGCTGCAAAGGAAGACACTGCGGCGCTAGCCATGAATGGGCCGCGCATCAGACCGCCGCAGGTCACAGTTGCCCACAAGAAGGCAGCCATGGCGCTCGCGATAGACAGAAGGAACACCTTGGGGTAGTGGCGCACGGCAATAGCCAGCGATCCCACCCCTGCGTTCAGGTCGTCTCTGATGTCCTGGAAAGCGTAGACAGTATCGTAGGTGATGTTGAAAAGGGACTGGCAGGCCCACATGGCGAGGAGAGCCTTGCTGCGGTCATCCACGTTGAGCTTGTTTGTCGAGCTTGCTGGGTATGGCCCGTCAACGACAGCGGCATCGACCAAGTAGACGGCCCAGCCTACACCACCGCCCAAGCAGAGTTGTGGGAAGTTGCTGAAGCGCTTCATGAAGGGATAGACGAGGGCGAGGAAGGTGATCCAAACGGCGTGTTCACTCGCGCGGGCGGGCAAGGTAGCGTTGATCAGGACGTGGCGCGATGCGACGAGGAAAAGTGTTGTGGCGAGAGCTTCTGGCGTGGTGATGGCACCGCGGGCGAGTGGCCGCTTCTTGCAGCGCTCGACTTGCCGGTCAAGGTCTTGGTCGACTGTGTCGTTCCAGGCGCAGCCGAAGCTGCGAAGGATCAGGACATCGAGCATGAAGATGCCGCTCAGCTTGGCCCAATCGGCTGGACCGAGCGCTGTTGGGTTGGTCAAGTTGACCGAGTAGAGGAAGCCGATGAAGTAGGGGAAGGCAGCGCCCAACAGTCCAGCGGGCTTGGTGAACCGCGTGAGCTCGAGGTATGGGCGCAAGGAAGTCTTCCGTGGCACATCTTTGGGCCGTGACCCGATGACTGTCAGTCTGGGAGGTGCGGTCTCCACGAAGGTCTGGGTTTGAGTTTGCTGGGTCGACATGTTGCTTGTAGCTCAACCACAATACGCAGGTCTCGAAAGAAAGTTTTGCAGAAGACAAGACTCAGAACGAGTGGCCTCTAGACGTTTCTACACCTCGACAGCAAAGCAGTTCTTAAGCTGTAGAGTTTTTGCACGCTGTCAGGCTCTCTGACTTGTGCTGCCCAATCATATTGGCCGCATTTTCCATACACCACCTACCCAACTTGTTTCGCAAGGCTTATCGGAGAGTTTGCGGGTCTATCGGTACATTTATCGTGGAAGTATGGAGCTTAGAGGGTAGCCAAAGACACTTCGTATTTCTGCTGCACGATTCGCTTCACTTACCTGTGAAGCGGACGCTGATTGATATGACACCTGAACTCTTACTCGTCCCCGGAGCGCCCCTATACGCCGTGACGTATGAAGCCGGATTGAAGGAGGCTTTCATGGGGAGATTCTCCTGTCTGGGGCCGAAGGCTAGCCACTTTCTTGCTTCCGAAGATGTTGATCCTTCGTGAGGCAAAGGCTGCAGGGTTCTACCAAGACATCTAGATCGTCATCGGGTCCATGCCACCGTTGGGGTGGTCAGCTTCGTGGGGCGTTGCGTGGAGGAGGGCTCGTCCCCAAACAGAACTACCTGGGTATAGCGTCAAAATCCACCGTCGATGCAACCCACGTCCCCACACCAACTCGAAACTCGGATAATTTTCGTAAAGTCGGGGCCCGACACCACTTGAACACGATATCATGGCAAGATTACTTTCCCTTCATACTTCATCGGCTCGAGCCGGCTCGGGTGATGGAGCGGCTACGGGAGAAGAAGTAGCAGCGCGTTAGAACTGCAGCGCACCGGTGCAATAAAACACTTAACTTGGCGATTGACATAAAACTGTGTACTTTGATGCAAAGCATTTATTCCCACTCCTGACTTCTTGTGCATAATTTTCATTCGTAGAGGGAGCGAACAATAACCCCCAATGGCTGTACCCGACGTTGCCAACCTCCAAGCCCGGTACGCGCAGGAACGCGACAAGCGACTGCGAGCCGATGGTTTCCAGCAGTACACGACTCTACACAGCGAAGCAGAAGCCCCGCTCGCGGATGATCCATGGGTTGACAAAGGGCAGCAACAGGACGCGGGTCCACTCAAGGATGGCGACAACATCCAGTTCCTCATCATCGGTGCCGGCCACGCGGGTCTGCTAGCTGCAGGACGATTGGTAGAAGCGGGCTTCTCGGCGGAGGGCATATACCTGGTAGACGTCGCGGGTGGCTTTGGTGGGACATGGTACTGGAACCGATACCCAGGTTTACAATGCGATGTAGAGAGCTACATCTACATGCCTTTCCTCGAGGAAACAGGCTACAAGCCCAAACACAAGTACGCGTCAGGCGATGAGATCCGTCAACACTGCGAACGTGTGGCATCGCACTTTGGACTGCGTGGGCAGTTCTCAACACGGGTGCTCGGCGCGACATGGGACGAAACGAAGCGGCGCTGGGTGGTCCGCATGCGTAGGGAGCACGGCAACGGCGAGGAGATGACCATCTTGACGCAGTTTGTCATGCCAGCTAGTACCATATTTACGGAGCCCAGGATGCCCAAGCTCGACGGCTTCGAGGAGTTGCGCACCAACATTCCCGTCTTCCACACCGCGCGATGGGACTTCAGCTGCACCGGTGGCTCGCCAACGGACCCTACACTTTCGAAACTTCAAGGCAAGCGCGTGGGCGTAATTGGCACGGGTGCGACTGCGGTGCAGGTGATACCACAGGTAGCGAAATGGGCCGGGCACACGTATGCCTTCCAGCGCACACCATCATACTGTGTGCCCCGCCGCCAACAGACCACGGATGAGAGCACATGGGCACAAAACGTGGCAACGGGACCTGGCTGGCAACGCGCTCGCCGACTCAACTTCGACACCTTTTTTGATGGGGAGAAGCATTCAGAGGACCACCCAGATCTTGTCGCCGATGGCTGGACGCAGTATGCGCGCGGATTTGCTGGCTTCATTGGAGGACCACGTTTCGTCACACCTCAGAATGTAGAAGAGCACGCACGCTCGCTCTACGAGATGGATGTGCCACTGGCAGAACAGGCAAGAGAGCATGTGCGAAACAGCGTCACGAAGGACCAAGCCACGGCAGAGCGGCTACAGCCGTGGTATCCCATGTGGTGCAAACGACCAACGTTCCAGGATGGGTACTTTGCCGCGTTCAACCAGCCCAATGTCACACTCGTAGATACTGATGGCAAAGGCGTGGAGCGGTGCACATCACGGGGCCTTGTCGCCAATGGAGTCGAGTATGAGCTGGACGTCCTGATTCTCGCCACAGGCTTCCTGTTGGCGACGGGTGCAAACGCTGCACCTGCGGAGCTCTTTGGCATACCCATCGTAGGCCGTAACGGCCGTCGTCTCAAAGACAAATATGGCTCCCCCGATTTCGCCACGATACATGGTATCGCTACGAACGGCTTCCCCAATTTGCTGTATCCCGGTCTCGGTGGTGGGCCAGGTTCGCCCAACCTCACCGCGGTCTTTGACCTCGAGTCCACACATATCGCCAGTATATTGAAGGAGGCTGCGCGACAGGCTTCGGATCCTACTCAGATGGTCATCGAACCAACTAAGGAGGCAGAGGACGCGTGGACGGACGACGTTGAGAGGCGGGCGCTGTGGTACTCTGTCGTGCTAGCGTGTACACCGGGCTACTTCAATCATGAAGGCGCCACGATGCGCATGGCTGGAGGCGACCCAGAACATCGGCGACAGGCCATGCGGAGGGTGCTTCATGGAGGAGGAATGGCCATGTACGAGCAGATGATTCGCGAGTACGATGCGAAGGGCGACATTGAGGGGTTCGTGGTATCGTGATTTGGCATTATCGCGGCATTTTAGATAGAGCCTGTAGCTTATTAGTATCTTGTGTAATTGTCGTATGCGCACCTTTGGCTCTCAATGTGTCCATGTGATGAGTAGGTACAGCCGCGGGGGTCGCGATCAATGGCGTTACATACACAGAGCGGCAACTTCATAAAGCCTGTGTGTCTCTTGAATATTACATTAGAGTATATAATGGCAAGAGCGCGTCGTTGGCTGAGCTTTGCTGCAGTGCCGGCATCGTCGCGTAAATAGTAATAGGACAGGAGTGAGTTGAGCAAGCCCGCGGCTCCTGGTCACTTCTTGGCACACCAACTGGGCACGAACCTGCCACTAACCTCAGCCATCGTCGAGGAACCTAAAACCACAACGGGCCTGTCGGATACAATTTGTCGAGATCGTTGGGCAACATCGACTGTTTCCATCGACTAGCCATTGATGGAAATGGTGAGTGGAGTCGTGGCGTGACATCGCCACAGCAGGAGAATCCGTGTCGCTTTGGCCGACAGCTGAGAAGTTTGCCTCGATGAAGGATTCGATGGACTACGAGGCTTGATACGTGTGCTTCTGAAAGCAGGCTACAGTAGGCGCACGCATATTCAGCATATGCGCTGTTCAAGTAGGACCCCATTGGGCGAGTCCTGGCCATACATACTCAACCCACTCCGATCAGCCTGCAACTTTAGAAGAATGTTGACTTGATAGGTGGGCAATTGCTTCGACGAACATTGAAGACAGCATTTGGTAGGTTTACAGTCCATGGTACACAGGTTGGGCGGACTTGGACTCCGCCTAAGTACAGAACTGACATCGATGCCCGGTCGTGTGAGCGGTCAGTTCTGGCATATCTTGAGCGAAAGAGGGTCCATTGTGGCTACTGTCGTGTCCAAGATGCCTGCTGCTAGCCAATCAGTACATAAAGCGATGGGTCAAGTTCATCATATGTAATGCTAAGGTCGTATTGACGCAGATTTGATTGCACAGCTGCAACATCGTGCATCGGATACTTTGTCATGCAGCGAATGACATGTTGTATTCTTCTCTTAGTCAGGGTGTGTACTGCTGGGATTGCGAACTGAGTTCAGTTGTTCCGAACGTTGTCGTTGAAATTCGTGAATGGTCTCGCCAAGCTACCAGCGGCGGTCGCTCCTACATCGAGCATCAATCTCCTTTGAGTTTCGTACCCTTCACACTCTGAGACACGACGCATGAACAGAGCTCACACAACCGCAAGTCCTTTGTCTTGACCAGTGACGGCACTTCTCTCTCGGCGTAGGTACCACGTCCATGCATTGCTTGTCGCTGCTTGAGTGCCCAGGTGGATAGGCGAGACGTTGAGGCGCACGATACCGCTCGTGGAGGAAAGAAGAAGAAGAAGCACATATTGGCTGAACACGACATGCAGCTAACGATACTGATGGTGTAGTAGACCCAGCTCGAAGGCGTCCGATCGGTGTTTCCCCTGGACCGTCACTAGTCAGCGTTAGCGCATGACGGGGAAGTATCGTGGCTTCCCCGAACTAGACCGTCTTCTCTCACAGCACTGCAGATATTCCCACTTCACATCTCTTTCTGCATCGCCCTCACACACCGCCAATATCACCGCGAGACGTTTTGACACGAAGCCATCGTAGATAAGGTGTTCATTATGCCTCTCCAATCGCTATACCGATGTCTGCAACATTGCGACAACAATCGACCATTTTTTGCTCGGCCTTGTCGAGCCTTCTATCCCATCACCCGTTGTAACGCCCATGCACTCGTTACCTCGTAAACCGATCGAGACGTATGTCAGACTCCAAACGCCTAACAAAGGGAACAGCCGACACGCCCCATCCGATGCTTTCGTTCAACCGTCGCGTCCACGATCCGACTATCGTACCGCATCACACCGTCGTACCCAATTACCCTGGACATGTCTCTCGGTCGAGACCGAATACAGAACGTCCATTCGCATCAGAAGAAGAAACATGATTGATACAACATACGTTAAAAGTTAATTTTGGGGGAGCGGTTGGCGAGAGGATGCGTGGTCTCCCAGAGACGCTTGATGTTGGTATACTCGCCAAATGCGTCCTAAGACAAGGAAAAGGGAAAGACTATTTCAAGGAACAACAACAAAGACAAAGAGAAGAAACGACCCAGGTGTGTGCGCAAGTGCGAGAGACGCGCAATGTGGACAGGAAGTCCAACCGGGGACACGACACGGACCGTGCACGATCATGGTGGCATTGGCAACTGTCTTCATCTGGATTGTGGACAGCACCAATGTCGGCCCCGCCTTTGCCAGCCAGGTATTGTCGAATTATAGGCCGCCTTGGAATAGCTCGGGGTGTCGGCGTCGCTGGTGCTTGAGCCTGGCATCGGACCTCTGGAACGTCTGGTCACAGACGTGGCAGGTTGACTCCCTGGATTGGCCGCGGTGCTTGTGCCGTTCGTGCCGGTCACGATTAGTCTTTCGCCAGCGCCCTGTGTATTCATTGGAGCAAAAAGAACACTGAATGACGTCTGGTGGTGTGGGGTTGGAGGAGATGGGTACTGCGCATACAGTTGGAGGTACTGCTCCGTGGCTGTTATTGCGAGTTGATCTACTAACATCAGTACTGACGTAAACTAGGGGCAGTAGACTAGCAAGACTCACGCCATGCGAGGGTGACTCCTTATTGCAAGACTTGTCTGTCGCGCGGGCTGTACTACTGCTCGATTCGGAGGCATATGAAACCTGACTTGATCTGCGAGGGGATGTGGGTATTGCGAGCCGTTCGAATAATCGACTGGAGCGTTTTGCGGACCGTTCTCTGGGCGAATAGTGGCTACGCTGGCTTCTCCCCAATCTTGATCGTCGACATCGTCAAACGAGATTGAGCTTGTATCGGATGCGTAGCCGCTGCTCCTTGCGATAGCTTGAACCCCAGCTGGATCAAGTACGTCCATCAAATGATTCACTTGTTGGTCCAGATGCTGCCGACGTTCGGCTTGTTGGTAGACTGTGGACCACCGCCCATCTGGCACTTGTCCGAATGCTGCCCTGTAAGGAGACATCGTATCGTCACCTTGAGTAAGCGCAGGATAGGTTTGCCTAATGTCATCTTGTAAGTTGTAGAGGGGCTGCGTGCCATACGACCCATGATTTGGTATAAACGCCAATCCCTGAGAGGGAAGTCCAATTGGCGCAGCATACTGAGTATGTGGGTTGTAGTCGCTAGGCCCGGCGTACATGGTCGATATCTGGTAGGGACTGCGACGCCAGCCTGGCTCGAACCACCGAGTGCAGTCCGTGTGTTGACCACCGGCAGCATCCCGGGAAGCAACATTCTGGCCGCTGGATCCGGATTGGAGGTTTCCCCAGGAAGCTGAAGATTCCGAGTAGTCGAGCTGACCAGCATAGAGACTGTTCTGGTAGCTTTCGACATCGCTGCGCTCAACATGCACGTAGCTGCTACCAGTTCCGGTCTGGCCCTGATCGGAGTTGGTGGTGTCACTCATGCTGTTGCTTCGGGGACGATCAGCGCTATCACCCGATGTTAGGTGTTGCGGGTACCTGTGTCCTCTTTCCGAATCAGAAAGATCTGGATACGCCATGACAGTGCCTAGGCCAAGCCTGGTTCGTGGCGATGACAGGCCAAAGACTCGTTTTCTCTGGATCGAGGGCGGCGCCTTAGATTTTCTGGTCGAAAGGTTGTCTTCTGAAAGGTCGTGTAGGCGGGCTGGTGATGGATGCACGCAGTTTGGAAAGAGATCGGATCCAGGAAACTGTTTTCAGCGATGAGGATGGCGGACCGAGATGGGTCTGGATGGAAAAAGGAGGGTGTTGTACAACTGTCGTCTGGCAAACACTAGTGGGTGCAGGGGTTGTCTGCTGGAGGACCTGGCTGCGGAAAATCTTCTTACTAGAAATCCGGTCGTCAGCCAAAACGACAATACCAGATCTCTGAGTCGAGGATATGTGATAGCCGAAGACGATGGGTGTGTCTTGCGCCAGGATGTAATGGTGGTGGTGGTGATGTCCACGGCGGCCAGGCATGCGACGACGAATCGCCGAAGGACAACAACACTCACAAGGAGGCGGTGCGCGGGAGGTCCCTCCAGCAATTCATCTGAAACGCATCTACACAAAGTTTCAACTGCTCCGCTCCGCCCTGCGCCAGCGACCTTGTCGATGCGACCCGATTGCGCCGCTCGACAGCACTGTTCCCGCCAAAGACAAGAGCTTTTTCCTTGCAATGGAGTCTTGGTCTGGATCGCACGTCGCAAGATTGTGACATCATTTCTGAACCGATCCATGAACTCCTTGAACGTGCGTCGGAGACAGCGAAACTCCGTTGGTTTTTCGACGAAGCGGTGAGTATCCGCTTCGGTCGGCTTCATGTGAGGTCCTCCCTTGGCGCGGTACGATAGGCTCCCTCACCCACTAGCTTAAGGGGTGGCAGCATCATCCGGAAGAAAAGAGAAGGTCAATACTGAGGTCTGGGTGTGAGGGTGACCATACCATCCAGCCAGCAGCAGTAGCACCAGGCTGCGTGGTAGTCCTATCTTGTGTCCGATTGTTGTTCTGTATAACGTGTTGTAGACGTTGCCCTTTTCGCTGAGCCGTCGTGATTGGACCTGCGACAGGCCTGCTCCATTGATCCTCGTCTCGACATTGGGATCGCGCTACGGGACGGATACACTGGAAATCGTGGCGGAGTGCAAGGCAGACTGTAGGCACCATCAGTATCACCTTCGTTAACATGGACAGCGTGAAGCCGTCTTATGAAGTTGCTTTAGGGGTACACTTGGTTGACTTACCATGGTGAGGGGCCAATACAGCCTTCCTAGGCTGAATTGGGTCCAAGGATAAACGTGCAGGATAGTAACGATCCAGAGCGCTCGATGCGCCACTGACATTCTGCGTGTAGTAGGAGTTCGTGAGTAACTCGAAAGCAGCATCAAGTTCTAAACTGTAGCAGAGACAGACTGCCTTTACATATCAATCAACCGCTGACCGAGAACTGGCCCCAATATCAAGGGTACCCCTTCGACGCCCCCACCACATGTCACTGGCATCTTGGAGCCTTCCTACATGAGGTCAGCCACCTTGAAGTGGAGGGGCGGGTCCGCGTTCAGTGATAGCTTCATGCGGCGGTTCTGCAACATCGACTAAAAACACTCGACGCGTCCTCATCTTCAAATGCTTGCGTCCCGAGCGGTATTGGACAGCCACACAGCTTAGTCCAGCTTACATCGATACCTGGCCAATCGTGCGATACTGTTGTGACAGCTATGGCATTCAGCCCCCAAACAACTTCGCAGCCTCTACGAAGTGGATGTGGGCTAACGGAGTTATGTAACAACTCGCGCGCGTGGATAGCGCCGTCTTTGCCTAAGCGCCGTTCATACCTCTGTAGAGTGCCAATATCCGGCCACTGTGTGGACATGCTAAGCCACTGTGCATATGTATGCCATCCCAGCGCAGCCCTCACGCCGAACGGTCGCCCACTGATCAAGAAGGTCATCTAGGCCGGCGCGACGGGCTAGACACACGATGGATCTCAGCACGGCTTGACATCGCCTGTTACCACAACTCCAGCTAGCCGGCACGGCAGCGATTACCGAGACATGTGTAGAAGGGACATATTACAAACTCTGAGTGCTGCCTAGGCAGGATACATCCGCCGGCTGGGATTGTCTATGCTGCAGAAGCCACCGAACTGATCGGTCGATACGAACACATGTTCCAACATTGGTCTAGGGGGCTCGCTCTTCTCAGCTAGCTCTAACGAACACCAATCAATACGACCAACAGTCAGTCAAAGTGCGGGCCGCACTCTTGGTGTATGCCGCGACTATGCCGCAATCTAAGTAGACAGAGGAAAGAAGAGGTATGGCTCGAGACCAGAAACGGCTTTGCGCTGCATGGAGATAGCCCTGGAGCGGATGAGCGGCTAGATGCCCAGGTGAGGCGTAGTTCTAGCCCCACTCATGCACGCCTATCTCTCGACACCATCATCCTTCCAAAGGATGGAGCCGATGCGTAAGAAGTGTGTCGTCTGAATTACGTATCCGTCACTAGGTGGTGCTGTTTGCAAATTTCTGCGATGTTGGTACATGCACGGGTCCGGGGGTCAGAGGTCAGTGTGTCGGCATTAGGCGCGCCGCCGGGGCTGGCCCCAACGCGACGGGAAGCTATTGCGAATGGCGTCTGCAATACCACTGACCCAGTGGGCTGGCGTCTCTCATCGCACTTGGTAATTGGGACGGGACAGTACGCGAATGCGACCGGGCTGGCGGTTCGTTCTTCAAGGATCGATAGCCTGCTTATGGCCCATAAGTTTGAAGGAAGATTCCACTGCGCCGCTGTCTTTGGGGGCTTCGCGCTCGAGTCTGAAGTGTGTTCGCGAGTGACTTTGGGTATATATATTGGGTACTGCGCCGCTGTGATTCGAATAGGAGTTACACCCCTGCTCGTGATTATGTGGTGTGCCAAACTCAACAACGCTATTTCGTGACCCCGAATTGCGTAGGCACCAGCGAAGACTCAAGATCAGGTTGAGAACTCTCACCGCCGGTCACATCCTCTCCGAATGACTTGACGACATCAGCTTGAACGGTTGCGGTTACTTCCCAAGACTAGGGAGATAAAATTCCGTGAACAAAGAGTGAGCTGTCAAAGATCGCTGCAGACGTCAGGAGTCCTTGCGCAAGGAGCAACCCTCCGCAGCCACAGAGAATCTACGCGGAGCGGTGATAGTTGCCGCGGGCCGCTCGATCTATTCACCTCGCAACTGCCGTACTCGGGACTGACTGCAATTGGAATGATAGCGTTGCGTTCGAATTGTGAGCCCAAGGGCTTGCTCGATTCAAAGCGAACTGCATATGCCACGAGTGCCGTACTCGGCACTGGCTGCGCGATTGAAATGGTGGCGCTGTGTACGAGTCGTGGGGACGAAGGGCTTGCTTGATTGACAGCGAACTGCATGTGCCTGAACGAGAGGATCTAGAAAAGTATCAAATCACAGTGTGAAGATGTTTTCTGCACTCCGCGGACGGAGAGGGGCGAACCTATGGCGAGTCATAGACGGTGTCGATGCGATGTGATTTGGAAAGCGCTTCCATAAGCGAACATTTACAACCCCGAGTCCAGTACGTGATACTTCTGCTATCATCGTCATGTCTTCCCATCAAGGCGTCTGGAAATGGGTTTACTGGGCGGCGAAGTATCGGCTGTGCTGACCACCATCGACTATACGCCCGTCGGGCAGTAAGCACAGTCATGAAGGCCACAATACCATGAGTGAATGTGATAGGATCGTCTCTAGATATTTATGTAGTTCTGATTTGCTCCGCCTCATCCAGACACAACGATCTTACTCACTCTGGACCGGAGAGTCAGAATTAGGCAAGACTGACCACGATGCCCGATTTCTGTGATGCAGCCGTCTGCTATCTAGAGCCAATATGTGTAGATGTCGTTGATTGATCGCCTTGCATTGGAGGCAGTGAGTGGAGTCGCTTGTGACAAGGGATGTTCCTTCGTCATGGCGCATTGAATCCAGTGTCGAGACTATCGACCTCTGTCGAACTTACGCCCGGTCGAGGCGTGCCGCACTCTTGCAGATTGATGTAACTTCCTGTCATCTGCAAGACTAGTGATTAGGGAACGGGGCCGAGAAAGGGTATGATCAGACAAAGCGCATGCGGTCGTCTTCGCGGCCTGAAAACGGATGTGTAGTTATAGTCCATGCTTACCCCGATCTGAGACAGCTAATCCCTTACTTCTCCTGCATTGATCGGTCTCACAGCTTCTCCACATATCTGACTTGCTTGACATCTTTGCCAGCGATTCCAACGTAACGTAATACGGTACGATTGAGAGCACTCAGGGGTACGTTCAGCCCAATTCTAGCTGTTGTTCGTTCGGTCGAAATATTCGACTCATTTCACCCGTAATACGGTTGCTCGGGCCCTGACTGCTTCCTGTACGTCGTACTGCCTGATTAGGACTAGTGCGCTACCAAGGAGTGAATGTTCAGGTACCTCTACGCTCTGTACCCACCGCCAACGCCCTCTACAGCCACCCCTGACAACTTACACTCTCTACACTCGCCCCTGACAGCTCTGACAGCTTGCCTAGGCGCAAACATGAAATGCTTCCAACGTTCCGGACCACGGCCCATGAGTGCCAACGATAATCAGCACTGCGACGAAAACAACGAGCGGCGTGCTTATAATGATCGAATCAGTCGTATGCGGAAGATTGAGTACCCAATGCTTGAAGGTATGCTTAGTCGTGATCAATCTTTCACGTGTCACTGACGGTACGTAGATCTGACGTACCTCGATCATGGCGGCACGACGCTCGCATCCAAGTCTTTACTCAAGTCCTTCTGCGATGAGATGCAAAGCACTCTCCTCGCCAATCCTCACTCTGATTCATCCAACCCGAGTGTGACTGCCGTCATGGTAGAGCAAACTCGGCTTGCTGTCTTGAAGATGTTCAACGCTGACCCCGTTCACTTCGATGTTGTCTTCACCGCTAATGCCACCGGTGCCATCAAATTGGTGACAGAAGGGTTTTCTGGATATGAGGAAGGATTCAATTACTGCTATCATCGTAACAGCCATACAAGTCTGGTTGGTGTCCGAGAGCTGGCTCATCGTAGCCACTGTTTCGCATCCAATGCGGAGACAGAAGACTGGCTCGCCGGAGCGAACGACCTTTCCTTCAAAAGGCCTCTTGCGGAGAGACCGTTGTTGTTTGCTTATCCAGCGCAGTCGTAGGTGGCCTTGCACTTGATGGAAGAGGAGTTGGCACTGACGTTATTATCCACAGGAACATGAATGGCGAGCGACTTCCGCTGGATTGGACAGGCAAGCTACGCTTGTCATTGCATCATCCAAACTCTTACTCTCTGCTTGACGTAGCAGCCTTGGTATCCACGACCCCAATCGACTTGAGTAACCATCTCTTCGCCCCTGACTTCATCTCCTTATCCTTCTACAAGATCTTTGGATTCCCGGATCTCGGTGCTCTCATCGTCCGGAAGGCGGCTGGCCATGTGTTCGATCACCGGAAGTACTTCGGCGGCGGCACGACAGAAATGACAACTTGCCTTGGAGAATCATGGGTAGCCCGCAAGGACTCTAGCCTCCATGCACGGTTGGAGGACGGGACGATCGCTTTCCGGAATATTCTTGCTCTGAGGTGTGCTATAACGACTCATCGCGCGTTGTTCGGCGGACTTGAACAAGTCTCGACACACGCCAGGTGGCTTGCTAGCATCCTTCACGATCGTTTGAAGAGCATGATGCATTACAATGGTGCACCGGTATGCCAAGTATACAAGTCGATAGACTCTGACTATCAAGATTCGCAAAGACAAGGGCCGACGATAGCCTTCAACATACAGGGAAGCAATGGAGTATACATCGGCCCGTGGCACGTTGGAGCGTTTCTCAGGGCGAGTAGGATCCACGTTCGCACGGGCAACGTGTGCAATCCTGCAGGTATGGCATGTGCGCTGGGTGTAGAGGCTGGATGGATACGAGGAGCGTTCGACGCAGGTCTTCGATGCAATACGGAGGCTGATGTTGTGGACGGAGTGCCATTTGGAATAGTCAGGGTGACCCTCGGGGCCATGAGTACTTTGGAAGATGTTGAAACGCTCATGAGCTGTCTTTCGCGGAACGTCGTAGAACGACAGGGGCCCCTCCAAGAGACTGAGCAGGTTCATGACAAGAGCAAGGAGTGGGTAGAGGAGTCTAGAAGCCCATCCGCGATCTCGGAGATGACTACGACCCGGATAGACCCCTCGTCTCTAGGTCATGGGGAGGATACGACCACATTGAAGACCCCGGGAAGCTTGATTTCGTGGCTGAGGAGGAGGAAAAGGTTGTACCCGCGTTTTCATGGGGGGAAGCACATCGGTTGAAAGGTAGTCGGTGAAGAGCACATGTTTTCGGTGTTGTTTCGCGCCCCGGGGCCTGATCCTAGCTCAGCTATTAAACAACGACGTCATGATATTTCCTTCGCACTCGTCTCCTAGGTACTCGTACCCTTATTGATGTTCAAACAGAATCTATACTTTTAGGCAGGTTGTCGCAATTGGTATGGCGTGTGACTTCCGATGAATCTCTGATGAATAGGAATGATCGTGGAGAGCCGCCTGGGCGCTGTCTTACTGGCACGTGTGGTGGCTGGTCGAGCTAGTCTATAGATAGCTTAGTGTATCTAGGTCCTCCACTTTCGGCATCCGACAAGCTCGGGCTGGATGCGCCCGTATGTGCGAACGCGATAACACAACCGCCAAAGGCGTGAAACTACGGGGTACATGTGGTAAGCAGAACTAACGTTGTGCGTGAAGGTGGCGCGATCCCAGAGGGATACATGCGAAGGATGGGTATGCCGTGTGGCTGCACTACCATGCCCGGGTGCCCAGGTGGTAGAGCGCAGGCGGTAAAGCGCAGGCGGTAAAGCGCAGGCGAGTTGCGGATGTTTGTTGACGACGCCACAATACTGAGCAAATGCAGGTAAATATCTTGGCCTGACAGGCTTGGTAGTCAGGTGCGGCTTAATTCGCCGTCACGATGAGACTCTCGATCCCGACATGAATTGCGTTCCCGCAGTGTCCAGGTAGGCAGTGAGTAGCTAAAGGGACAAATGCAAGCGTTGCAGCCTGCTCGAGCCTTGTGCTCAGATACTCAGACGTTAGCTCCCTTACCGAAGTCACGATAAGATGGCAGGACAATCCAGTTCGTCCAGGTTGAGTAAAGCGATTGGAAGTTGTTTAGCCATGCAGCTGTGCAGCCACTCGCTATATATTGCAGACTAGTCCCGAACTACAACAACCACAACGGATGGCGCACTCAGAACATGGGAGTTAGAAGCCCCGCACTTCGATCGAGAAACCGGCTTTATCCATTGGTATTTACGAACATCCCTGGCTGAGCTGCGAACTCCTTGCTTTGCACCAATACTTGACCAAAACGGAGGCGGCTCTGTGATCGAGGATCGATTGGCGGATCGATTGCGACGGCATACTGTCGCGTGTTCTCAACAGTTCAATTGACTGCATCGGTTGCCATCAGGCGTAGTGTGGTCGTATACGCATGCGCATTTCTTGATTCGGTTCCCAGGCCTACTGAAAGCTGTCAGGCTCAAGAATGCGGCTTGTCGACACATTCACAACATTTGGTGTTGTTTCATAGCAGTAATCCAAAGTATGCTTTGAAGGCAGGGCGAAACTATACGATGGTCTTATTCCATGTAGCTATCGATGCTGTCGGCAGTGGCAAGTCGTGAAGCTCTGTGGTAGCCCACAAAACACGCACAACTTCGATGGCGAGGCTGGCTTTCAGCAGGTTGACAAGGATGAGGTAGGAGATTCGTTTATCACTCTGTCATGCCGCATCGCGCCAGCCGTGTGTGCGAAACCCTGACGGTTGTGTGCCTTGGTGCAGTTACGAAAGGGTTGCAACCTGCGAGCCCGCATCCGCCATGCAGATAGTGAGAGCAGGAGGCGTACATAGTGATCCAGCCATAGACAAGACCGCGTACGCAGTCGATCTGATATAAGCGCGGCTGCCCCTCTGAGTTCTGTCACACTCCCGAAGGGAGTCGGTTTCCCTTCTTCGTCACGAATCGTGCTCGCCTGGGCTGCGTATCCCACTTCTCCCTCTGCTCGCTGGTTATTGGGACGATCCTGTCGTCAGCCTTTATATGCAGTCAAAGGCGGCTCGAGTCTCAGTCGCCATGGGTCTCCTGGCACTCGCTTTGCTCGCCTTACCTGCGAAATCAGCGATTAGCTCATGCGTGATGAGGGGGTATGCCTCGCGCTCAGCCATGGCCATCGATTGCAGTACAGCGGGCGATCCGGGATGGGGGCAACGTGGACGAGACATGGTAAGAGCGCCATAGATCCAAACTCGCATCCGTTTGTAGGTCTGCCTGTTGCTGATTGACGTGCGAGGGATTCAAGGCGGGTGTCTTCTTGCTGACAGAGACATCAGGGGCCGGATAGCAGGCCTCGTCGACAAAGAGCCTCGTTACTGTGGCCAACTCCCCATCAGCGACGCGGGCACAGCAAGACTGCTACCATGCAGTCTGGAGTATCTTCCAAGTCGCCTCATGCGCTGATGTTCTCTTCTTCATCCGTTCGAAGAGGGTCGAACCGCATGCAGTTTTTACGTTCAAAAAGCGCCTGCCAGTACCAACACGCCTCGGGCTGACCTCGTCAATCCTCTTCTCCGCGTTGCGTCTACACAGCCACGTCAATACTAGTTCACTCGTTGGCACCGAAGAGAGAAGTGAGGCATTCGGCCGACCTTGTTCTATGGTTCCCAGTGTCGACAGAAAAGCCGTACAAATGTCGTCAGATGCTACTGTCCAGCTTGAGGCATCCTCTTGGCGCAGGCATCTCTCGTCGGACTCGCAGTGGAAGCGATCGGTTCGTCACCCTATCACCCCAAGACACGTTGTGGTTGCTGCTCATTGCAAAGTACCTAGGTAGACCTATCTCTATTGAGAACAGTCCTTCGGCGCTACCACCTTCTTTTCAAGGTCGCCAGCCTCGTTGACGTCCCCACGCCCCTACCTAGGTAATGGAGCTCGCCCAACAGCGCAGCCTTTCTGCTCATACCTCCGCGTCGCTACACCACCACATCGTCCAAAACTTCCAAATATCTTTCCTCAACGAGGAGCTTAACCAAGAGCGCCTCATACACAAGAGCGGTGGCATGGAGTACGAGGTTGAAGTCGACTGGCAAGGACATTGGAGTGGTTTCGATACGGAGATGAACGCATTCGATGCGACAGGCGGAGAGGGACAGCAGCCTGCTGGATACCCAAGGGCGGCGGACCCAGGCCGCGGGCGAACAACACCAGATTACCCAGTTCCTACGCTCAACTCTGGGGGTTTCAGCCCAAGATCGATTGTGTCAGGCTACGGCATGACGCAAGAGTTCCAGTCCGGGATGACTCCATACATACTACTCAGTCCGAACCAGGATTACGCTGGTGACTCAGGCTTCACGCCATACATGCAGGCCGGCGAGCATTATGAAGCCCCTGCAATAAGATCAGAACTTGGGTACAATGATCAGTCCTCAAGTGGACCTGGTCACCAACTTGGGCCATGGCGTTATGGGTCAGCTCTTGAGCATGCCTATCATGCAGTACCCAGCATACACATTGACTCGTTGAATGGGGCAAGCGAGATGGCTGGCTCGTACTCAGCAGAAAAATGGCCAATAGGCTACTCTACAACAGCGACACCGTGTGTCATAAGGGCTGGAGCAGAGAAAAACGAAGGGCAAGGGTTGTATCTTTCTCCGAGGGGATACGACCAAGATCCCTCATCTCGACGGAGCTCAACGAGTTCGATAGCGTCCGCGCCAGGATGGCTTCCAGAGAGAACCTTCGACCACACGAGAACATCCGTGGAGCATGGTGGCTGGCGACCTCGAAGTGCATCTTCCAAGTAAGTCAACATATACCGTGAGCCAGGAGGGAATGCTGAACCTGATATAGCGTATCAGACCTGCCAGGAGTCCAGCGGTTTCAGCGGGACATACCTGTGCGTCCATCAGCCACAGATGAGAGACGTGAATCCTCAACGCTAAATGATGAACGACTGTACTGCACTGAGTCTCGCTGCCGTGCCACCTTCCAAGGATCTTACGCGAAGGGTAGTCTTGCACGTCACCGACGACTGAAGCATGGTAGCTACCAGCAACAAGAAGGACGAGAATACATGTGCGAACAGGCTGGATGTTCGAAGAGCTACAAGCGCCAGGACGCTCGCTTGAAGCATTATCGCAAGGTTCATCGCCACCTTGCTCCTGGCCCGGCACTATCGCGCACCAAGTACAGATCTGTGTGATTGTGCTGTGGCATGTATACCAAGTTCATGATCGCTACGCGAAAGTCGCAAAGATATCAAAACTGATATCAGACCAGTCTTTGATATCCCAATGCCTTCAATGGGACTTTGCTTGGTCACACCCAATCCACAATCTTTACTCTTCTCATTATTGTCTTGGTGTAACAACGACACTTTGGGTATAAGTTCGTGTCGTTCGAGAAAATAGTGCTCTTGGCCCATCGGGGCTATTGGTACAGCAAAAATATTCTGGGCGTGTGGCGTAATGGGTGTATACGTTCGGTCGAGGCGGAGAATCGCGGAGCGTCGAAAAAGAATGTTGACGAAGTCATTGCCTTCATCGGGGTGGCGGGTTTTAGCATCCTTACGTCGTTGACGTTGCGAGGGTCGTGAATGGCTCGTTGCCTATGGGTCATCGACTCGTTCATCGTACGCATCATGGAACGGCGATAACGGTCGAACAGGATCTGCGTGCGTGGGGAGGAGGTCCATCATGGCGTCGTTGGGGTTACCTAGATATGCTAGGAACGAAGGTGTCGGCGAGAGGAGGTTAGCAGTCAAGACATCGCGAGGTTGGAGCGTCAGCCAGGCTCGCCTGCCCGCGGCAGCTTAATTTTAGTGGACCAGCAACACGCACCATGGCACCTCAGGACACGCTCATCGACTCATCGAAAGGAGGGCTTGCCACCTGAGCAGCGCTCAAGCCTGCCACCCGCCTATTTTGTTCTTTTGCCTCATTCTGGTGTCAGAGACGAATGGCACCCTGCAGACGATCTGCAGTAGTATGCCAGTGCTTGGCCGCTGATAACCCCGGGAAGGCCCGTGAATACCGTACATGACACGACTGGGCTGTACAAGTTGTCGCAGTATGATAGGTTGAGGGTGTTGAGAAATCCTGTACAATGAAGTTTACAGGATTCGTGGTGGTTGGGCGGCGAAAGGGAAGAGCAGGTGTGAGGAAGCTTGGATGGAAAGAGCGATAGGGGTTCACGAGCGCCTGTGGCAACTGTGCTACGCAAGCCACTGCCTCCTAACATCTCACAGCTGCGCTTTTATATCTTCGCGATTAGTTGTAGCAATGCGCAGCCTTTGGCGTCCATAGCGATGTCAGCTGAGTCACATGCACACCAGCTTTATGGTGAGCTTCCCTTAACATTGTCTATTCTAGGTAAACCACATCAGCCAGAACGTCATTTAAGCCCTAAGATATCACCATGTGCGCTGGCAGCAGTGCATAATGTTGCAGCTCTGTCTTGGAGGCGAAGAAACAAATCGGTGTCATGCAGTCAGGCATGCTTGCTTGATGATGGACTCCTGCACACCCTCTCACATCAACGTCCGACCAATACGATGAATTCCAAGTAGAGTCAGGCATATAGCAGACAAGTGATGACCCGTACGTTATTCTGGGCTTGATAAAAAATCGCCTGTCGCCGCTCAAATTCGATCGTGTAGCACAGCCTCTGTCAAGGTTGCGCGTTCGCGACTTCCGGTACTCTAACCGAGAACATCCGACAGGTGGTGGCCACAAGAACTAGAGACGAACTCTCGACATCTGGAACCCTTCGACTCCCAGAACACCAATAAAGCTGAAACACCGCGTTTCGCACTCCGGGACAGAATCAAGATCCATCAGCGAACACTTTCATCAAATTTGTGACATAGTCCGGGTGGGCGAGATTAATTGCCACGTATCCAAATTTGGCACGCGCCCAATCGCCTCCCCGTCCCAGTCATCAGATGTTCTGTTCTGACTGCATGCATGTTGCTGAGCATCATGCGCCCGATGAGCATGCAGGAACAATACTATGCTTCCGATCAGCGATACCAATGGTTCGGTTCAGGGCTGCCATGAGGTACCCGTGAACCTGTCGTTGCAGCCGAAAAGCCCATGGTCAACACCTACCGTTTGTCTCACCTGTCCAGCGGTCGTTGCTTTATAGAAGTACGGTCCAATGAAAATACTGAGGGCGTTCTCGAATCCTGGAGGAATGTCGTTCCTCAACTGAAGTTCAACAACACGAACGCAGATCATCCACCATGCCAAGAACCTTCGAGCGCTTTCAGGTGGCCAAAACACAGTGTCGTAATTTAGTTTGGAGATCATGATGCAATTCAGTCAGTTTCATATCATGAAATGTATGTTTAATGTATGAGTACGCTTCAAGCTCACGACAATTGGGGACCTCTTTCTCATCCCTTCCATATTTAATCGGCGGATTCAGTGACAATTGGGGACTGGAATTGTGAGGATCGCTGGGAACACGGGACCCAATAGCCTCAGCCTGATTGCGAGCCCTGCATATGACTTCGACTGCAAACGGCGTGTTGGTTCCAGTTATCGGGCTTTTGGAGTGACACGGCGTCGCTGCGCTACGTGGGCATGTGAGAGGGCGTAGATTGGGTTGCCACGTCGAACAAGAGTGTCTTCCACGATCTTGAATCGGTGAACATTACGCAGTAGTAGTACTCGACTCATCAAGGAAGGGTGTGAGGGAATGTGTATTATAGGCAGGACGGAACTCTAAGCCGCTGCTACATGGATCTCTGCCTTCAGCATGAGGCTCATATGAATGCAGCTATGCCTTACAACCCGGGGTTACTGGTCGGTGTCTTGGTACACCGCAGAGCACGCGCTGCAAGAACAACTGGCTTCATTATCACGGACGAAGGCAGCCATACTGGGACGAGGAATTTACAGGTTGGGCATCAAGACAATTCGGTCTGGACGCGCTGCCTTGCATGAGAGCGATAGGTATCGTAAAGAAGACCACGAGAGGATTAGCTTGAAAGTCAGTTAAATGCATCATCAGCATCTTTCTGACTTTCATGTAATGATAACGAGTCGTTCTCTCATGCGAAATTAGAATTTTAAACTCAAGCCTCAAAAAGTGCTGTGTAGTCACAAAGTATAGGTCGTGGGGCACCATTGACGCCATGCATATGCAGCACGCAACCACTACAGGCTCTAGTGTCTACCTACGAAGCCACGCGCACAACAGCATTGAAAATGTCTAGGAGACAGAATCTAAAGACAAGAGCTTACCAACTTCCTCCATCCACGAATTCAGTGGCGTTCGAGTCGGAGCGGCCGAACGTTCACTCAAGCTGATGACATTGAGATTTCGATACTGCGCCACACAGGTGGCGTTTTCTTCGCCTTCACGTCGCGAGATATCCGTGCTACCAGGAAATTTACTGCTTCAGATTTGCCTTCAAGGAATCGGACGACGCGAGCGGATTACTTCTAAAGAAGAGTTATTTCCCAATTAGGAATATGATCACGCCTTCACAGCGCATGCTATCACCTGATCTGTCAGCTCGATGGAATGTAATGGAAAACTGAGATCATTTGCAAAAGGTCTGAGTGTACCGGTTGGTGTCATTTTGTCACATACATGCTAGCGATACCCGGTGAGTCTTCCTCTCGATGATCCAAGTGCTCAACCCAACCCTGTCCAGCGCAGCCAAGATCTTCGAGCCGAACACAGCCGTGCAGATGCACACATCACTGCTTGCGCATAGCCTTCGCATGACGAAACCGATGGAGCCTCTGTAAGAGTATTGGCCTTCCTGGAGCGTCCAATCTAAAGAGCTATGACTCAAGACAAACCCCAGTCAAACGACCCAGGCGTATAGTCATCTTGATTCCATTGGATCACGTCGCGTTGATGGAAGGATGAGAATCCAAGGCAATTAGGTAGAAGAGCCAGTAAGGTCCGGACAACGTGAAGGCCCCTATCGCTGACGAGCCTTTTTTAGGCCCACCGAACAACAACATACGCCATCCCAGGCAGCCACCTCTTATGGACAGGAGCCCCTCATACCTAGGTATATAGAAGACGGCCCGCCATCGCATATATCGCACCCATGAAGCTCAGACGGCTAGTCCTCCAGGGCTTCGTCGAAACATGTTACAGATCTGTGACCAAAAGCAACAACGCGTTAGCTAGCTTTCATGGGTGAACCTGGGCGACCTTCAACATACCTGTTCTGTCGCCTCACTTCTCAATGATCTGCAGAAAGACCTTATTCTTTCGCACATCGAAGTACGAACGTGCGGAAGGCATGCGTGTAGCTTGTGCCTCGTGGTACGATAGGCACCTACCCGTTCGCGACTTCCCGGTGGATTGGGCCCCCTACCTTGGAAGTGGCTGCCCAAAGGCTCTTGTGCGCGACTGACAACACGTCACAAGAGGTGTTGGTGGCATTGTCCTGCCAGCCAGCGCTGTGAGCTATCAATATTGGCTAGTCGCATCCCGTTGGCTGTGTCGGAGAGAGGCCTGTGGGTCGTGAATCATGTAAAGTTTGGGTCGGCTCGGGTTGCATTCGGCGCCGTCGTCACCCGGTGAGCCCAGCACCTCACGATGCCAGGGCTTTCAACTCGACTACGGCATCCTCGACCATCTCTCAACGCCGTCCTCATCCTTCTGGAATGCGCATATCCACGGAGGACTTCTTCTTTGTTCTCATGCGGGAATGTGGCGAGGTAGTCGGTGCCTGGACGATGTGACGTGGCTGGCCTACCGAAGGACGAACACTCCACCCGCGGCATTACCCTTCGTCAACGACAACCCAACAATACATACAACAACACCAAGACTTCTCATCGCAAACGTATACCGAACAACAACAAAACGATAAAACAAAAGAGATGGGCTTGTACAAGTAAAGACTGCGTGTGTGTTCGGTGTACAGATTGCGTCAACGTTATGGGCAACATATGAAATGGCACCAGCAAAGCGTGCTGAGCATGGTGCGGGCGTGGCAGCTTACAAAATATAAGAACTGCGTGCCGCTACATGTATGGAGAGCGAGCCTGTCCCTTCCGTGGGACCGATAGCCAAAAGAGAGTAATGGGGAACATTAAGAGCGGGAAGAAAGAGATAGTCTTGGTGTCGTTGATGCTTTCGGGGAGGTTGAGGGCAGGATGACGACCCTGTTGTCGATATGGTTCAGCCGGCCCAACTCGACATGTTGCTGAACTCGACTTCTTGGTTTCTACCGGCGGACCTCGAAGCGGACGACCGACGTACGAGCGGACTATCGACAGCAAGCTCAGGATGGTTCCTCCTGTAATGCTTCAGTCGAGCATCTTGTCTCTGGAACTCCTTGGCGCACGTGTCATCTTCGCACACGTACGCTTTGCCCTCTCTGTGCTTTTGCCTCTTGTGCCTGCCTATAGTGCAAAGTCAGTGTATCAGTCACACGCATTTCGTACGGCCACAACTTGCCTAGGTTGCCTCTTCGATACTGGCCAGTGAACGCCTGCCTGCAGTCACCCACGTCGCAGCACATCGCCTCCGGAGTGAAGGCTGGAGGTCCTGTCGAAGACGCATCGGATACAGAAGAGCGTGTGGAATGAGATCTTCGCATCGGCACAGCCAGACTGCCTCCATACTGAGAACAGTCTATCAAGGTCGGTTGTGTCTCTATTGGCGCCATATATTGGTTAATGCCGATTTGAGGGACAGACCAAGAGGATGGACAATCAGGCGGGATGTGATCGTGGTCCACACTCTGTAGATGTCCTGTATTTGGACGCTCAGTAAGGGTGCTGTCGAGCATGCTATCACTGCCACAGCCCCTTGATGACAGCGGAGTACGAGAGTCGCCCATGTAGCCCGAAACTGATCCTTCGAGATCCGTTGTCGAGAACGTCGCCTCTGAAGTTTTTTGCCAATCCGTTATGGTGGGCTCTTCATGAGGAAATGGCGGATTATGCATGCCGGCTGTCTGGTAAGCCGACCACGGTGGCTGTTCGGGGCCGATATTAAGGAGTTCCATGTTGACTTCGTCGACCAGATCGAAGTGCCTAGAATCGACCTCATGGGACTGATAGGTATTACCATCGCCATCCACGCCTGCATTTTGGATCATCTGGCTACCAGCGGCCGCGTCCGGTTGGAGATCGTATTCGGTTGTTTGTATAAACGAACTCGTGGGGCCATGGAAGGTGAGACTAGGTACCCTCTGATGCGCAGCCTGGCCGCCCATCATCGACCTGGACCGGCCACCTTGTTCATGCGCGCATTCCTGGTGGATGTAGTAGCCGCCGAGAGCATCGGGTGCGTTCACCTGGTAGTGCGACGCGTCGAGATCATTCGCAAAAGCAGGGTTCGCATGGTCCCACGACTGTTGCTGTCCCATGATGCCCTGTTGTTGCGGCCACCCATACGTGCTTTCGCTTTCCAAGATAGCAGGATCTATGAAGGACATATCGCCTGCGGATTGTAGAGTCGGCTGCTGGAAGGACTGTGGGTAGTGAGGCTGGAAAGTGGATGGACCACCCATGTTGTCTCCGAGCGCAAACTCCTGGCTACCGGCGTAGTGTTGCAGCACAGATTGGTCACCGTGTCTATCGTTCGGGGACCTTTGGTTGCGCCGCCGGGTATGGACAGCGCGCTGATGCTGTTCGTGTTGGCGCATATTGCTACCAGCCTTCCCTAAGGTGGTGAGCGTCCAAGAGAAAAATGCGACGACACGTCTTGAGATCTGTTTAAGGGTCTAAACACCGCCGAAATGAGGTACGAGTCGATAAAATGGTGCGCGGTGCTGGATGTCGAACTAGGAACTGCGCGTTGAGATGCGACCCGGCAGCCAGTGCAGCCTTGAAGCCGCCTGCTTGAGCTTGGAGAGGGGCAATGCGTGTGTTGGAAAGATGCTGGTCCGATGCACGATCGGATATGGAGCAACAAGGGAATGATGGCTGATGGTGGACGTCCGGTGGTGTCGTCGTCGTAGTGCTGAGCGTCACAGCCTTGTCCGCCTTCCGTCGCCTGGCTCTTGAAATATGTGCACGGCGGCGATATATCCAGATCAAAAGAGAAGGGATCGATGAAGACCGAAGGTCGTTTCTTGTTGCCGAGGCCGCTTCGAGGGTTTGGTTATTGAGGCTGACGAGTGTAGCAAAAGTGCCAAGGCCAGAGAGACGACAATGGGGAAGCCTTTGCCAACGCTTTTACTCCTTCAAGATATCTTGTGTGTGTTGAGCGCCCACCTCTTCACCTCAAGGCCGGGAATGTCTTGTGTTGATGTAGAGGTCTAGTTGCCGCCGCCTCTGTCCTGGACTCAAGTATGATGGGTGGGTATGGCGAGCGAATCGTGCGGGTATGCGATCGAGCGAAAGCACGCAGAAGGAAGAGGAGGAAAATGAGGAGGAGGAGGAGGAGGATGTGTTGTTGGTCGCGGCGGGCAACCTTCGACGGGGCGTCGGTGCTATGTACTGAAGTCTCGTGCCCTTTGGAGGACTTTGGCGACCGGGGTGCTATACTGTTAGCTCAGACGTACGCTACGTGGAGGCACCAGATGCTATGTCGCTACTGTCAAGGGCGTAAACCATTTCTAGTCGACGACACAGTCCCTCGGTGGCTTGGTCTGTCTGCGCAATACCACGCAATCCGCCGACGACTTGAGAGTGGGCCCGACATTCGCTGGCAATCTTTTGCCTGCTGCCTCTTCCCGAGAAGCAGGAACGGCGCTGCGTTAGCGTCGGTACCTATCCTTGGACGCTACCAGCAGCAACATGCACTCCATTGCCGCAAGTTGATCAGAGGCGAAAGAGATGACGATGAGTGGCTGCGAGGCTCGGAGTTTTCTCCATCGTATCGGAGCTCAGCGGGCTCAGTGTCGAAAGAGGGCGCCTTTGGCCGTCGTGTGCGCAAGGCATGTGCATCCGAATGATAAAAGCAGCGAATGCGATGTTACTGGTGCAAGCAGAGGCCTTTACAAGGCCGACAGCTGGGCTGAACCGACGGCACGCAAGGACCGAATTTACAACATGGGGATCGTGGCCTTTTTGATCCGAATCGATCATCGGCCATCATCCGACGCCAATATGGAAAGGGTGTGAATGCGCATATGGCTTGCAGCAGCTCGTCGTCTATACACATCCTTGGTGTGGGGCGCATGAGCCCGATACCGATGGGCTCTACATGCTCAAGTACCATTTGGCGCGTTGGTGCCGACTCCACGGGGGGCAACAAAAGTCGACAGCATCAATCGCGTACGTTCGATTATTCTGGGAGCTGTGTGCAGCTCATATTACCATGAAACACACCTTCAGTATTAATTGAGCTGGCAGCCGATGATGAAGATGGGTTGCGGATACTAACAAGCGCCAGTGGCTTGACACGGCTCAGGGTTGTTCAGCCCACAACGCACCACATCATATCTTTCAATCGAGCACGCTTCCCGCGCGACCTGCGTAGCTTAGGTTTCGCACACAATCGTCTGGGGGCAGGTTTCCCAACGATGATAGTGGTCTGCAAATTTAGCAGCGCATACCCGTCACATCAAGCCTTCGAGTCCAGATAAAACTGTACAATCGAAGCAATGAGCGCCTGTGCGCAGCTGCAACCTTGCGCATCGCTCAGTGCCGGACGATTGGGCCACCAACGACTTCCTCCCATGGGCGGATGCACCTGGGGTGTCACGACATCGAGCTGGCACGGAGCGCTTGGCAAATATCATGGAAATGTGGTAAAATCAAACGACGAAAAGAGTGAATTAGCCGTTAACCCAAGACTGCATCTCTTCCATTCATGGCTCTTCCCAACGACCGTACTGCTTGGGCTACGCCAATGAGGTTCTGTTCTAGAACAGACTGTCGCTTCTGCGAACTGCGCGTTGATCTAACAAGCGAAAAAGCAAGTGTGGGCGCCTCAACCCCGCACAGCTGCGTGTCTGCAGAAGGAGTGCGTGTCCCATCGCGGCAGCCGCTAAATGGGAAATGAGATAAATCCTTCGATAGCGCGAAATTTTGGCCCCACCACCTAGGTATTGACACGTGATTGAGGCTCTGCGAACGCGCGGATAGCATCACCACGGGTTTAGCGAAGGGTATCGGCACCCACATGCCGTTGAAATTCTATGGACTAGCGGGCCGGTACGACACGGCTTCGGCACGATTGGAAATAGATCGTCCGGTGTCTGCTGCTTTACGCCGCGCATTTGCAACCCAGCTAGTGCCCACGGCGTGGTGCCAGACGGGCATCCTCGCTTTTGCCGCATCAGGGCACGAAGCCTTGCTGTCCTCGTCGGGGTGCTGGCGCATAGCATCCGTGCCGTCATGCAGCCCATACCATGAAATGGCTATCACAGCCCCGGAGAGATCACCATTATTATCGTCCTTCAGTCTCTGATACGACGGCTTCCCGCATAGCTTGCCAGCGTACTAAAGTAGTCTACTGAAATGAGTCAAAGGGATTCTTCCATCACACTGGAGGGATTAAGGTTCCATGTCTCCGGAAATGTGGTTCGCATAGCCCCTGCTAACGGACGACGCCCGTTCAGATGGGAAGGCGGACACAGGGCAGTATCGCTGCTGCTCCAGAGAGACTCGTAGTCACTTTCGCTTCGAGATCACTTGCCATATTGGTGGTAGCTTCTACTGCTACATGAAGGAATACGCCCCGTCCCGGGGATTTCAGCTCTGCAGGGGCTCGGTCTTTATCCGCTGCAGATCACCAGAATCACCGTCGTGTATACCGGACCCAAGACTAGAGGTGACATTGACTAGCCGGAATGATGGTGCTACGTCATACCTCTGCCTGCTGCTGCGCAAAGTCGCTCGATGAAAAAAACAGAAAGTTTATCTCCGAATTGTCCCTGTCAGATGCAGAAGCTCTCTGTCTGCATGGCAATCGGTACAGGGATCTGTCACTCACCGAGGTTCGTGACGAAAAGCCCTAACAGTCAGCTTGCATATGCTATGATCGGCGTTTGTCTTCCTTCTACGGCGATCCAGGACACATCACGCGTGCTCGTAGCATCGACTCTGTGACTCCGCCTACACAGCGGTGAACGCTTCACCCGTGGCATATACGTACGATCCGATATGGTGATCGCCGGTGATTTGGAAGCGGTGGATGTGTTGGCATCATGAGTACGAAGCACTACAGTTATTCTGGTCCTCATCTGACGCTTCCCCGAACCACGGACTGGGGAATACGTCAGGCTCAAGGGACGGCTCAGGCCTTGCCCACAAGCATATCACACCATAGAACATTTACGCCCGGACACTGGATAGCTGAGCCTCCGCACACCGTATGCCGGGCCGTCTAAACACAAATCACCGGGCAGACTCAGGAAACACTAGATGCCAGCAAGTCACATTCCTATCGGAACTCTGCGACAATGTATACACTGTGCATGTGATCTGCCGTTTTGCGCCCTCTCAAGCCCTCCGGATACAACGGCACAACGGCGAAAAGTGGCAAATGGCAGTCATATGATGCGCCACGAGCAAGGGAAGATGTCAGCATGAAAAAGCATTGTCAATTCACTGGCTTTGCTGGGCTCATGGGGCTCAATGGGCGAGGCCTGCAAGGGCCGCCACGTGGGCGTGCGGACGTTACCCACCTTAATTGGTGAGGATCAATGCTGCTTTACCACCTGCATCTGCACCACCCGATATGGCAGACGGGAGGCCTAATCTAGCTCGGACTACCCTCGTTGTTGGCTCTAACCACACTCGTCAAATCGCAGAGCCGCATTCCCTTTCTGTCGTCATCTCCGTTATCTGACTCGGCCTCCCCCGGATCGTGGAACATGGGGTCTGGGGCCTAAGAGGCGTCCCCCTGGCATGTTAGATTTTGATATCACGGTCAACAGATCGAAGATGAGGTACAGCCTGAATGGTAGTTTGATTATACTTCTAGCTATGAAGTTGAAGACGCGCATTCGCGCTAGAATACATTAAGAGCGCTCCAGCGCACTAAGAGCACAACCAGTGCGCCCAGAAGAGGGAAAAGAGAAGAAGCTGCAAGCAGCTATCCAAAATACCAGGGCGAGAGAGACCCCAGCTCTCGATCTGCACTGCAAGGGATTGGTCATTGCAGTCGATCATTGTCTTTGCTGCTGGCGCAACTATTTCGTTCGCTTCTTCGGCATCGCGTCCGGGATACGATGCTTCTTCCACTCGTGTTTGCGGGTCGCATCGGTCCGCTTGTAAGCCTTTTCGCAGATGCGGCACGCGGACCCGACGACGTGGGCAACTGAACTATGAAAAGCGAT
Source organism: Alternaria ventricosa (assembly GCF_023758065.1). Lineage (NCBI taxonomy): Eukaryota > Fungi > Ascomycota > Dothideomycetes > Pleosporales > Pleosporaceae > Alternaria > Alternaria ventricosa. The sequence goes on along the minus strand of NW_026055694.1, from coordinate 662,835 downwards.
GTTGTGCCGTCGCAGATTGCCTTTCCGATACCTGTAGTAAAGTCAATGGCTATTTATGAGGGAAACTGGAAAGAGCAAAGCGTACCTGCCACGAAACGATTTGCCGCACTTATCGCAGTACGCCAGAGGAGAATTGACCTCGTCTTGTTCCGGCGCCTCGCAGAACTGCGGGTCTTGATGGTCTTCCAGTTCAATGTAGTTGGTCGACGGCCCTTGGCTTCCTCCGAAGCGATGCGCGTACTCCAGCTCATGAGATGTGGATTCAAGGCATTTGACGTGTCCATCATTGGGAGCATCTTGTTCATATCCGCCACGAAATTGCCATCCCTGGTGATCGGAGCATTCATAGGTACCGTAGCGGATACCAGTGGCGCCATGCCACTGCGAACGCAACTCCGGCAAGGACTGGCCTAGTGCAGGTGGTGATTGGAGACCGGGAACATGCGACTCATGGTTTGCAAAACTAAACGGCACCGAAGATCCCACTGGGTCATCTCGTCTTCCATCAAGACCTTTTGCTGGTTGCTGCGCGTTTCCTCGGAAAGACTCCACGTGGTTTGCTTCAAACGAAGCGTGGTTCCAGTCTGTGTCCATTCGAAATGACCTAGGCAAATCGAAATCGTTGGGTGGGAAACTTTCCAGAGGCGATACGGTGCTAGCGGGGCGATTCGCATCCGAATAGAACTGGGCGGAGCAAATGCCGTTGACGTTGGGTGTGACAGGCGATACGGGCGACGGCGACGACTTGCGAGATTGCCGTCCGCTGGTCATGCTGGGCACTGAGACAGACTGGTACTGGGTGTTCAAAGTCCACAGTAACATTGGCTCGTCGGCAGTTGTGGGCGAGCGTCCCACGGGAGTCGCACCGCGCTCGTCGATCTCATCCAGATCTAAGAACGACGCTTGACTCGTGTCAGACTCGAGAGAGCGGTCCTGGGTTCGCTCCATGAGAACTTCCAGCTCAGCGAAGACATCGTCTCCTTCAAGCTCTGGAGCAAGCATAAGCCTATCTGAAAGTTCGTGGAGCGGCATTGCTGGAAGCTCATAGCCGTACGGATATCCATAAGCTGGTGGAGCCTCGTCGTGAACAGCTTCCGCATACTGTTGGGGATCCATCCGGTAAGTTCGTATTGAGACCCGGCAGAGCTTTCGTAAGAGCGTTCGGCACCTGGAGACTGTGCTGCTACTAGAGTCTCTTGGATGACTTGAGATTGAGAAGCTTTTGGCGTCGTCGACTGGCACAGCGGTGGTAGAGCGGCTGCAAGCACATGAACTTGTGCTTGGCGTCGTTGTTTTGTCGGCCAAGCTACGCCGAGATGTCGAGATGCTGGAACTCAATCAGTACAGTGCACTTCAGCTGGAACCATAGCCACTGATGGGATCTTGGACTCACGCACGTAATGCTCCAACGACGTTTTGCCTCGATGTGAATGAGCATATTCGGAAAGCGGGGGTGATCTCGAAAATATGTGGCAAAGAGCATCCGCGATACTGAAGGACTTTATTGAGCCCAAGTACATACAGACGTCATGGCCAGGAGGAAGTATGTAGGTTTCTGAGGACTGCTGACTGGCAACAGGACCGCGCGTTGAGGACTGGCGGCGCGACGCATGTCTCCCCCGGAAAGCTCGATGCCAGCGGAAGGGCCTCTAGCAGTCCGATACTCCATACTGCTGGCAGAGGTCTCGATCCCGAAAGATCAAAAGCAGGCGAGAAGTTCGGAGGACTCTGCATCGAACTAAGAAGCCCTGTTTTTTAACGTATGTGCGCCAGCATGTAGACAACTCGAGCAACGGCCAAGACTGGAGCGCGCCCTAGGTCCGATGTTGTCGACGTCGAGGGATTGGATACAGATGAAACGTTCATCTATTTTCGTTGCCTGAGGTCCTTCGATGTCTCGGGCCTTCAAGTGGGCGAAGGCCTATTGGCTGCGGCGACAAGCCTGCGATGGCAAGAAAGCAGGCGACGCCAAGTGTATGGTGCATGAGTTGATGCCAATGTGGAGGAATAGACGTCGGTCATAGTCGAAAAAGGGTTCGCCCTCACCGCGATCCAGAATAAGAGACGGGCAACGAGGATGGCGCTAAAGTTCGAGAAGTGAAGCGGGGCTATCCCTGGACACCGGCGGCGAGCGATAGAGTGTGTATCCCGGAAGAAGTGTGCCGGCTACTTTGAAATGTTGCTCGCTGGCGGATTCGTGAGTCCAGGAGGAACATGCTTTGATGTGAGCCAATTTGCGTGGCGGGCGTGGGGGTTGATTGGCCGTCGAAAGTAAATCGCCAAAGATGCGGCTCTGCTGGCAAGAACGATGGAGGTCACCCTCAAAATTCTGGAAGCGCGAACTTCGTTAAGAAAGTCAGAGGCATAGCTTCAGATATATCCCACCTGATGCTCGGCCTTCGAAGCTATTTTCTTTCAACTGCACAGCCGCAGAGATGGGGCCGACAGAGAGACAGCTCAGAGGATGTACTACAGCCAGGAACTGCCAGAGTGTGCCTTGGGGTTCGCCTCGGGGGAGAGAGTCTGAGCCACACTGTGGGTACTGTATCGACCACCGACCGGTGAACTTGCCTGGGCTTCGATAATCACCAGACAAGCGTGGAGTCCCAACAGATCTCAGACATCGGGAGTACGTACTCACGCCCAGACGCCAACTACGCATGCGCATCTGGCCCCAGCGGACCAGCATCTTTCCTATGCACGCACCGTGGGGGCAGCTCAAGAGGCCAGTCATCGAGGCGGCGCTTCACGAAACCGCGGTCTGCCCTTTGGAGCGACACGTCGTGCTCGACACCAAGCGAGGACAGCTGGACCAAAGGGCCAGGACCCGTTACCGCGAGTCAGCTAGAAGAAGGCAGATGGCGCGAGCCAACCCCTCCAGTTGCATTAGCCGCACGTTAGCTGTACTTCCCCTTCCACTTGCAGGAGCCCCAGCCCGAATTGAGCTTCAGCCCTAACGTCATCTAGACAATGCTCAAGTGGCATCTCACATTTGTTGCGGGCGGCCTCCAGATGTCCTCCATTGCTGCCCGACTGCAGACTTTTAGCGCTGGGCCTCCTCCGACGCGTAAAGTCCTCCAAATCGAACGATGAAGGAAAGCTCGCAAACCATGCCGGATTGAAGATGAAATCGCGAGTGCTCGACGTTGGCCTGTCAAAAGGCGGGGGAAACCGTGCACACGTTTGACACGCGCTAGTACGATCGCTCCGTGCACGTGCCAAGATTACGTCACTTCCCGCAATCGACGGCCACAGCAACGAATTTCAACAAACAATGCCATTGTGCGGACAAACTACGCAATAAGCCAAGGATGCCTTACCTGGCTGACGATTTGATCAGAGCTCGGCATCACCCAAAAAGACTAATGCAGCAGCACCTTCGACCCGGATATGGGCCGGCCTACCGTATAGCGTACAATATCTGATCGGCATGGCCACTAACGAAGCTCCCGTCGCCTTGCAAGAACCGCCCGTGCCAACGCTGCAGGATGCCCAGCGGTCAGGCAAGGATGTTTCTCCAAGCAAGCTCCAGCCTGCCAGATCGCCTAAGCTCCGCTGGTGCAGCTCCGTCTAGAGCCTCATGGACTGGGTTTTGAGCTGCAGCCTACGCCTCGTCCTGATGCACCGTCCTCCCACCATATCATCCGCATCGCAGCACCCACCGTGCCCTTCCTGAGCCCTCCGTGCGCCCCCCTCGAAGTGCCAATGACTGGTGTTTTGCGCCGCACGACAATCTTCCCGGCCAGCATTAAGCGTCCACGACATGTGTGCCCTTCATGTGCTCGGGTCCCGTTGCCTTGTAGCCTCACAGCCGCATCGAAGCTTGATTCGGCTTACGGCCGTGTCCCCCACTTTTGCTCGCTGCGTGGCATGCCTCCGTCTTAACGGCGACTGGCCCAACTCTATCTCTCCTCATCGGTAGGAGGAATGCATGGAATATGGTAAAGCAGTTACTTGCCGACAGACTGCGACCTTGCTCTGCAGCAATAGCAAGAGAACCCTGCAGTATGATCGCCGCCATGCAGAAACGACAACACCGATTTCTACGGACTCACACGTCCTCGGTCAATCGCGACAAACTCAAAATCAACCGTGAAATGAGCTGGACGAGTCCTCAACCTCTGCACGCGCGTCCCATAGACGCCTTCACGGAGGACTTGATGCCTCATTGCATAAGCGCTCAAGTCCTCCCAGGACCGACTGGCTATGAGCGCTCCAACACATGGCGGTCCTCATCTCCTGTTATTGCCTCCAAACCTAGATCAGCAACATGTCTCACTTTCTCCATGCATGCTTTTCCGGTCACCGCGAGTCCTTCTCGGCGACTAAATTCCGGTGAGTGTAAGCGATGTTGCGAGAAATCGAGATCGGCATACCGGTGAGTAGTAGACGTGTCAACCTCGCAGGTGGGCGAAATTCGTGTGTGGTATGCGGCTCAACTGGGGCTCGGAAGTAATTCCGGATGAAGGTGGGAATGGAAGAATTCCGCCATGTTCACAGCAAGCAGAGGAAGGATCGGTGTTCACTTTCAGAAGCTTTCAAAGTAAGAATACATGACTAACTCCAAACTACCTGCTTGCTAATGCGCTCCAAAAATCGTGTACGGGTACAATGAGACAACGACTGTGCCAGACAGTCTAGATGGAAAGACAAGCACCAGCTGAAGGGGAGAAAGCGTACCAGCCAACAAGGCTGCAGCGAAAATCCTCCAACATTTCGTCGAGTGAGAAATGACACCACAAGCGCTAGGATCGTAGGCTGAGGTGAACCCAATATGACGGCCGAAAGATAGACGCCTGGGGCTGGAACCCCTCAGCCGGCCCCCATGTGCCCTAGGTAAACATTGCATAAATATAAGGAAATCAATTCTCTCCTCATCCTGTATCGTACCGTCGTATTATCCTTCGTCGCGATGTTTCGTTACTTTCCATAATAACCTTGTTGTCCATATTGCCTGTACTCTTCATACAGTTTATCCTTATCGTACACCGCTCCGTCGCTCCTAACGTAACCGACGGCGTGGTAAGGCCCGGAACGCGGGTATTCAGCTTCACCCGGATGAGCACTGCCACTGGGAAGCTGGTACTGATATTGTTCCCGGTCTTGCTGCGCACGGCGGTCTGCGGACGAAGACGAGTGAGGCGGCGGCGATGGTTGGAAGTCGCTCTCGATTGATTGGTAGGAGGAGACGCGCAGATGAGAGGACGAGTGATCTGTCTCAAACTGATGAGGGCCGCTGGAGGCGTGAGGCTGTTGAGCTTGAGGTCTTGACGGGGGCGGTGCACTGTTTTGAGCAGAGCCGTTGGTCACGCCGTTCGGGTACGGGTGGTAAGACCATGGGCGATAGACTTGTGCGTACGTTGGGTCTCTACTTGGATCGTAGCCATGGTTTTGTGTAGTTGAGGCTGATGCGCCTCCTCCCCAGGTAGACTGCGTCTTGTTAGCGGCGAGCTTCAATATAGACAATGAAACTATCTCACGTTTGCGTACGAACTTCCACGAGAACTGCCATTACCGCCGCTTCGGCCTGTCCCGTTCGAGCCATGGCCATAGTGATGCTGAGAGCCGCTCATCTTGTCTTGAGTGGACTAATAGGATACGTAATGACGATACGGAAGGTGTGGCGAATAACTCCTGAACCTGGAGTCGAGGAACGGGCTGGGAAGGCCTGGGTCAGGAGACAGTGAGTGAAGGGTTCGAACAAATACGGGGGCGCGTGATTGGTGGATGAGTCTGCTTGCAGTCACTCAGACAGCGGCGGGAGACTAGTAAGACAGTAGAGAAGATGACCGAAGAATGGATATGGTGGTCGATTTCGGGTGTGAATGGGGAGTCACGCTGTAGTATATGGGCGGGCGACATTTAATACTAGAAGGCTACTATCAGAGGGTCCTTCACCTCGTTCCTCTTGAATCCAGTTTGCCCCAGGCATCCGTGCATGTACGCCCCGTGCCCCCCAAGCATCCGATACGCCTCCAGCAGGGGCATATGTCGCGCAGAACTCAGTTTGCAATCCCCCAGAGATTGTCCAGTCGAACCGTTTGGTTTCTGAGTCACGGTAGGCACGGACAGGGTTCCTGCGGGAACGCGATAGGGCTGTAGGGTAGTTCTCGAGGAAAGGTCCGGCCCTTTTCGGCTGCGTCAGTCCAATGAGAAGCCGAATGGTGGCAACCGGGTAGGGGAGTCCTGTGCGCATTTGCGTAGTCCAAGGAGAAAGCGAGAAGGCGCAAGTGATCTTGGAAGCTGGGCAAGCTAGCTTAACGGGCACGGTGACCACACCGCTGCTGCTGCCGGACATAACGCACGCGGATATGGCAGAGTTCGCCCTCTGTGCCCGCGCAAATATTGAGAATGCCGAGTCACCTTGATGCATGATGCAAGACAGGGCCGTAGCAGGGCCGTGGCAGAGCCTCCACTATACCGACACACTGGCACACGCTAAGCCACTCAGGCCGCTGTCTACCCAGTCAGACCGTCGCCTAAAGGCTAAACGGACGACAGAGTAACCGATGGCCCAACGAGGCAGACCCAGTCGCTGATGGTTCCCGTCCGTGCCTGGTGAAACGGTGGCTAACGAACACGAGCAGCCAATGATATGGACGAAGGACGGTGGGATGTCTACCCGCAAACAAGTGCGTGGTGGAAACACGTATGCCTCCATTTCTATGGCTGAAGCAACGGGTGGCCAGGATGTTGGGTTGCGTGAGATGGCCTCCATAAGGCCGTTGCGCTATATCAGCTGGACAAGTTACTATGTGGGTACGTGGTGAGCAAAAGCGGCGATCCTGCCCTCGCCGCGGAGGAAGACGCCGGCAGCCTTCTCCAGACCGGCCCGTATTAATTCGCCTAAGAATAGTTTCCGTGAGCTTGTTCGATATTCCAAGATGTGATTCGCGGCCGATGCCACACCCATGATCTGGAATCCTAGAGCCACATCCGCAATTCGTCACGGTAGGGCTCGATCTGTGGAACGCTGAAGCCCAAGCACCAGGGCATTGTATTGGAGGCATCCAGCAATGGTATACCCTTGACGTATGCAAGTCAACGTCCCGTATCGTGTCTGAGCTTATGGGTGGCTCTACACCTTATAGGCTCTCCTCCAGGGCCATAAGCCAATGGGCCAAAGGTCGAGTCAGCTTATTGGAAACCGTGGAAACGTCTCGGTGCGTTCGTCATTTCGAGCCGATGCGTCCGAAAACTAGAATTTGTTAGCACCAACAGCTTGGAAGAGTATGTTGTAAACTACCTTACGGAAGACCTCGGGAGGGAAGGTGGGAGAGACGATAGCGGCGCTCGCTGAGGGCTTCCAAAAACATGCTTTCACTTCACACCGCGCATCGCTTCCAGTGCTATGTCCTATTCGGCCAATAAGTAAAGCAGGTATTCTCTCCGGAACTCCCGTCTGGATTGGCTGTCGCGTGGGATGGCAGGGCCGTGTGGCTCCCCACTGTACGAGCTGAGAGGGTTATAACAGGGTATGTGGAAAATAAAGCGGCGATATTCTGCCCTACCATCGAACTAGTTGCCAGTAGCCCAGTCGGCTCCTGTACTCCAGACGTTGAGCCGCATTGACCAGATTGTAGGGCTTCGCTTCCAATACCGCGGGCTGGCTAGTAAGCTGGAGGCATGCCTCCCGCCTATCTTTGCCGACGTCAGTGCCTGAGATGGAGCTCCTTGCATGCAGCATGAGCCGTACGTCTGCGCAGAGCCATGATGCGATGTTCCCTTCCTTCATGTAATCTTACTCGTCTTGATCCGAGCACTGATTTCCGCCAAGTTTGCCATAGCGCGCCGTCACTCTCATGATGCAGCCTAAAGCCGCCTTGTCCCATAACCGCAGTCTGCGGGTAAGGCTATACGGGCACGGTTCAACTCGCTAGAGTTACGTCTATTCGAGCACACTCTCGTTATGTCCAAGCTCGTGGGCGGCACTAGATCTCGTACGGGTGATCGTCGGGTGGGCTGAGAGGGTATACGTGTGTGACATAATCAATCGTATCGAGCTGGAGTATCTGGTGGTATCTGGCATCAATCAGTGTGAATTTCAGGACGAGGTAGAGCCTGCAATAGAACTTACTAGCTTTCAGATCCTTCTCCGTCTATACATCATTAGTTCCTTCATCTTCCCATGCTTTCGGTGAAATTCAACATCGTGTCATCGCTAAGACAGTGATAGGCGACATCTAGGAGATTCCGACTGTACTTCCGAGGGGTTCGCGCTCGGCCATGCTACTGTGCGTGTGAGGCGTGTCTACGTGGCAGTTGGGCATGGGAGGTCTACAAGAGGGCGAACGTGGTAAAAATGCATGTTTGGCTGACGAACTCGTCTCCCGCCAATCCATGTATATCGACGGTCGTCGTGAGGTGATAGAAACGCGCTTCAGACACGTATCGCGCGACAGGACACCCGCTAGCTTAACCCCGCCTAACACCGCCCTCGAGTGATCCCATCGCAACACCAGAAACTCCCATATCGTCGCGCAAGATCACCCAACATGGCCAACCTCGACACGCTCCCACCGGAGATTCTCTTCACCATACTCTCCTACACAGAACCCAACCTCAACCCTACGCTCTCCACCTACCCGCTCAACACGCTCGCGGCAACAAACAAGCACCTCAACGCTATTGTCGAAGAATACGCGCGCAACCTCCTCAAACGCCATGCCGACATCGTCTTACCAAAGAACACGCGCATCTACACGTGCCGCCGAAAATGGCTAGGCGACATGTGTTACTTCTGCAAGAAGAAGACACAGCGGAAAGCGTGTCTGTACAAGAGCGTGGCATGTTGCCTGGCATGTGACAAGAAGGAGTATGAGAAGATGGTATGTACGCCCCGGGATCGGAAACGCTTCTTCATGTATGTGTGATAGTGCTGATACAAAGACTAGACAATGACACAAGCCATGCAATCCACCCAACTCTCCAAGCTCGACCTGTTCACCCCGTCGCCATTACACCTCGATCTCCCTCCTTTGGTAACAGCACCATACCCCATCATGGGCGCCGCATGCATCATGCTCTCCGCCCCCGACGTCCGCGCCCGCGCCGCATACATACGATCCCAGCTCGGCGATGCAGCGCGCGACGAAAGCTATATGCGCAATCGCCGCGCGAAACACGACCGTATTGTTAAACATTTGGGGATCACGTATGAGCCCACTGTAGGGTGGTATGTGTGTTCGGACCCGTCGCGCAATAGGGATGGGGAGGTGCTGGGGAAGGAGAAGGAAAAGAAGAAGACGCCGGGGAGTATGCGCTCAGAAGGGGGTAGGAGAGCGTATGCGGAGAAGGCGTTGGAGGAGGAGTGGAGGGCGTTGGGGATGGGTGGGTTGGAAGCGCGGGATATGGATTATATGGCGTGTGTAAGAGGGCGGCGAGGAAGAAGGAAGGAGAGAGAGATCGTGATTCTAGACTAGCGGGTTGGAGGAGGGATAGTAGAAGATGCAATGTGCGCATTAGTTGCTTAGTATACATCTCCTGCTTTGCACGTGTGCGCGCTGTTTACCTGCAGTTGTAGCGCTTATACTCTCTTCCTCTGCAGAAGAAGACTATTTAAGTAAGGTTAAGAGAGATGTAAGAGATTAATACATAAAGTCGCGCATGTCTTTGCTTAGGATGTATGCTATAATATCTACTTTAGAGCTTAATAGCGAGGAACGCTAAGGCCTTAGAAGGTTGTATTAACAAAGCCTTTAGAATGTGTTGTAGCCAAAGGTAATGTAAAATGCATAAGGTAGAAGATGTAAAGGCAAGAAGAGAAGAAGTTACGAAGTTACAAAGTCAAGAAGTTAAACAAGTAAGATGTCACGAAGTCAAGAAGGAAACAAGAAGGAAACAAGATGAAATGGCAAAATTGGTTGATTTGAGGACCCAAGAATGCCAGCTAAGCTAAACCACCACCACCGTTGAAACCCTGAAGTTGAAACCCATACAAGAAGTCCATGTCCCATCCAGCCAACCCATAATCCAAACACCACCAAGTCCTTGCACCATCCAGCCACCACCATCAAGTCCATCAAGTCCAACCATCCACCAAACCAGGGCTCACCAGCAGCGATGTCAAGAACAGTGCTCGTCGAACATGCCGACACTCCACTATCGTCACCAGAATTGACCTGAACTTCCGAAGAAGCCGCCATCTGGTTCAGATAAGATGATCAACCATCCTGGGGTCCGAAGACACCCAAGAGAACAACAAGAGGCCCAGTGTAGCGCAAGCGCCATTGACCGTCTATCCTCCAACCTTGTTGTCTCGAGGCACTCTCGAGATGGCATCAACATCCAATGTGAAAGTGTCCAACAGTGACAGTGACTGAACTCAACACCACCGATCCTCCGCTCTTGCCAGTCCTTCTGATCCAAACCGCTACCAACTCAAGGGCCAACCATGCAGCCTGGCCTGCATCCCTGTGCCACAACTTGACTTTCGCGACGCGCATACGATCAGGAGTGGCGTGAGACTGTCGACAGTCAAAGGAGAATCGAGCCGGTGCCAGAGAGGTTGGTGCCTGTGCCGCGGTGCCGTCGGTAGTGGTGCATGTCGATGAGTAGAGGCAATGAGCCGATGTACTAAGACGATGCGGGTTCGATGTGGTAGTGGGGTAGACCGAAGGTGACATGGGTGTCAAGATAGTTGAAGGTCGAATCGAAGCGAGGTAGGTAAGTTGGACCGAGGCGGGTAGGTGTGAGGCATGCGAGGCGGTGATGTTGAAGGCGAGGCTGAAAGTTGGAAGTGAAGTGAAGTCATGTTGACTGTCGACAGTCGAGTGAGGGAGGGTTGATGTTGTTGTTACTCATGGTTATTGTTGATGGATGATGTCATACACCATGAGTAAAGGCCGATGTCTGAAAATGTTAGCCAAGACCGAAGTGAAGTGAAGGAAGGGGAAGGAAGTAGTTACTTGGAAGGATGCGGCCATGTCACTGAAGTTTGTTGACGATAGTAAACTTGAGTTGTTGGAGAAGTGAGCGAGTGGGGAGTAAGAGGGAGAGAGGCGGGGGAATGGGGGGTTTATATAGACAGAGGGTGAGCCGGCAGATCACCGGCAGTCGGCGCTAGCGCGTCTGAATACCAGGTGACTGACGTAGTCTGTGAGCATATTGTTGCCTGTAGAACGTTCCAGGCGTGTAATATGGCCTGATCTGGTGAGGTGAAGGCGCAAGTGAAGGCGGCTTTGCGAGCGCGAAGTCAACAAGAAGCACGGACCAAAGGCGCGCATTACGACGACGACGTCCTGATTGGCTTACGAAGTGAGAGCAGCGGCAAAACGGTAAAGGAAGCTTCTGTGAATCGACAGTGACGGGGAGTAGAATTGAGGGTGCGTAGCGTTTGCGAGCCTTGTGACGTACCATCAGTGACGTCGAATGCGAACAATGGAATGAGAAAAACTGGACACGTGCATGACGATGGACCTTTTGCCGTGATGAGGAAAGGAAGAGACGTGAAGTGAAGCATTGAGTGTATGGCGAACGGAAAAGACAGTGACGCCCGTTGGCGATAAGAACAAGCCACCCAGAAGATGCAACTGAGACGATAAATGAGACGCCTGCTAGTTAAAGGATCCTCACTATGGAGTCTTGAGGTGAGTGAAAGACTCTAGACAATTATGGGGTGTATAGACTGACAAGGTTCCTGAATTGTGATGGGCTGGAGGCTTTTAAGGGTGTGAGGAAGTTTAGTAAGAGATTGTTGGTGTGATTTAGGGATGAGTGAACGGGTTGGAGGGAGTTACGACATTATGATGATGGACATGATTTCCTACGCCATGTATTAACGATATACTTTGCTTTCTTTGCTTTCTCTATTTCTTGTGTGCTACATGTAGACTGAGTAATCGAGGGATCATATGTTGAACTGGAATAGTAGTACATTGCAAAACCACCAATTCTGGTTGCTCACGCTGTGTTCTACAGCGAACCAAAACCAATGAGTCCAGGAGAACGCCGCCACAAGTCGACCGAAACAACAGAAGGAAACGCTCATATACAAGAGTACCAACATATATGTACCAATAAACAATGAACAACACCATCCATCGCTACCGTCAAATACCCGTGAGGCCTCCAGAGACGGCGGCAGATTGTACAAGGCAAGGTAAAGACATAGTTGGGAAATAATTACTCCACATATGGGCCGCCTGCATCATCATGATGATGATAACTATGCGCCAGTCCACCGCTGCGCATCTGGGTGGGGTACTCGGTTGAAAGCATCCTCGATCGGATAGAGGTATCATCGAATACGTGCTGCCCACGCAAGCTTGTCGCGCTGTCGGTGCGAGCCAGTCGCGAACAGAGTTGCGCCTCTCTTCCGAAAGGATCTTCGCTATCGACTATTGACGCGCTGAGACATCTTAACCCTAGCTGTCTTTGATGCCGCCTAAGCTGCTTCATATCTGCAAAGAGCTCTTTACAGTCTGGACATTCGTGGATTGTGTGATTACGATGTACGGCTCTGGCGTGGGCTTTGAGAGCAACGGGGCGAGCTTCGAGAGGGCAGTAAGGACATGTCCGTTTCGAGTCAAGATTGCAGCTACTACTGCTCTCTAGGTCGCTATCATATGCATGCAACAGCGATTCGTTGTCCATGTCTTGGTAATGCTCCGAATCGATAGTGGTTTCGTTCTCGAGGAATGCTGCACCCGCCATATTGGGGTATGGCAGTAACAGTGTGCCAAACACGATATTGGAGTCGTAACCGTTCCTTATCCAAGTATGGCGGTGTTCCGGTGGGTATCCAAGCGTGTAGGTCCAAAGGCGTGTCCAAACAGGACGTTTAGCGACGGTGTGACCATGCACGGTTTCGATACTGATGCTTCTCAGTTCTTCTCCCAACTGCTTCGCTGTCGGACGCTCGTGAGGATTTGGGTCCAGAACACCTCCGTAGACAAGGAGGTCAACGGCAGCCCGTAGCTTGGCATTGTCTTTCGTATACTGCGATAGCCTCTCTAGATACTCTCTGATCGGAGGGTTGAGAGAGAACATGAGCTGATGTGTCGACACTTCCAGGTGCCAGAAAGACATTCTTCGTCCTGGTACGTCAGAGCGAAGCTTCTGGTGCAGTCGTCTTACTTCCTTTGCGCCTTCTACAGTCCAGATAAGGAATTCCAGAAACACACAGCCTAGACTCCAGATATCAGAGGTCCGGCGATCGGGACAGACGCTTGTAGGTAACTCGCACTCCGGAGCAGCATAAGTGCCATATGAGTAATCGACACAATGAAGTCGGGTTTCTTCACAAAGAGCCTTACGGATGCTTGGTCGTCTTTGACCTAGGGAGCGCAGTTCGGAACGGCCGAAATCAGCAATTTTCAGGGTTCCCAACGGAGGTATCCCGTTTGCCTCAGCGTCGCCGTCGTCGTACCACAAGATGTTGCTGGGTTTTATGTCGCCATGTCTCCCAAACAATTTCTTATGCTCATCCCCGGTGTGGAGGTATTGTAGTGCTTTAGCCAACCCCTGTATCTGCTTCACTACCCATGTCGCTGTAAGCTCAAGGCTGGAGGCACGGATATCACGCTCCATGAGTTGATCCATGTTGCCGTTCGCTAGTGGGAAGACGAGTGCGTAGCTGTCCAAGGTGCAATATGAGGTCAACAACTCGACGATATGCGGATCGTTGTATGTCTGCAGTTGATTGAGAATTCGCTCTTCATTTAGCCATTGAACCACGGTGGTGGTGCTCTTTGATACCTTCTTGATCGCGATCTCGATCTTTCCCTTTGCATCCGCACACCAAGAGGTCGCGCGGTATACAGATGCGAGCGTGCCTTTTGTAAGCGGCTCGAGGAACTCAAGCCGCTCGTTGAAGGGCACGATGTTGGTTCGATGGAGGTCGATTTGTGAGCATGCCACCGTCAAGGTTAGATGAATGTCGAGGACAACTGCTAGATTCTGCAGGCCGTTGGAATACCCCGTAAACGGAAACCGACGTCGGAGCTCAGAACGCCGAGTAAATCGGCTAGAAGAGGTGACGTTCAATGCAGACAACAGTTGAGTGATGATTGCTTTGATAATCGAAGAGTTGGAAGTCATGCCGTCGGGACCGGAATTCAGAAGCGGAGTGATGACGCAGATGTCATAGCGAGAATGTCGGCACGTTCGACACGATCGTAAGGTCGTGTTGTAGGGCGCGCTGAGTTCCTCCAGAATCTGTGGGAGTACTGCTGACGCAAAGTCGTAGAAGGGCTTGGGGTGGGGTGTGAAGCGATATTCATCTACGCTGAGGTTCTCGGCTCGAAACCGCTCCCGAAAGGCATGCGTCACTGTCAACCACTTCCTGATAGACTGGTTTTCGTATTTGTCAGACTTTCAGTTCGTTAGACACAGTTATACAAATGTCGTCTGATGTGGACTTACAAAGAGCTGTGCCAGCTTGTCATCCCAAATGTCAAGCAGGTTAGTTCGTGCCGTGGAAGACCTGATCCAATGGGCTAGTCGCTCCCATTGGCGAGAGTTGCAAATATCTTGCACAAGATCGGTGCATGCGATGATAGCTTCTTCAGCTTGGCAGAAATGCTTAGTGGCAACGTAATGAAGTGCTACTCGAGACAACAGATGTAGGGGTTCTGGCAAACGGACGTTGGCGGTCCCGAAGAATGCCTTCATCTGACGGATTGTTGTGTACAGGGGCACAACGTAGGCATAGCCTTGCGAGTTTGTGGCCACGACATGACCATATGCCAGGGAAGTTTGCGCATCAACGACAAGAGATCCTGAGTCGCCGGCTACGATACCTATGTCATGGCGTCAGATGATGAGGAAAGCCGCCACGAAGGGGGTACTTACCATCGGATTCGTCGATCGCCACAATATGTACGTTGCAGTGTCCGCGTCCGCTTAGACCGGAAATGTTGGCGAACCCTGGGAGGAGCTTGCCCTGCTTTGTCGAGGAAGAGGTGAGTATATGGACGGACCTCTCCACTATAGGCTCGGTATCGTCTTTGGATGGCTCACTCGCAAAATCGACTATGTGTCGGAGCTTAGGAGCTTCCTGCTTCGGAGATCCCTGCACAGAGACTTGCTGCTCCACAGAGTACAAGTTCGGCAGCTGTTGCTCAGGCTTCTGAATGAGTGCAACCGCCCAATCGCCGTCCGCGTTGTCGTCCTGTAGGTCATCTGGGCCCGGAAACAAAACCGTGACACCTTCATCCCTTGGATCGTGAGTGCCTTCTCGTGGCGAAGGAGAGAGACTATCGGGTGGTGTTGTATTACTGTTAAGCATATCCTTATCGGATATGATGTCTTTGGCTGAGGCATAACCACCGTCGCTTTCCTCGTAGTCGCTGTCGTTGTCTTCATCTTCCTCCCAAGCGATGCCCTCGTCTTTGTCTTCGTCCATCTGTAGCAACTCAGCGAGCAACTGCTCCTGAGACTTGGCAGCGTTTTTCCGAGTGAGAAGATGTGCAGGACCAAGAGCATAAAGATCGCCCTTGACCTCGAGGAGACAGGCTACCGTTGCGTCACCTGAAGGTGGTGTCTTGATATCCTGGATCGACGACATGCGCGTACCACATAAAGAAAGAGACTGCTCAGGCCCATTCAAAGTGACAGTGCTCTTGCACCATCTGAGTTCGAAGGCAATATCGTCTCTACCACAATAGTAGACCGCAAATGCCAGACCAGGGGTGACACCAGCAGCGTACTGGTTCTTCATATTGCGACTTTGCAGTACTTTCTTTACTCGGCTGAGTATTCGGTTTGGGCACTCCACTACGATTGCAGGCTCCGGCGGTGCACCTATGGTACTACACATGGCGAATCTGGACTTTACTAGTGAAGCGTAATCGGAAAGTCTCATCGTCTTCAAAGTCATCGTTTTCCAAGTGTGCTTCGTCTTGTACATGGCATCTCCGAAGTTGCTCATGACATGTTGAGCAGCAACGTAGTATGGAGGGCTGCGCGGAAAGTGCTCGTACTCATGTATAGTCGGCTGGAGTTGACATCCCAGAAGTGGTTTGGGATCTCTGAGTGGGTCGGCTGGTTGTGTATTGACGGGTTGATTGAGGGTCGGAGTAGAGGGCGTGTTCGTCGATGAATGCGTAGTCGCAGGTGTGGGATCAGCTCGAGAGCCAGCTGTGTACGGAGCTCGACTCGTACTCGGTATATGAGAAGCGCGCGCGTTCGACATTATTGTCGTATCCGATGGAGAGCGCCTTTATTCGTCAGCGAAGCCTTCTTTAGCTTGTGGGAGCATTTACCGAGACTGCCCATGCTGCCCAGAAGCCGACTTAGATGTCGTGGGAGGTGAGCCTGGTGGTGGTGGGGTCAATGTAGCCATTCTCACATCTATGAGAGCTCCAGCGTGAGGGGACAGTCAATGTCTTTTCCCTGGATCTTGTGTGGTTTAGAAAAGGTCGCCCGTGGTTCACGAGGGAAGTGATGTGGGAAAAGGGTTGGGGAACGAGGGAGCTACGATTTGAGAGGATTCAAGAAAAGCCACGCCAGCGAGCGAAAGCAGGAAAGTGGCGCACATGAGATGGCGCAGCTCGTCGTCGCAACCCAGTGTGGCGGCAGGCTCGAGTCCTGTGACGTTGGGAGGACGTCGCAGGGATCACGCATCAGCTGAAGAGGCCGCATATGGTGGCGTCCACACAGCCACTAGCAAGGCAGCGGAGGACCCAAATACGCCATGAGCTGGCGAGAAGGGGGACCGCAGGCCATGAATGTCGACAGTATAAGGCGGATAACACTGACGCAGTTTGGTAGCAGCATACCAAGCTATCATGGAGCCGCCAACACAAGCCGAAAAGAGAGACATTGCGGAAAGCTTCCTCAGTGACGAGGCTGCGAAGGAACCGGAGAAGCATGAGGTGTACTTCAAACACTACGAAGCGTTGACCAGAGGATCGCCCGGCGATTACGCAGTAAGGATTGGGACACCGATGTATTCCAGTCACGCGGAGGTGATATCGTTCTTCAACAAGCTTATCAGCAACGTAATGCAGACCAAGGCAGATTTCGACAGCCTTTTCGCAAACATTCTGGCCCCCGAAGCGCGCGACTACGCAATACAAGCCTTGGTGAAAGCGTCACTGATGATCGACTGCGCCTCGAAGCAAAACAGTCGCAAGGTGGGCGATTACGTGCCTCGGACATGGGGGGAGAAGCAGTCCTTCGCCAACTTTGTTGAGCGCTGCTTTCCTTCATCGATCCAAAGCCGAAAGATCCGCCAGGAATCCCAGGATGCACTGGCACAGCGAGGCAGGCTGAAAGCTTGGAAGTTGAAAGAGCGATACAAAGTAAGGCTGCGACCGACCAACAACCTAGCCGAACATCTCGTATTCGATCCGGAGCGTCGCATCCTTCATGTCTTCCGTCAGGTTGGTTTCCTGAAAGCGCATCTCTACCGCTCGCGTGATGAGGATATTGATATCGGATTTCGGAAGAGTCTGGAGAAGTAGCTCACCCCGATGCATACCTTGTCGTTCCAAGCTCACATTCCGCAGGGGAACGTTGCCACCACAGCTGCTGTTGGAGGTCCTGGACTCCATACAGTTCCTTCTGTTCCCGAACGATGGACGCTCGTTTAAGTCGCTCGAGAAATTCACCGAGAAATACGGTTTCGATCCCAAAGCGACGTATTTTGAGAGGCATATTCGTACATTGCCAGATGATTTCGAGTACAAGTATCTGGGAGATCGCTTAGCGACGTTGTTGAGGATAGTGAACCATCCGCCGCCAGCAAACAGCATCGTCGCATGGTTCGAGAGGCACACGTCGGAACGAAATGCTCTGACTGTGGCTATCCTAGGCCTGTTCCTGACAGCCCTACTCGGGTTTCTGAGTGTGTATATCCGTAACCTTGTCATCAAATGACCATGGTTTATAACTAACATTTGCTAGGCCTGCTTGTCGGTACTGTCGCTGTAGTCTACAGCATACTGCAGTACAACGTCGCTGTAAAGGCTTTGCAGTCTTCGCCGATGTCATCGTCGACATAATTGTTCTGCGTATACATTGTGTGATTCCATCGTCGCGGGTCGTGTGATAGAGCTGTTCGCGGTCGGTTGTAGGTTTGGATGGGCAGGAGCGGGTCCGATGACGTGAAGGGGAGCAGCGCGAGCGCTATGACGTGACGACCTTGTTGGTTTCGCAAACGCAGATGCTGCGACGTTGCTGTAAGAATGTTAGGATCTCGAGGTGACGTGAGGTCGTCAGGTGCGATGCAGGCCCTGGGGACGTTCAGTAAGGGGAGGCGGGGCGGGAGGGCTAATACACTGTCCGCGCCGCACGGCAGGCACGACCTCGGTAGCACGCATCTTTCAGAACTACTTTTGTCCAGATCGACTGTCACTTATCAACGGGCTGTGCTGCCTGGGGTGATCATGCGATAATACGATAATACGTTTACATCCTGATTGCAATCGAACTGAAATTTTGTTCAGGAAGTCTATATGCAAGAACGAGAGAGAAAATAGTTGAACACAAGGAGACTGCGGCTTGGGCTTCCCCCACTGTTATAGCCTTTGCATGGTATCTCTGATGCCGCCGATTCATCCCCCTCCTCTCGTATCCATACCGCAAACGCCCTAAGCCTATGAGAAACTCCATGTTATGAATCTTGAGCCCATCCTCCAGCGTCGCCGTCCATGCGGTCGAAACCGGTATCCATATAAACACCCTTCACAACGCCATTTGTTATGTATGCTCAAACGCCATGTCGTCTGTCGTAGGCCATTAAGCTCAAGCCTGCTCATTGATATGACCATTCGTGGTAGTCATAACAGGAACATGGACCTTGACCGTAGAAATATGATCCACCTCATCCGTCAATTCCGCTTCCGTCGTCTGCCCCTCGGGTATCATCTTGTGTTCCAGCGTCCACCCCGCTCTTCTTGCCAATTCCGCGACCACGACGTCGCAATCGCCAAGCAGGTTGATATCGAAATTGATGTGGTGGATCGGATCGCGCGAGATGTAGATCTGCGGTACGTCGCGGGGGAGGAAGTTCGGGATTTCGGACACGGGCGCGACTTTCATGGAGGTGCCCATGACGATGACAAGGTCGACTTTGTCCTTGTCCACGTCTTTGAGGCGGTCAAAGAAATCGTTGGGCAGGGCTTCACCGAAGAAGGTGATGTCGGGTTTCATGATGCCGGGCTGCGGGATGTCGAAGGCGCCGTCGGATTCCGAGTCTTCGTCGCTCGAGCGCTTCTTGCGGGCGCCGTTGCCGTTGGAGGTCCGCTTGCGCTTCTTGCTGGGCTGGGCAGCGATTTCGTCTTTGCAGCGCTTGCACTCGGCGGGCTTTTGCGCGCGCACACAGTCGAAGATGTCTTCGCCGGGGACCTTGAACTTGCACTTCCGACATGTTGCCGTCGCCCAGGAGCCGTGGCACTGGATGAGCTTCTCCTTGCGTATGCCCGCGTGCGCCTCCACATTGTCAATGTTCTGTGTGTAGTTGGTGAGCAGCTTCTCCTTGTCCTGCAGCAGGCGGATGAACTCGTGCGTGGGCGTCCACTTTTCGAGATCGGGTATGATGTCGCCGGCGAGCGCGTAGAAGGTGCGGGGGTTCTCGTCGAAGTTGTGGATGTCAAAGACCTCCTCGGGCTCGTCGTAGCCCATCTCGCGTAGCCGCGAGTAGAAACCCGTGTTCTTGGAGCGGAAATCGGGTATGCCAAGACTCGTCGATATGCCGGCGCCCGTGATGACCATGATGTTCTTACGTTCACGCAGCAGTTTCGCAGCGTCGTCGATGGTCTTGTACTGGGCCAGCCGCGGCCGCTTGTTCAGCTCGCGGTTGATGGCCAGCCCCAGCAGCTGGTAAAAGCTCTCGTCGGGCGCTTCTTCGAGAAACTTGGGAATCTTGACGCCAAAGGCAGTGCACAGCTTGCGCGCCGTCATCTTCTCGCTCGTAATGTTCTCCATGACGAATGCGCTCGCGCCAATCTCATGGAGCCGCTGGCGCAAGCGGCGGGCCTCGTCGGCGGTGCACGTGTCTACGCCTATGGGGTGTCAATGGTGGTGGAAGTGGAAGGCGCATGCTGGCCAGACTCACCATCGTCCGAGTACTCAAAGGCTTCCACTTCGTCTAGAATCTCCTCGTACAGGGAAGCCTGGTCCCACGCGCCGCCATCTTCCTCATCCTGATCGGGCGCAGGCGCGGGCGCGTCCTCGTTTCGGGGCTTGGTTGCGCCTCCCGCTCCTGGGTCGGCCTTGATAGCGCCAGCGGGGGGCGGAGCGGGGTGCTGGGCGACGGCGGGTCCCTCGTCGGGATGGGCAGCCATGGTGTTGTCTCCCGCGCTTCTCGCTGTCGGCCAGTGTTACGAGTCTCAGACAGAGCGAAAGGTGGTCCGTCGGGTAAGTTGATGATACATGACGCTAGGCGATAAGGGGCCGGGCGGAGATGGCCGCATCGGTTTGCTAGCCTGCTATCCACCCGGACTACTTCGGTGCACATGCACTACGACTTGTCGTCTTCTTCTTCGCCAATCTCAGCATATATCAGTATGCAGTATCGAAAATATGTGCATGGGCTGCACACTGCTACACAGCTGCCCGGGATTCTCGACCCATAGACGAATCACAGCAGCAGCAATGCAGCTTTCTGCACACTTCTCCCCTCGTTGGTGGGAAGCTCCGCTGTCCTGCATGCTTCTACTCGTCACTTTTTGACCTTTGTCCTGTATAAGGTTCACGGCCTGTTCTATAAGCAAGGTGAGGAGTCTGCTCGTTTCCATTCTGTCGCTCTTTTTTTCTCCTCTTCATGGCCTCAATTACCACAGTCGCCTCGGGGCTGGTCCCTTCTTCGCTTCCTACTACTGGACGGTTGCTCGTTGACAGTCACGAGAGTCTTGTACCACCACATCCAATTCTAGCCTCGCCTAAAATTCGTCACCGCGGGGCAGTCGCATTGCCCAATCCATTGCAATACAGCAACGTCATACCTTCATCTTCCCACGTCAAGTTGAGCAAGTTGGAAACCCTGCCTGTCGAGATCGTGGACCAGATACTGTCCTACCTCATTCACCCGTGCTGTCGGCTGCCAGGTCTCACTGAGACTCAGAGTAGATACGACGTGTCAGAGAAGCAGAAGCGGAGCATCAAGGACGAAGAAGATTTGACCCAAGGTGCGGACAGTCATCGCTGGGCTGCCGATATCTTCTCTCTTCATGTACTTCCACATCCTTTCAATGCTCTGTCGCGCACATCCAGACGATGTAATGAGTTCGTGGAGGGGTACTGCTCGCATCTTGTTCGACAATGCAACATATTCAATCTGCCATTCGCTCAGCTGGACAGGTACGGTGCCGTCCATCCAGATATGAGCCATATTGTATATCGTCGACTATGGCTGCAGCACGCTCCACGGAGGTGTATCTATTGCTTTGCAGCATTGGACACCTACCCTTTTCCACTTGTCAAACGTATCATTACGGCTTGTGAAGGATGCTTCTACCGTCAGACCTTGGTGCGTTCATCCCATTAATCCTCTCCACTTTTGAGAGCATGAACTGACAAATATGCATAGACAGTCGACGAAGTACAGATGCAATACCACATCTCCGCCGCAACTGTTCTCGCCTCCCGCCACATCAGAGGCAACCCCGGCTCAGTATGGGTCTTGCGCGTCGACGTGGAAGCGCTGGCCCTACAACTCTACCGTACTCGAGAGTTCCACAATGCCCGCAAGGAGCAGTTTGGCAAACCGTGCTCCATCTGTGCTATCACTAGGTTCAGACCGGAGCACCATATCGGCAAGCCGCGGCCAACACAAAAGACGGCTGTTCGCTTGATCGCGAAGAAGCGGTCCACGAGACGTTCAACGCGATCTTCATGAATATAGGGCAATCTCATAGACTGTACTTCAGCCAATATCTTTCTTTTACCGCAACAACAGCAAACACTTTTACTGGAAACAAATTTCTCCTTACGCACACATGTCCCGTTTCCTTTTATGATGCTTCAAGCACCATACACCCTGATTTTCTTCCGCCTTCCAGACCCCGAGAACACGGTGGGGTCAGTACACCTTTTGTCCCCTAACACGCACACTGTAGATCTCTCCATCTACCGATCTCCTATGGGCCCTACACAATACATGAATGGGTCATGTACATTGGGTTCTTTTGTAACAGACTACTGTGTCAAGATTGCATACATCTTCGGAATGGCTGTTCCTTATGCTTTGTGTCAGCATCCTACTAATGTACGCCTCGCTTGCCGCTTCGAATACATTGGCAACTATTTACTTTCCCTGACATGCCTTGCTGGTTCTTATCGTAGTGCAAACGTATTTGAATGTCTGCATCCTATGCGCTCTCGCGCGTAGGTGCCTGTTCATGCTCCTGCGCAAAACTTCCCCGTACACGCCAGTCTCAGATGTAGTCTAATTAAATCAGAGACGCAGAGTAACCCAAATATACTCTGAAGATTCAATGATGATGTCTGCGCGACAATAAATGGCCGCTCACATGTCAACGCGCCAACCCCTGCGTCATAGGCCCGCGCAACGCGTCTTGCCGAAACCCCACGCGACAAAAGTTCGGCCCGCATCTTTCGCGCAGCCCCAACACCACCCACCACTCCTTCACACCCACTCTCGCGCGCGCTCCCCTCCTACTACCTCACGATGCTCGACATCCACCGCCCCTCCTCCGCCGCCGACGCAAAAATCTTCTTCTCCCACAGCCTCCTCCCCAGCTACATCGACCCGCAAAATGTGTCAACAAAAAAGAAACCCTTCTCCGCCTTCGCCGCGCAAAAATACAGCCACACGCTCTCCCTCATCTTGCCCGAGGAAATGTACCACCTTATACAGGCCGAGATGACCCGCGACGACAGCCCCGCCCGCACCTACTACGCCCGCGTCCACATGAAGCTCTCCGAAATCCTCGAAGCCGACTTCCTGAACACGTATATCAAACAAGGCAATATCATGATGCTGAGCGAAGGAAGACCGCTGTTAGACGACCGGTTTGAATTGTATAATGGTGTTTTGCGCATGGAGCTTACGCGGCCGACGTACGAGCGCTGCGGCCTGCAGGGTGTACCCGTGGAAGACGGGGGCAGGAAACACCAGAAACAGCGGTGGGTTGTTGAGTATAATTTACGTGAGAGCAGTATGAAGCATGGGAAGAAAGGGTTTGGGAGGTTGGAGTGGGCGGCGAGGAATGTGCTGGATAGGAGTTTGACGTGGTTGTTTTATAATGCGAGTCCAACTAGTAAGGAAGCGCTGGGTGAGGGCAGGGAATTGATTGAGAAGCACGCGCCGAGAGTGTGTGATATTTTGCCTGAAGAGAGGAGGTTGGGTGGGGTGATGGTACCGAGGGTGAGCACTGCGGGGCTTAAGGATGTTTATGATGAGGATGAGGCGATGGGGCTGCTTGAGTGGATTCACATGCTTCAGTTGGAATCACCAAGGGTCGAGGCGGGCGATGATATAAACCCGCATCTGTCGCGCTACGAAGTGCCTGATCTAGGGAAGGGTACTGGCGAGAGAAATATGGTTTTGGTTAGGTGGAGGGGCTTTATGGGACCGGCGTTTATGCGCGATCTTTTTCTGATGGTGAGGAAGGAGGGGTTCAAGAAAAGAGAGAAGAAGGTGAATGGGACGCAAGATACGGATGTGGATATGGATATGGAGAGAGGAGATGGGGTGGACGGCGAAGAGGCAGACTGGTTCGCGATGAGCGCGCAGGCTTTTGGGGGAAAGAATGCTTGGACGGTGATGCAGTTTGAAGGCCGAGAGACGCTGGTTTGGGAGATGGAGAGTTGATTTGGGATGATGGACGCGATGAACGCAACGTCTTCGACTTCCCACTAATCATCGTCTCCGACATCACATGACATGATTAAACCCTTCGGACCACCAAAGCAATCATGTTTCTCATACGGCCATCTCCATCCTGAGCAAGGACACAACCACCTATCCCACATCGCCGCTCACAGACTCTCCGTTCGGGCAAGCAGAGCCTCAGTCCTCGTACAAACACTTGGCTTGCATCACTTCGGGATATCCATTCTCGCCCAGCCATTTTCTGGTGTACATGTACCACCTCCTTCGCAACCATCACGCGTTCCCTGCATGATGGCGCTTCCGAGACTTGTTGGGACCCTGCAGCATGCGGGTTTCTTGGCTGTATGTGGTAGCTGATGCTATCTTTGGTGCTCGGTCGGAAATGCAGGGTGCGTGAGTGCTGTGTGCGAGGGGACGCGACATTGCCGGGAGCCATGTGATGGTCCTGCTGTACCTGTACTTATGGTCCACGTCGTCGCCGGCAGGGTTCAGGTAGGTACTGCATTGCGGCATACGTGCAGTACAGGCAGAATGTAGTCCACAACACATTGATCGCGCAAAGGAAGACATGGGTGCGAACATGTAGATGGAGAATATAGTGTTCGATACAATATTTACAAAAGAATATCGCTACATTAAGAAGTTCCAACTCAACCCTCTAACGCCACCCCAAAAACGCCATACACCTAACTATTAATCCCCAACCACAACATAAACCCATCTAAATACCAGAATCAGTCTGATTGTATGGCCTGTCGTCATCCGGCGCTGACCCCTCAGCCCAATAAGAATCCCACTCATCACACCCCTGCTTCAGTACACTCGTATCGCCCAGTGTACCCTGAATCTCACTCATACGCTCCATAAACTGAAGGCTGAGTCCCTGGCTAGCATGCCATGCAATGTGACTAGAAGTGCAAAGTCAGTATATATCTCACAAGCACTCCGTACAGCAAGGACTTACCAATGCATAATCCACATGCCGGGGTTATCAGCCGGGAAAGCAATGAGCATGTAGCCGCCCGCAGGCAACACAGCGGTGTCACGACGAGTCGGGTTATTGAAGTTAAGGCCGTTGGTGGAGCCGTCCCAGGTACCTGTGCCGCGGCCGACGATGTAGTAGTCGTGGCCGTGGAGGTGGATGGGGTGGGGCAGGGCGATGCGCGAGGTCGATTGGATGTACCACATGTACCAGCCTTCCTTGTCCATGGTGTATACGTTTCCGTTTGGACCGATTGATCGCGAACCTGCGAGTACGGTTTCAAGAGAGGGATTGTTCCAGTCTACGATGTGGGGTGTGCCGTCGATTAGCCATCGGAAGAGGTTGTTCTTTGCGGGGTCGGCGAAGGAGTCTACGTTCATTTTGTGGTTTTGGACCTCGCCCATCACGGATTGTGGGACGGTGTTCGGGACGAAGGGGACGAGGTTGGAAGAGGACTCGTCTTCGCAGCCTGTGCGCATTGTGACGGAGGACTTGAAGGTGGGGTTTGCGGTGCTGGATGCGCCGTCATAGTGGAGAATGGCGCCGACGGGTTTGCCGGCTCCGGTGATCTTGTTGCTGCCACAGCTGCCGGTGGCAACGCGGAACCAGTAGTTGTCGACGGTCTGGTTGGCGGTGATAACTACATCGTACCGTTGACCGATCTGCAGGGTCAATTGGTCGGTGACGTAGGACTTGATGGGCACGAAGTCGGAGGTGAGGACTGTAAAGGGGTGGCCGTCCATGGAGACGCTGAAGGTGCTGTCTACGGCGGTGTTGATGAGGCGGATGCGGTACTTCTTTCCTTTGACTACGTTGATACGGGCGTACTGGCCATTGTCGTTTGCGGCGTTGATGTGGGTGCCATTGACGAGGATGTTGTCGGGCGCGGGGGGTCCGCGCTGAGAGTGCTGGGCGACCTCGTTCAGTGTGAAAGCGGGTACGTAGTACCAGTCAGTGATGGGGAGAGTACCGAGGTCGACGTCGTAGTTGGCAGTAGCTGGTCCATCGATGATCATGGTACCGACAACACCATCACCATATTGGGCTGAGAAGTGAGAGTGATACCATGTTGTGCCAAACTGAGTAGCCCTGAACTTGTACTGGCGGGTTCTCCCAGGGGCGATTGGGCACTCGGTGATTCCTGGGACGCCGTCATCCTGGCAGGTGTTCAGCTGTCTGATACCGTGCCAGTGGATACCGGTTCCGTTGTGGGCGAGGTTGTTCTTGACGTTGATAATGACTGTGTCACCCCACTTTGCCCGCACAAGTGGTCCAGGATATTGGCCATTGATGAGCATCATTTCCTTGGAAGTACCACTTCCATCGGGGTTGGCCCTGGTAACATTGGAGATCTCAAAATTGTACTGCCACATGTTAGCAACTATTTGAGCAGACATTCATGCATGTACCTACAGTCACGGTGGTGCCATCCGGAGGAGACTTGGCATCGAAATCAGTAGCAATGCTGTAACCATTGCTCCAGCAGCTTCGTGTTCGTGCTGTGTTGGTGCAGGCACCATCTTGCCTCTTGACAATCTGGTCAAATGATGGGAAGTCATCGGACAGTGGTTCTGCCCGTAGCGGACCAGCGAGAGCAACTGATCCGAAAGAAAGCCATGCGGCTAATGAATGAAGCAACATAATGGTGTG
This sequence comes from Alternaria ventricosa, assembly GCF_023758065.1. Lineage (NCBI taxonomy): Eukaryota > Fungi > Ascomycota > Dothideomycetes > Pleosporales > Pleosporaceae > Alternaria > Alternaria ventricosa. The sequence continues at coordinate 636,460 of NW_026055694.1, read as the reverse complement.
AATGTAATATATGAATGCAAAGAAAGAATGGTACCGGGTCGGTATATATGAAGGGATGCTGACCAGGCCAATGGATGTTGAATGGTTCCTGGAGTTAATCAATGTAGGGCAGGGGCTGACCAGAACACAAGTGCCATTTATATGAGACACATCCGAAAGACGCCCCCAAAGTGTAAGTCAGCGAACGGTGGCGGTAATCTGAGCCTCGCCATGGGTATCGCTCAGGGCGAGGTCAGACAGCGCCTACTTTGCCGTGACACCGACTTTTTCTCGCTTAACGCTGCATGTCAGTTGGACCCGCGTGGTCCAGGTGGTGAGATCGACGCCGGGGCGCCCTAGCATTGCTCACTTGATACTATCACACGGGGAAGACTTGAGCCATCCCGACCGTGGATAGTTGATGATGAGGGCCGATTAGGCAAATGTCTGGCCTCGGTGGATTCAGCGACCGATGGGCTGAATCCCAGCCGTGGCAGTGGAGCGATTACGACCATGTCGGCGAGTGGGTAGGCGCGAGGCAAAGTCGATGAAGCCAAGATCTCGGACGGTGCACGGATGTAGCTCCTAATTGGGATTCCGGTATGGAGGAACCACACCAGCGCTAAGTCAGCGGTAGTCCCAAACTTACTCGAAACAGTGCGTGATGGGCGACCTACTCGTGTTGGAGCGTTTTCTTAGGTGAAAGATCCTAGAAGCTCGCGTAGGGTGCTGGACCCTTGTCGGATGCAAGATCTATTGAATTACAGATCGGGTACTCCACAAAACACGGCCGCCATTCGAACATACTCTGTGCTCACCGGAGACGAGAGCCCACATTGAGTGGTCAGATGTGGGTACTGACGTTGTGTAAGAAGTGCCTTAGGCCTGATGCAGAATCTGTTTGCGACGTGACAAAAGCATCGAGAACGCATGCTACTCGTGCGTGGCATGTAGCCTGACCCACGCGATCGGAAGACGGGAATACGACCGTCCCATCCGGTACCGAGGAAGCTTACCTAGACGGTCCCAATCAAGTGTTGAGCTCTGTTACCAGAATAACCACGTACGGCATATACGATGATTGAGCAGGGACCAGCCGTATAACAAATCCACTGGTTCTTCGAGATGCTACCCTCAGCCGAGGTCATAGTCAGACTGACAGAAGTATTCCAGACAGCGGTATCCTTTCCGGTCACTTGCTGACGTTGAACGTCCAATATGAACCTGAGACCCCCTTGGGCTGTGGCGTAGCTCGTCCAACATAAACGGTCTTATCAAGATCTTCATAAGCTACATGGCGTCTAGGAAGACGGCATGGTCGGTATGGCAATGCCATTATTCGCCGGCTGCAAGTTAGTATGATGTGCCTCCCATGCATGCTGTGTAGCTCGGCATGCGGTATCCAGGGATGGCCTTCCGACCCGTGAACTTACTTGGTGGCTTCCAAGAACCAGATCACAAATCCATATGAACGGCCGATAGACGACCGCTAGAAAAGCTTGTGACTATCGCATTGGATGCGACTATCTCGGACAATGGCATCCGCCCACGAATAGACACGAACGGGGAGAAGGAAGTGCGAATTTCAACGCTCGGATCGGCATGCGCGGCTGCTGGAAACTCGCTGGAAACAGGAGCGCGGGTTGATCAGCGACTGGCCAGCCTATCATTAGTAAGTTCGACCAACTGACCGGGCAGGTTTGCTGCAAGACGGTGCAAGAATATGCGGACGTTGGGGCCGAGTGAAGTGACGTGAACACTAAGATCGGTTCAGGGGTATGGGCGCTAAGCCTAGCACGGACCGGCACTAATTCCAGTGGCTTTCCATACCTAGGTAGCGGCCGCACACATGGGTGCCTTCGCCTCCTACACTAAGCACCACTTTTCTTCCTTCTGCACAGCGATGCGACGCCTTACGAGGGCTAAGTACAGATGAGGCGCAGAACTGCGCTTGACTCTCTTTACGAGTTGCTGACCGCCCGCCCCGCCCACCTGTTCCAGTCTGTCACAAGCTCGCTTCCGTGTTGACACTGTTAGATCAAGCACTTGCTATGACTATTTTCATTGCATCTTCGATCCATGTCGGCTTACTCGGGGGTCGGGGCACAGTTCAGTGCGCAAAAGATAAGCCGTATTTGTGAAGAACCTGCTGGGCTTGATCATCATACAAGGTACAAAAGAGGTCATGGCCCACTGACTCTGCATATCGCATCCAACGTATCAAACCTGTACTTTCAGTCGTTGACTTGACTTGCTATCAACATGTACTCTCGTTCCATCCTCCTTGCGGTGGCTGCCACTTCCATCACCCTCGCCAATGCCGATGACCCCTGGGGTAGCTCCGGTGGTATCTGTTACGCCTATGGTGTTGACTTTGTCGATGAAGGAAGCTACTTCATCGACTCGGAGTCTACTGAGGATTTCTCTGCTGTAACATACTTCAAAGGTTGCAACGCAGATGGTATGGCAGATGTTTTGCTCGTTGCGCCTGAGGAGGCAAATGGCGAGGAATACCTGTGTGACAGGATTCCCACGACACCTGATGATGTCAACCAGTTGGCAGACTGCCCCATCAAGAAGAACCAAATGAGCTCAGGACACTGGCTACTTCTGGTACTGGGAGACAATGAAGCCAACGAGGACGGTTCGAACGGCCAGCCCTTCGCATGGCAAAGAGGTATGTTTTCTTGTCTTCACCAAACAAGCAACCCATTCACTAACGTACATAGATCTCTACTTGACTGTCGGCACGAAAGTCACCAGCACATACACTGCAACAACGACAGACACCAAGACCGAGACACCTACCATCACTTCAACTGTCACTACCACCTCGACTGATGTCGTCACTGCTGGGCCGTTCTCGACTGTCACTATGCCTAGCGGCACCGCTAAGAAGGTCAAGACAGTCACGCCAAAGGCAGTCACTACCACATCTACAAAGACCATGACTCGCACCAGGCACTCCTGGACCAAGCACTTTGGCGTCACCACTAAGACTGTCGAAGCCACGTGCACTACTCCGGCCCACGTGGGCAAGCCCGACAAGCCTTGCGAGTACTCGCCCACCAAGGTTCACGCGGCGGCAATGGAGACACCTACCACCATCCCTAGACTCCACCGCTTCGTTCGCAAAGGCGACCGTGAAGTCGACTACGAATGGGCGCGTGCCCGCGTCGAAGCCGCAAAGCAGAAGCGTGCGGAGAAGGCTGGAAAGATTGAACGCCGCGCTCCTGATGCCCCGACAACGACTGTCACTTACGAGACTCCGGTTGCAGTACTCGCTACTGTGACTGCACCAGCTATCACCACTACTGAGAGTGTTCTTCTCACAGAGTCCGCCACAACGACGCTTCCTCCTCCTACTGTTCTTTCCGGCCTGCTCACCTCTACCACCACGCTGCCGACTCCCACTAAGACCAAGTTCAAGCTCGCCTTCACTACCACGACCGAGGTCATTACTTTCGGCCATGTTTGGACTACAACGACGACTGTAACTCCTACCTCGTCAGTAAGCGCTTGTAAGAAGCACGGTGGGCATTTCTGGTGGCACTAGTGGACTGGTGCTAGATTCGGGCCGCTGACTATTTGATTTCTACCCTGCTGTATTTCGAGCGCGCATTACATTTAATTACTGTGCACGGCACAAGATAGACGAATTCATGACTACTCTTCACGATCAATACTTCAAACCTTCTTGTGATTGCCATGTTCGTGTGAACATCGTCACAGCACTGACGCTCCGCTTAGTTACGGGCGCCTTGCATCGTCATCTCACCCGCATCTCTTGACCTGTTAACACGTCACAGCACAGTATGCACCTCGGTACACTCGGCATTGCTTCCTGCCATGCAAGTAATAATGCAGTCCGGTGCGCAAGGTAGAAGTGCAAGTAAACTCCCTACGCCACGGCAACCGCCTTTACGCCCTAGAGCCAGCGCTAAGGCGCTGACTCGTGCGCAGGCAAACCCCTGTTCATGTGGCTTTCTCACCTGCGGCCAGCACAATACCATACATCTGCAAGCACGCCTCTTCTCTCGACGTGACACGAACCAAAGTCCCGGCATTGAGCCACATCAATAGCCCCGAAAGTGGGAACACAAGGGTCGTGCAAGCCTCCAGCTGCATAGCGTGGACACCTTTCCACCCATTCCACGCCGTATCGTGGCAAAACATCGAATCATGTGGGTCTATCTCGTTGACGGCTCGGTGGGGTAGACGCGGGCTAATTCGATCGCTCCAGGGTATGGATCTCCTCTCCGACGTCCGAACGCCTGGAACTAGTGTGCGTGTCATAGCAGATAGCGAGAAGAGAAATTTTGAAGCCTGGACCCAAACAAGAGATGAACGGCACAGAAAGGGCATCAAGGGCGGTTTGTGGCAGATAGATGGCGATGGCAGAGGCACGGCAAGTGCGTGCCGTCTGACTGCTCATCAATGGAATCAGCACATTGCCGTGTTCCTGCTTCCCGCCCTCATCGCAGGTCGCACAGTCACTTCTCCGCGACCGACCAAGGCGGATGATGTGGCGTAAGCCTCACCGATGACATAATTCTGGCATCCGGAGCGAGAAGCGTAAGCCCAGGGAGTGTATGTCTCAGCAAGATGCGGCGTCCTGAGGGCCAAGAAGAGTTTCAGCTTTTGGACCTCGTGTCATGAGTCAACCCCGAACAGCAATGTCACAGTACCTTTCGTGTTTATCCCCGAGAAGGGCCAAAAAGCTTAACCTTTTCCTTGGAGCTGCAGCATAACAGACGGGTTATTTTTCTTTCCTTTGTTCGCTACCAAGAAACAAAGACCCTGCACGTGCAAGGATCCGGCATGGCTCAACAGCATGTTCACTTTCCCTGCTATCGTCCGATGCAGCTTCCGCAGGTAGGCGCAGCGGCTTACCTCCGATGACAAGCGAGTTGTCAGTACTGATGCGCCCCGCAGTCAGTCCCAAGGTTTCCACCATATACGAAATGCCCACTTTCCTGCTGAAAGCTCGCGATCACACATCGTATCATGGTGGAGCAATGGGTTTTGAGACTTCAAGCTCAATGGCGTTATTTTTAGCAAGCCTTACATTGCTAGCGGTGCGGATCGGAACGACAACAACCTTAACACGAGGACGGTAGCCAACTACCGCCTTGGTATTTGCAGCGTCGCGTTCTGATTGGGTGGGCTCTCGCAGGCGAGCTGAGCGTTCAACGGGTGGCCTCGCATCGTATTTTCGCCTTCGTTTTCTAGTTCTGGAACAGCTGAATGTGCTTCTTCGACTTGACTGTCTGGCTTACTCACTGTACCAAGCTTTTTGTCTTGAGAGTTGCTTTTGCACATGTCAAGCATGTCAAAGGGTCCAACAGCGAAACTTCTACGGTATCGGTACCAAACAAAGACGAAAAAGCTTTCCACTCAAGCAGTGGGCTCGATTAACCAGACCACCTCTCTCATTCGGCGACAAGATCCGCAAAATGTCAAAAACTTTCCGATGTCAAACATGGTAGCCAAGACCACTGGCCGAAAGCTTCCGAGCCGGTGAACGTGGAGACGGATCAACCATCTGTACTGTGGAGTCTCTCAAGCTCAGTCCTGCAGTTGCCGTAAAGTACGGGCGCTCGCAAGATGCGTTGATCAACTTTACTCCATCGGGGGAGTAATGCGAATAACGATGCGAGTGGAGTTGTGGAGTCGACAAAGCTTTTGTGGGTATGTGGAGTTGACTGTCAAGGCATCCCTGATGGGCGCCTAGCAAAGACCTTCGGCAGGTGTATAGTGAACATTTGACTTCGCTTGACCATGGCTATGAAGGCACGTATCCATCAGCTTGGCACCGCAAGACCTGCGAAGTCGATAGCGACAAGGTACTGTGCTGACTGAGCTCCGCAGCAAGGCTTCCACGCGCTTGACTCGTCAAGATATGCACTGGACCCCAGTTCAGTCATCAGCCACTCAGACCGCATGCTTACATGTCTACCCACTGACACGAGGAAGCCTGACCCAACGGGTCGCGTTGATCTCTTCAATCACGAGTGTAGGCGTCTAGGCAGCATTGAGTCCAAGACATTGACTGACTCTTCTCTCGTGATGTGCAATGCTTCACCAAGCCACAACGATACTTCGCGATCGGTATGATCGCCCCGAAGTGTTATCACGCTGACTGCTGCCTCACTGATTCCTGATTTGGACCATGGGCACTCGTGTCGGATAGTTATTGCTCCACCTGGCGTCCTCGAAGGAAGGCAATGCTAACACGAATATGCAGGCTCAGCATCGTCGGTCGAGCCGCAAAACACGGCACTCCGACGAGCCCCAGATAGCCAGGTAGCGCAGAGCCGTCTGTGTCCTCGACCGCATTCTGCGCCAGCACATGTGCTTTCCACCTACGACTCTTTTATCATCACGATCATCGACGCGCACACACCCTATACATGCACGTAATCACAACTCTAACAGCATTTCGCACACTCCAGCACCTACACCTCACCACCCACCCCCCAAACTCTCCATCCCTCCTACCATCCATAGCGCCCCCACAGACCCCAAACTCTAACCCCCACTACAAAACCACCAAGACAAAAACCGCCATCATCGCAATCTCAACCGTAGACGCCAAAGTTCACCGTAGAACTAGAACTAGTCCACGTGCTCAACACCCGCAATAGCATGCCAATCTCCCGTCGTCGCATTCGCTTCCCACGTTGAAGTTCCATCTAGAACCCCGTACCAAAATGGTCTTCGGTGACTACTCCGCATGTTCAGTATGCTCCGCGACTCTTCCACACCCGCCTGTGCGCTTTGCAAGGCTTGCACACCCAGACCCAGAACCCCAACACTAAAGCCTAAGCATTGAGCCTCAACCGCACCGTCTCTGCCAAATTAGTCTACTGATTACATTAGCCGCACATTCCCATGAATCAAAGTTCAGAAAAGGGTACAGATGTAGCGCCGAGAAAAACGCCGACGGGCGGCGACTTGGACTATCGAACTTTAAATACACATAGCCACGTGCGAGGGTGCGGGCTAGGGAACTTTGTTTCTGGATCGTCCGGGTAGCCGGTCGAGTGAAGATGGGTGGGTGCTAAGTACTGGTGGTGGTAGTGGTGGTGATGGGAGGGCGGTGGGCGGCCATGTGGAAGCCACGGCGGTTAGGATAGTGTGTGAGCTATGGCACGCGGAGGGGCGGGAGAGTGGTGGTGGCGGTTCCCATCACATGCCGAGGCGGGATTTTGGGGGAGAGATTTGAGTTGAGAGGGAGGGTGAGAGAAGGAAGGCTTGTGAATGGAGTAGCAACGTGGTGGAACGTTAGTGTATGTTGTGTTGGGGGTTTACTGTCACCCTGTTCAAGGGGAGCAATTAAACACCTATCTTGAGCCGCGGACATGGAACTTTACACTTCCTTAAAACTCTGTTGATGTTTGTTCTCGTGCCGATGTAGACTGTAGTGTGTCCGTTCAGTTTTTGCCGTGTATGAGGTGCTCGTAGACATATAAGATCCTGAACATGGTCGCAATGAACATTATAAAAGGGTTCGATTGCAGTCCGTGTCGGAGAGGTGCTTGAAATAATTCATGGAATCGAGTAAATGCCCAGTGAAGCAGTTCTAATAGCCAATGCTCAATCGCTTCATAGCTCTGTGACTATCTAGACATGTCGGGGGTTCACAACTCATCCTTGTCCTCCTGCGTCGTCACCTTCGTTCGTGCTTGCTCAATAAGACCCTTTCGTACCATGCTCGTAAGTACCTCGTACGCGACTTGCGCTGCTGCCATCCCGGTCGTCTCTGCTGCGCCATCATATGCAGGACTGACTTCCACAATATCCGCGCCGATAACATTCATGCCTTCGATACCTCGCAATATGCGGATGAGTTCACGCGTGGTCCAGCCGCCTGGTTCGGGTGTGCCCGTGCCCGGTGCGAGTCCAGGGTCAATCACATCGATGTCGATGCTGAGGTAGACAGGCATCTCCGTTCCCACGCGGTTCATGATGGAAGTAATGACGCCCTTTACTCCGATTTCGTCGATGTCGTCTGTTGCGATGCGAATCCAGCCTTGCTGCGAGTCGTCGGCGTAGTCCTTTGGTTCATCACCCGACAGCCTGGTCCTCAGTCCTGCGTGTACACTCGAGTCGTTTGCGATCAGACCCTCCGTGGCTGCGATCCAAAACATGCTGCCATGATTGAAGAACGACTGCGTAGAAGGATCTTCTTGATCGATCCAAGCGGACGGGTACTTTGCAGGATGCCAGGTATCCAAGTGGGCGTCAAAGTGTACCACGGCAATTGGCTGCCCGTATACATCCTTCAACGCCCTCAGAGCCGGAAGTGCAATGCTGTGATCTCCGCCAAGAGTCAGCAGCTTTGGCTTCTTCAGATACTGCACCCCGCTCTCCGTGCTCTTCTCCGTCGCAGGTCTTTTTCCCAGCTCGAGAAAAGCCTCGCTCATTTGTTTCAGCGCCAACGTATTATCGAAGGGCGTGATTGGTATGTCGCCGCAGTCTACGATCTTCGCCCATGACGTGTACGGGTTGAGGTTGGCACGGGGGTTGAAGCCTCGGAAGGACGTCTGACGGCTTGAGCCGGCGCGGATTGCACGGGGCCCGAATCGAGCACCGGGTCGGTAGGAGACTGCTGTATCGAAGGGTGCACCGAGGATGGCGATATCGTAGGTCGTCTCTGGGTGTGTCAAGCAGCGTGTATGCGGTAGGTGAGCGAAGGTTGAGATGCCAGAGAACCCCCACTATTCAACTGTTAGCTGATACTCAGATGCTGCTTGAACGATACTCACGTCTGTACCCCACTTCCTCTCCAATTCATCCAGTCGGTCTTGAGAGAAAGCCTGTTGGTCTTCGACATGATGCGTTGCATGAGAAGAGACACAAGCCGCACTTGCGACGACGGCTACCCAATCCCACCGCATGATTCCTGTATTGTCAGATTGCAAGAGTTGCAAAGACAAAGCCTCGAGCTGAAGTACATGTGGGCGGCGTGTAGGGCGGAGAATTATGTAAATCGCGTCTTATCGTGTGTCGATGTCATTCCGATCCCGCCCTCCGGCATTGCGGGGCGTCCCGGAAAGGCAGGTCCAGCCTGGCGTGCGCGCGGAGAACGAGAGTAAGTCGGCATTGAATTCGGTATGTGCTGAAGGAACAATATCGATGGATGGCATGAGGAACATGAGAGATGAGATGAGATAGGACACGAGTGGTGACGTAGTGGGCTTATCCCGTGAGAACGCGTCGTGCGCTAAGCCTGGATCCGCGACGCGCGACTTCAGGGTGCTCGAGCTCAACCACGACTATAGCTTCCTCGATTGACGTATTGCGCTTCATCTTCGACCTCTTCCCTATCCTAATTACTACATTTGCGAAACAATCAAAAGTTTTGCACAAAGTCCAGCGCCATGCCTGAGGTCAGGACGCGTCCATTTCGCACGCGCATGAAAGTTGCTGATGTCACGTAGATCGCGGAAGTTGCGCGCATTGTCGGTTTCTTGAAGAAACATGCCGTTGGCAAGACGATCAAAAATGTCATGGCTCAGGAAGATAACGTTCGTTCTTCCCTTCCTTCTGATAGAACGTCGACTCACGATAGCCAGATCGTCTTTGGAAAGGTCGGAACGTCAGCATCCGCCTTCCAAGAGGCCTTGATCGGAAAAAAGATAGTAGATGCACGACAGCAGGGCAAATACTTCTGGTTGGTCATGGACTCGCCGCCACATCCTTTGATGCACTTTGGAATGGCAGGCTGGATGGTTCGTGATTTCCGTACAGACTGCATATGAGATATATGCTGACTTTGTGTAACTGGTTCAGAAATTCAGCAATGATGATTCAGCACATTATCGTCCGGCGAAACCTGAAGAGGCAGAATGGCCACCCAAGTACTGGAAGTTTATCCTGCAGTTGAAAGACTCCAAGAACGAGGTCGCCTTGGTAGATGCAAGACGGCTTGCTCGTGTGAGATTGGTGGACGCTGCTGCCGAAGACATGAGGAAGACTACACCACTGAAAGAGAATGGGCCAGATCCTGTAATCGACAAGGACATCCTGACCGTGGATTGGCTCAGCAAGAAGCTGCGGAGCAAGAAGGTACCCGTAAAAGCATTGCTCCTTGACCAAGCAAACGTGTCTGGCATAGGGAACTGGGTCGGTGACGAGGTCATGTACCAGGCTCGTCTACATCCCGAGCAGTACAGCAACACCTTTAGCGACGAGCAGATCAAGCGACTGCACGATGCTATCATGTATGTCTGCGACACGGCCGTGGAAGCCAACGGAGATTCGGACGCTTTCCCCAAAGACTGGTTGATGAAACACCGTTGGGGCAAGGGCAAAAAGGAAGCCCAGAAACTCCCCACCGGCGAGAAAATTACATTCCTCAAGGTTGGTGGACGAACTTCGGCCATTGTTCCGAGTGTCCAGAAGAAGACGGCAGCTGTTGCTGGTGACGTGTCGGAGGGCGCAGACGAGGACGATGTCGAGGGAGAGGCGAAACCTGAAAAGGGCGGCAAAAAGAAGGCCAAGGCTGTTAAGAAGGAAGAGGAGGAAGAAGCTGTAGAGGACGTGAAACCTAAGAAGGGTAGCAAGAGAAAGGCTCCGGCTGTCAAAGAAGAGGAAGATGTCGATGAGGTTGAAGAGGAGGCACCAGTCAAACCAAAGCGGGGACGTAAGAATGCGAAGGAGGTCAAGGCAGAGGTCAAAGAGGAGGACGTTGATGCTACGGAGGAGAAGCTCCCAGTAAGAGCAAAGCGTGGCAGCAAGAAGGCGAAAGTAGACGCGGAGGAAGCCGAGGAAGAAGAAGCTGTCGAAGCTGAAGAGACTCAGCCGGTCAAGAAACGCAAGACTACTGCAAACGGTACCGCAAAGCAGAAGAAGGCTGCCACTGCGAAAGAAGAGGTCAAAGGCGATGATGCGACTGCAAAAAGGCGATCCGGACGTCTGTCCAAGTAAAGCACGACTGGAAAGTACATGCGTAGTTGCCATAGCGGTTTCACGACCTGTGTATAAGACATAGTACAATTGTAAGATTAATCCACAAGTAATGATACCTACCATTTCCAATATGCATCCTGAGGTCTGAGCGAAGATGTTTAGCATGAGACGGGGTGTAGGCACGTGCGTGACAAGGTCGAGGTGCGGGCGCTGTGGTCATAGCACTGGAACATCTGAAATTCAAGCTCCCCACACACACGTAGTAGTGCCACATTGAGACTACCAGCCACCATTCCCGCGGCTGCTTATTCCACACCCATTGTCGCGATGTTCTACTGCATCGACTAAATCATCCCCCATCCACCCTAATCCTCTTCGGTCCCGTCGCACGTGCGTCGACTTGTCAATTCCGATCGCAACTTGTTGGTACCGGAACCTCGTTGACGCTCCGCGCCTGCCAGACACACGACCGCCGCGATGCCGCAACAACTGCCCAGCAAGGAGGCGACGCTCTTCCGCTCGCTCATCAAGTTCTACGAGGGCAAGCTGTACAAGAAGGGTAGGCGCCAATTGCACGTGGACGACGACGGGCACGACCGCTGACCCCGCCAGGCCTCAAAGCTGCCGAGCAGATCTTGAAGAAATACCCCACCCATGGCGACACCCAGGCCATGAAGGCCCTGATCCTCAACTCCCAGGGCCAGGGCGACGAAGCTTTCGCTCTCTGCAAAGAAGCCCTCCGCAATGACATGAAGTCGCACGTCTGCTGGCACGTCTACGGCCTGTTATGGCGATCGGTCAAGAACTACCCCGAGGCAATCAAGTCGTACAAGATGGCCCTGCGCATAGAACCGGCCTCGCTGAACATCCTCCGCGACCTCGCTCTTCTCCAATGCCAAGTCCGCGACTACGACGGATACATTGAGAGCCGGCGAAAGATGATGCAGGAGCGCCCACAACTGCGCCAGAACTGGACGGCATTGGCAGTCGCTTACCATCTGTCAGGCAACTACGCTGAGGCCGAAAACATCCTCAAGACGTACGAAGAGACGCTCAAACAACCCCCCGCCAAGTCGGACCTCGAGCACTCCGAAGCGACTCTCTACAAGAACATGATAATATACGAGTCGGGCGACGTGGAACGTGCGCTGAACCACTTGGAAGACGTGGTGCGCGTCAGCCTGGATCGCACCGCTGCGTTGGAACTCAAGGCGAAATACCTCCTCGAGTTGGGACGGAAAGAGGAGGCTGAGAAGGCATACAGGATTCTTTTGAGCAGGAACAGCGAGTACCGCGCATACTTCGACGGCTTGGAGAAGGCCCTCGGTCTAGACCGGTCCAACAACGCCGACATCGAGAAGCTGAACGAGCTGTACCAGTCTTTCGCCAGCAAGAATCAGCGCAACGATGCTGCGAGGCGGATACCGTTGGACTTCCTTCAGGGCGAGGCTTTCAAGACACAGGCGGATGCCTATCTCCGGGGCAAGCTGAACAAGGGCGTGCCCTCGACCTTCCCCAACATCAAGTCGCTTTACCGCGACGAGGAAAAGAAGGCAGTCATCGAAGAGCTGGTCCTTGGCTATGCTTCCAGCAAACCGACGAGCGACGAGAGCAACGGCGACAATTCCGACCGGTTCGACGAGGCTGTACTATATTTCCTGGCCCAGCATTACAATTACGTCCAAAGTCGCGACCTGGAGAAGGCCATGGAGTACATAGACAAGCTACTCGAGAAGGACCCGAAATCGGTCGATTACAACCAGACAAAAGCTCGGATCTACAAGCACATGGGCGACGTACAAAAGGCCGCGGAAATCCTCGACCAAGCACAAGAGCTGGAAAAGGGCGATCGATACATCAACACCAAGTGCGCCAAATACCAGTTACGAAACAACGAGAACGAAACCGCGCTTAACACTATGAGTAAATTCACTCGCAACGAGACTGTGGGCGGACCTCTCGGTGATCTCCACGACATGCAGTGTATGTGGTACCTGCTTGAAGACGGCGAGGCATACTTGCGACAAGAGAAACTCGGTCTGGCTCTCAAGCGCTTCACCGCCATTGCAGACATCTTCGATGTGTGGCATGAGGACCAGTTCGACTTCCACAGCTTCTCATTACGGAAGGGCCAGATCCGCGCTTACATCGACATGGTCAGATGGGAAGACCACCTCCGCGACCATCCTTTCTTCACTAGGGCAGCCACTCAGGCAGTCGAGCTATACGTACGGCTAGCGGACAACCCTAAGCTATCGAGCTCGGACGAGCTTGATCTGGAAAACCTGGATCCTACCGAGCGCAAGAAAGCGCAAAAGAAGGCGAAGAAGGAGAGGGAGATGGCCGAGAAGGCCGAGGCCGAGCGCAAAGCTGCTGCTGCCGCAAAGGCGACTGCCAAGGCCGATGATGGCGAGACAAAGAAGGAAGACCAAGATCCAAATGGCGAGAAGTTGCTCCAGACAAAGCAGCCTCTTGAGGACGCACTACGATTCTTGCAGCCTATGCTCGAGCTAGCCCCCAAGAACATTGGAGCTCAGAACGCGGGTTTCGAGGTCTATCTCCGACGAAGTAAGTCACTCAACTGCACATCCCATGCGATATGTATGCTAACAGTCATTCAGACAAGTATTTGCTCGCCCTGAAGTGTCTGCAGTCTGCACGGGAGATCGACCCAGAGAACCCCAAGCTGCACGAGCAGAGCGTTCGCTTCCGTCAAGCTAGTAAGTTACACCCAGAATGCCTCGTCACGCTCATCGCTAATCTAGCAGTCTCCAAACCCGCTGAGCCCCTCTCATCTCAGGCCTCGGAGGTCATCAAGGAGTCCTTCACCACACCACCTGCCGATGCCGACCTCAAAGCCTACAACGATGACTTCCTGAAGAAGCACTCGCAGAGCGCATCCCATCTGCAGTCCGGATACAATGTCCGGTATATCCTCGACAACAGCTCGAAATCCCAGAACGAGCAAGACCTACAGAAGACTTTGGAACTGTCGAGCATTACGATAGAAGAAGCTCAAGCCGGACTCGCACTACTCACTCAGTGGAAGAGTGAACAGAAGGTCAAGGACGACTACAGGGCGAAGGCCGCAGGTCGTTGGAGCTCTGCCACCGTTTTCAAGAACTAAGAATTTCTTTTGGTTCCTACGGAACGCTTTCGAGTTGAACGACAGTATACGCGGCTATGAGTTTATGTACTACATCTAGTCCCAGCTTAGGTAGATGACGCGCAGCATATGCATTTGCACGGTGTCTGAAGCGCTACAACAAAAGCAATGAATAGAATCAGTATACGATTATACATGATGAGCGGGTTTCAAATCCATTTGGGCAGACACCAGACGAAGGTCAACAAGACATTAGGAATTGCGTCACACGCAGGACCTTCCGGAAAGTAGTTGTTTCCGAATGTTCCATCGGCCAATCACAGGCCCCGCAGTACGAAAACTGCCCTTCGTGGCTAGCGTCAGGTCCCTGTGGGGAAGCGTCACAGCCGCACCTTACGAAACAATCGGTCTTGCATTCGATGTCACCTGCACGCTTCAACAGCGTTCTGCGTATCGTTACAGCAATTGTGCTGCTGTTTCTACGACCTCAACGTGTCGTGGACCCAATTCAGATTACAGCGACTTACCGAGAAGGCGCTTCTTCTTCCACTTCTTTACGCCACCGTATACACCGTATCGGTACCCGGTTCCACTGTCGGAAGGCATGGCGACGAGACGATCACACAACAAGACGAGGCTGGGATGCAAGGAGTGTAAGCGAAGACGTATCAAGGTGAGTTCTTCACACAGGTTTCTCATTGGTCCTCGATGCATACGGGGTTGGTTATGCCTGTTTTGGTGCATCTCGATCACGTTACTTGCCCTGCGCCACCGGGGAGCCGAGAACGTCTACCTGAGAGCTATATCGATGTGCGTCAAGATCAAGTCATACCATGGCCCACAGAACATATTCTTGGGTTGTAGTAACACATGTCCCAAGAAACTCCAATACCTCGCCCACTTAGGATGCCACGGAATCACCACAAACTAGATCAATTGCCAAATGCCTGGTCTCCTATCATGCTAATTTCAAGTTCAGTGCGACTGCAAACACCCGTCGTGCGCAAACTGCGACAAGAAAGGCGACACATGCAGCTTTCTCATGCTCGCTCCTTCGTCACGCCTCTCGACAACTTCGACATCACCCACATCAACACAACAGCACATAATATCACCATCGCCGATACCAAGCACACCAGAAACCCAAAACACACCGGCTTACTCGCCAACCAATCTCACCGCATTCAGTAATGAAGTAGCCCTCGCCACGCAGACGCCACGCCAAACTGAGGTCTTTTTGGACGATATACCAATAGACTTCTCTACAAGCTTGACCGTCTCGCCTTCTCAAAGGGACTATCAAGGGGGGTACTTCCCTGAGCTCACCATACCGCCTTACCTGCGCTTAGACGATGCCTGGAAAAACATCCGAGAGCTCCTCCCACCACCACTACAAGAAGTCCTATGTCATTACGAATTCACAACATCCCTCACACTCGCAAATGACGACCCCGCAAAGGCAGCATGGCAAACCTACGTCCCTGAGATGGCGCAAAATCATGACTTCCTAACGAACTGCGTACTTTCCGTCGCCTCATTACATCTCGGTCGACTTTACGATCGCAAAGAGGATAAGAGGCGGATGAACGCGTTAGCAGCGGCGCGTATGAATAAAGCTCTAGTGAGATATAGAACAGAGCTTGAAAACATAACGCAAAATAACGCAGCGGCACTCTTTGCGAGTTCAACATTCACAGCTGTATATCTCTTCCGCACCTCCGCGATAGACATCGAGAACCTGATCGCTTCAATACCACCCGATACCACCGTCCCACCACCAGACGTAGCCAACAAAATGCTCTCCTGCGCGCTTCGCACCATCTGGGGCCTCCGCGGTCCCCTCACCGTCCTTCTCTCAGGTTGGAACTGGGTTGTAGGAAGTGATCTCCATCCCGTCACAGCCCGAGAATGGTGGCCGCGAACCACCACGCCCGCGACCCCACGAGCCCTTAACGAAGACGCCCGTCTCGCCGCCATAGAAGACCTATTGACGAACGACAGCGAGACAAACCTAGACGCACAACACCGCGAGCACCTCTCAGAGGCCCTCCTCTATCTCCGCCAAAGCTTCAATCTAATAAGTCAGTTAACACTGCCTGAACGCTATCCCCCAATGACCGCAGTCCCCTACTCCATCGACGACACAACCATCTCCACGCTCAAAGACCGCGGCGCAATCTTCGTCTGGGCGACACGCATACCCCGCGAATTCCTCGCCTTGATCGAAGCCAAAAATCCTCACGCGCTCGTTATCCTAGCGCACTATGCCGTGTTGCCTGGTAGAGTGCGGAATGTGTGGTGGCTTGAGGGGCTGGGCGCGGATATCGTGACGGCGGTTGCGATGGTATTGGGACGGGAGAAGTGGGGGTTGATTGAGTGGCCTGCGAGGGTTGTGGGACTGGAGCTTGAGAGGGGGGTTATGGGCGAGAGGAGGAGGGGGAGGGAGGAAGGGGGGTCGTGGGAGATGTGTATGGATGTTATCTAGGTTGGTGGATTTGAGTTTGAGGGAGTTTGTATAGTATCTTGGAGCGGTACCATAGAATGGGTGGCATCAGGCTCGTTGAAGCATTGCAGGTACATATTTCTTCTCTAGACCATTGTCGAAACTTGGCTCACACTTCCCTTGAGGCAGCTTGTGGCGAAGAAGCTGATATCAATATAGAAGCCATAGAAACCACGTGTCAATACATCGGAAGATGCGGAAGATGGCAAGACTTGATCGCTAATCATCATAGAAGGGACTGTAGTTGTGGTAGCAATAAAGTTCTCGAGTCGGTCTTGCCTGCAGCGGGTTTATCGGAAATAAGCTAGAATGCGGGGAAGTGGACGGCCCCTGAGTCGCGTCACTACGACAATAACAACCTCGGTGTACGTAGCTTGCTTCCGACTCCGACTACTGCTAAAGGCAGCTTTAGCGATGGATCTTCCTACTTGCTTTCGCGCATCGTCTCTGGCACTCTCGGGTGATTGGGGTTGAGAAGACGATTCGACATCGCGTTCTCCCTGTACGCGTCTAAAAGAGAACAACAAGTTGAAAACATTCAGTATCATGGCGTGTAAGCTTCTACTTCCGCTCTTTTAGGTTACCGTCAGATGCTGACACCTTCAAGTACCCATCATCGCCGGAGCAGCAGGCACAGCAGCCCTCGCCGCCTACCTCAACGCGAAACACCATATCGCCCACGACCTCAAGCATGCCCGCGGCGGTCTCTCGCCGACGCAAGATGTCGTCGACTTCATGACCGATCGCGCGGTTCGAAAACGCGCCCTCACGTACCATGTCTTCGAAGACCAGGTCTGCAAACAACCAAACCACCCGTTCCTCATCTTCGAAGGCAGAACGTGGTCATACAAGGAGTTCTTTGATGCGTTCACGAGGGTGGGGAATTGGCTGATAGAGGACCTGGGTATACAAGCCGATGAGGTAGTTGCTATGGATGGTGGGAATAGTCCAGAGTATCTGATGCTCTGGTTTGCTCTGGATGGGATTGGAGCTATTCCTAGCTTCGTCAATTGGAACCTCACTGGGACGGGGTTGGTGCATTGCGCGAGAGTAAGTGTTCCTGGAAATGAACGCGTAGAAACTGGTTGACCTTTGGAATAGATATGCAACTCCAGATTCCTCATCGCAGACGCCGATGTAAAGAGCAATGTGGAGCCATGCCGTATGGACCTTGAAGAGACAGGCGTAAAGATACACTACTACAATCCCTCCTTCTTCGCGTCGCTACCAAACTCGACACCCATACCAGACTCACGCCGCGACCACGTTACTATAGAGTCCCTCCGCTCGCTGATGTATACTTCTGGAACGACCGGACTGCCCAAAGCCGTGACTTTGAGCACTGGTCGCGAGCTCTTGACTGGCTACAGCGCCGCCAAATACCTTGAGCTTAAGCCAGAAAGCAGGATGTACACATGTATGCCGCTCTATCACGGAGCAGCACATGGCCTTTGCGTCACACCGATAGTTCATTCTGGTGGTACAGTCGTATTGAGCCGGAGGTTTTCGCACAAGACCTTCTGGCCTGAGGTCGCAGCTTCAGATGCGGACATCATTCAGTATGTCGGCGAGCTCTGCAGATATCTACTCAACGGCCCACCGAATACGCACGAACGGAGACACAAGGTGCAGATGGCATGGGGCAACGGTATGCGCCCTGATGTATGGGAACCCTTCCGCGAACGTTTCAACATACCTATCATCAACGAACTATATGCGGCTACTGACGGGCTGGGTGCGACATTCAATCGCAACGCTGGTCCCTTCACGGCGAATAGCATTGGTCTTCGGGGGCTAATCTGGAATTGGCGATTCAGCGACCAGGAAGTGAGAGTGAAAATGGATGTCGATACGGAAGAGATCATGAGAGATGCAAACGGCTTTGCGATCAGATGTGGAGTCAACGAGCCCGGCCAGGTGCTGCACAGATTGACTCCGGAGACTGTGGCTACTTCACCAGGCTATTACAACAACGAGGGCGCCACGGAGAATAGGAGGATTAGGGATGTGTTCGAGAAGGGCGATATGTAAGTCACCCTTTTAAGCTCGTCGACTGTAAGCTGATGATAGCAGATGGTTCAAGTCCGGCGATATGATGCGACAAGATGCGGACGGCCGCGTCTTTTTCGTTGACCGTCTCGGTGACACATTCCGTTGGAAGTCTGAGAACGTATCGACAAACGAAGTGGCCGACATGCTCGGTAAGTTCCCACAGATCGCTGAGACAAACGCATACGGCGTTCTCGTCCCTGGATACGACGGCCGAGCAGGCACTGCATCCATCGTCATGGCCGATGGAGTCACAGAGTCGACATTCAACTTTGCAGCTCTGGCGAAGCATGCGAGAGCAGTCTTGCCGAGTTATGCAGTGCCGCTGTTTCTAAGGGTGACGCCTGCATTGGAGTATACGGGCACTCTGAAGATTCAGAAGGGTAGGCTGAAGAAGGAAGGTGTTGATCCGGATAAGATCACTGGAGAGGATAAGCTGTATTGGCTACCGGAGGGTAGTGATCGGTATCTTCCATTCACGAAGAAGGATTGGGAGGCTCTATTGGATAAGAGGGTACGATTATCATAGTGTCTTTACTATAGCTGACCTCACACCTAATGTGCTTTATATTCTAAGAGCCATTTCTGCTACTGAATGGGTGCTATACCGTGGATTCACTGCCCACCAGAGCCTATATTGACGTTGGGCTATCTACTTTGCATGTTTTCATCTTGATGCAGGCGGCAGACCTATTCGGTCTCTTCCTTGTACGAGGTGCGATGGTACTGCTGACTGATTCAGGCCACCAAGGAAATCCATGTTCTTTAAGTACAGCCGCCGTCATCCCAGATGGCCATCGTCCACGTCAGTGTGTTGATCGCTCACTACATTTCTTCCATCCACTTTTGAACGACAAAAGACCCCACCGGGCATCAACCATCGTCGCCCTCTCGACATGCATCGCCTGCACTCTACCATCGTTCCAGGGCTGCACCATGGGGCTCATTACGCTGATGTCAAAAACACCTTCAGGGCTGTACGCTACTTCCAAGGCGCAGTTAGCCCCATTGCGGCTGGATAGACGCTGGGGCGTAAGGGTCCACAAACCATGATCTTTCCGCCCACGACATTCGTCATGTTCTACGTTGCAGGTGATACACGTGGAAAGAAATGTTGGTTAATGTGTTGGCTAAAAGGGAAGTTGAGTGAGCCAATCAGGTGGCATGGGGCTGAACTTGCGTGCATTGTTGCGTGAGTCCCGACAAGAGGGTCGAATCCGCAGATTTGGTCTGTGGTCTGAGGTGCGGCAGTTTTTCGCTTCATTATGATCAGATAGAACGGAAGATTTAGGGAACTGATTAGGTGTATGCTTGGACTGTAAAGATGGCGTGTTGTGCTGTTGAGATGGAAAGTGAGTTTGGTTGGGGAATGGGGCTACGTCGAGGGGTCCTCCTGGTGCTGATGGTGTTCTACGTGTCTCTGAGACCTAAATGCGCCACCTGTTGTGGTTCCCGGGATGCCTGAACATACACAAGCATCGAGGCAAAGCGTCCAGCTGTCCAACTTGACTGCCAATCCGAAACAAGCAAGTGGGCAGCCAGGATTTACCTTGGCCTACTTGATAGATCTCCTGTCCGAGAAGAGATGGACGTATTGAAGTGTCGGTAGATTTACCGGAGTGCAAACCTAGGTCGCGATCTACGATACTCTGTTGTCAAGTCGTGAGGCGACGTTGGGCGTTGGGTAGCTGCCCAGGTGTGGTGGCTTCAAAGACTTGACCAACGCATCGCAATTACCCTTAAAAGCACGCTCTTGAACAAGCAGACCATGCGATGCCTCTGTGAACAACGTTAGAAGAAGTGAAGCATGATTCAGCAAGACGCAATAGTGATCAGTCGTCCCAGGGTAAACGAAGGGGACAACTGAAGCGAGCCGACAAGCGAAAACGTCAACCCGGATTCGATCAAACCTTCAATCGCCGTTAAAGCGCGCCTTTCCCCTTTGACCCAAAACAACAATGCGATGCGTTACCCCAACTCACCTCCAACAAAACTATAATACACACAGATCTTCACGCGACAACCGTATACAGACGGTGTCGTCAAGCTAGCACCCAACTTCCCTAACCGCCACGCACCTGCCAATTTACCAGCAGTAAGGAAAAGTCTCCGAATCCAGCCAGAAACACCACAAATCTCCCCCAGAAACTCTCCAGTTGGTCGGTTCGCTTGCTCCCCACCCCCTTTCGCAGCCCAGCCCCCACACGAGGGGGGCGCGCAATACTGTATCGATCGCCGTGCTCGAGTCCCTCATTTTCAGCCCTACAATCGCCCGCTGTCATCGAAACCAAATCTGAAATTGAATCGTAATCATCGTTGAAATTCAGCCCAACGGTTCTATTCCCATCTTAGATGGGGCAGACCAGAACTTGGAAACAGGTGGCATGCACTGGGCGTGTGATCGACCTAGCCGCCCACCAGCGCTCGGTACTCAACCTGTTACGCGTCCGGTGTGGAAAAAAGGGAAAGGACCAACAATCATCTGCCGGACTTTCTGAACGGTGTGCGCAGGACTACGTTGGCAGCTGGTGCTTGGTGGTGGTTTAATCGGTGCGAGAACTGTGTATTCGGGGCGAATATCGCGATGCATGGGTGACCGTGGCTAGGATCTGGTTCTGTCCTGTCTGGCTCGCCTCTCCCTCACCTCAAGAGTCCCTGACTCGACTCACCAACATGATCGTGGAAGTGATGCGCACGTATACCTGTCGAATGGAAAATGCCGGTCGCTGCAGGGCTCAACGGCACATGGATTTTCGCTCTCATCGGGCTGGGCGCATCGCTGGACGGATACACCTCATTTACCAGAAAACGGGAATACTGGTAACACGGATTTCTTTGTTCCGCGTCGCAATACTGTACGGATTAGTACGAAAGGCGGGATTCGGGTTTTTACATTGGGCCGACTCACGATATATCGTCGTCAGGTTTCTTGTGCTATAGGGGGTTCGCGGAAGCTGGGGCAGGGGGTTTGGCCGCGTGCGCTCTTTGTCAATCTGAAGGTCTGGACAAGGATGGCATCGTGGGCACGGGTTTCCGAGGCTTCCGCCGCCGCACCGGACGGGCGAGGAAAGGACGCTCATGACGCGATGCGACGCGTCGTCTTTCTGCTTTCGAGATGACGGTGTAGCAGCATGAGGATGGATGCGACGAAGACGGTGTGGAATACATGTCAGACGCCTACTTCTTACACCCCGCGTGGAGGGTAAATTCTCCTTCAGCCCTACAGCGCGCGAACGGTTGTCAGATCAGTAAGCCCTTGCGCGAGCAACCGCCGGTGGAGTTGACCCTGGAGATTTGGGTGCTGACATATACAACGTGGGAAATCCGGGGTATCAGATACATCTGTCCACCAGGGCAGTAACGTGAGCAAGATATGACGTGATTTGATTTGATTGCAAATCCTCTACATGCATGCCCCCTTCACAGGAAGGATCATGCTCCTGGAACCCTATACTTCCGCTGCGAATACAGCGTGACGGAGAAACCGTCTCGTGCTCGGATGTAAAAGACCGTCTCAACCCGTCCTCCGGGCAGCAGCGAAGTGCGAGAGGTATCACAAATCGCCGAGACCCTTTGCTTCGGGCTCGCACGGGAATTTTGAAACTTTGCCTCTTTAGGCAAGCGTTGCGGTCAATCCTTCTTCTCTGCATTATCCTGAAAGCGTTTAGGCGGCTTCGTACTCGCCTCTTTGCCGCTAATGGAACGTTATTCGTTGGTTCGTTTACATGTGAAATCCGCTGGGCAACTAGTGTGTGAATTGAATGCAAGGCTGAATCGACAGGTACTAGTTGGGGCTGTCTTGTCGATGGTCCTTGGAATTCTTCGGCATCGGGGTCTGTGTCAACGCTACGGAGCGTTGTACGATATTCGATTCGCAAATCAAACTTAATCGCTCGAATCCAAGATCAACGGCGGTGGAGTTAGAAGGGCGTTATTACCGACAGAACGACCGTTGGGGACCGCCCAAAGGATGGACAAAGTGCTTAGCGGCTTGCGATAGTTACCGGCGCTAAAACATCCTGCCCAGGTGTCAAAGCTCTAGTATTAGACAGTTTCTGCGGAACAGTCACGTCAAGCGAGCCATGCGCTTGCTGACAAAGGTGGAAGGAGGCATACCTTTCGTAACGATCCTCGTGGGCGGTGCACGAACCCGAGTATGGTATGCGAGACAGTGCGACGCCTGCCCTGTACGCGACTAAGTGGCGCGGACGTTTCAACGGCCAACCTGAAGGTATGTTTTGCGAACAACGATACGTGTCGCAGAGCGTGACGGGGCGACACAAACTCTGCGCTTGTAATTATCGTATGCAAAAAGGCTCAGGCGTAGCTGGTGGCCTTGCCGAATGGCTGCCTGCTGGTATGGGTCCCGGAATAGCATCGCAGACGAGAGCAACAGACGAGACACGGTTGAACCCGTGAAGGATGCTTGTGCCACTGTCCGTTTCACACCAGCCTCTCATGGTGCTTTCCACACAGCCGCGCCGGAGTTGACTCCGTGCCGTGGCATCTCGCGCTCTGCACGTGACGAAAAACCGGTCACCGAGTGCCCGCTTGTTATCGTGGGATTACTAGATCGCATCCGGTATGCCGAGCAGCGAATTGCACTCCGTCGAAGCTGTCGTGAGGCGTCGTGGCGCGGTTTGCGTACCGAGTGATCCGCATGCTTCTTGAACTACTCCCACATGTGCAGTTGTAGTGCATGTGGAGACTCTTGTATCATTTCAAATTCGAGTTTCCCATGGTGTGTGGAATGCGTCACTGGCAGAGTCGCGCAGCCCCACTAGAGGCTGAATCCCACGAGGCGCAGGCTTCGCAACATGCTTCCGCATCAGGCAAGTTGCTGTCGCACGTAGGATTGCTTGAGACCTACTTGCGTCACATCTTTCGCCCTGCTGCTCCTCACGCTTGCGAAGTAAACTCGCTGCGTACGAGCAGTTTAGTTGGCTGCGCTCTCAAAGTTATTTCGGTTGGCTCATATCAATATGGTTACGCCGCAGACGCGTAGTTAGGGTTGCATCGGTAGGCAGCCTGACCGGTAGCTGAAAAATTGGCTTGATTGAAGGACTGTTAATGGAGGATGGAATATCAATTCATGGAAGAGCGAGTCTGTTTATGGCTCAAGCGGGTGACGAGCACCGGATGATCCAATGGTTCGGGGCTGTACGATCCCGTCTGGGGGACCGCGGGGTAGGTGGGATGATGATTATTCAGAGATCGGCGAGGTTCTAGTGTCCGACGGCGTAGGCGTACTCGCTGACTTGCTAGAAGCAGTAGGCGATGCAAGGAAACAGAATGGAAACTATCCTTGCGTGTGTTTGCGCTTTTCGAATACCCGCATTCTTTGCAGTCACCCTGCATGTCGTGGATAACAGGTTGTTGCGCAGAAGATCGACGGTGCAGGGTTGTACGGCTGCGCGCCCTTTGACTCCCAAATCAATATCGCGATGCTTCAACGGACGAAGGCGGAGGTCAGAAGACTGACCGATCGCGATGCGGACTTAACGTGGCAGCGGTGACCTAACCTGGCTTCGCGTGTGTAATGCGTGGGAAAGTGCTGTACAGCGTCCCACACTCACACGGTACATGTGCTTGCGTACCGCATGTGCATTCGAAGTTCGCCGTGTGATGGAAGGCGTTGCAAACAGGCAACAAACCTCATGGTGTTTGTCGCGAAGAGAGAGGGTGTGCTTCATGCCTAATGTGTATGCAGCAGCGACGCTGAGCGACCTTTCTATCACCACTTTCACGGCTGACTGCTTTGTATTCACGCACCAAATACAGCCTCGTTCAGTCAGCTGTTCTCCTCAGCCCTATCACTGTACCCACCATGCGCGTTCCAGAAGTACTGCAGAAGCAAGCAGCAACCACCTCCCATGCAGCACGGGCTGAGTAATGAAGTCAGGTACTTACGAAATTGCTGTGTTACTTATAGGCTTTGGGTGGCGTCCAATTGCATCTTGTCGCTCCATTAACCTGTTTGAAGCATGTCAAGCGGCACGGCACATTCGGGTCGGCTTTGCGCTGCAACTCCGAGTCCGCGCATCCTGATGTACAATGATGCCTAGGTCGCTCCTTCGAAAGAGGAGTCATTCAAGACGATCTTGATGCATTCGTGCATATTATACATGAATCAGCATTCTGGACCTGTCTAGTGGAGAACACGTCGTTCGATAGTTTGCGTGTCTGACTCGTTCTCCTAGAGAGGCCTCTGGGTTGGGTCTGTTGCAGTATTGCCAAAGTCCGATGATGGTGTACTTGCAGGCCGTTCGAGAAGCGGATGTCCGCATGGTCATGATAGGGCGGCTTCTGGGCGTGTTTACACCACGGCATACTCGCTCGATATGGAAATGTTTCCACCGCATACGCAAGCCACTTAGCAGCGAGTAGTGCCATTCGTCGATATGTTCGATCTTACATTTGCTCAGGAGACGCGTGCAGTGGAAAAGTCGCCCTTCCAAGAATTGTGTGCTGAATAATGTAACGTATGCGTTCGAGCCAGAAATATAATGAGTCGTGCGCATTGTGCTAATCTTGCTCTTGATATTTATTTTGATTTTGCCTGCGGCACAGCAGTTACGCCCGAGCGCTTCGAAGATCGACTCGCAATACGGACCTGGACAGGGACGTCGAAGGATTCTTTCAGGGATCTTACCGTTCCCGCGAGAACGGCTGAACGGTCAGGAAAGGCAAGTCTCCTTCTTGGCACAGGAACGCCATCAAGCGTCGCTTCGCGGCTCTCTGGCGCTGGAAGCGC
Organism: Alternaria ventricosa; assembly: GCF_023758065.1. Taxonomy (NCBI): domain Eukaryota; kingdom Fungi; phylum Ascomycota; class Dothideomycetes; order Pleosporales; family Pleosporaceae; genus Alternaria; species Alternaria ventricosa. Next base: position 611,152 of record NW_026055694.1, on the reverse strand, counting down.
TACTGTTGTAAAGATGAGTCGAAGCGTGTCGAGACGACACTAGTCTCTGAATGACTGTTCGTTTCGACCACCAACCTGAGACTGCATGCTGCGGCTGATAGCGACCCTCCACTCTCTGGGCGTGGGAAATCTGTCTGCCTTGAGCTGCATGATGACGGAAGCGAGCGCGGGTTGTGATTGCACACGTTGCTTTACAAAAGTGCAAAGGCCGAGACCTTCTATTGCCAGTCTGCCACGAGGTCTGACGCCCCATGCGGAGGCACCGCGCTGGCGACACCGTCTGTGTGCAAGGCGACCAATCGTTATCGGTGAACGGGCGCTGGATAATAACGGGCGCTTGGGTATACATGAACCCTCTAAGCGAACAGGCTCGATTCTGCGCAATACGCGACAAATGCGGTATCCGTGTTCTTGTCCGTGGGGATATATAGAAATGATGTTCAGTAAATTCAGCAACATGTGGAAAGAGCGGCGGCAGGCTTTCCCACCACACTGGTCGTTCCTTCCTATCGGTTACGCCCTGCAACCGGTGAGCTTAATACTGTACGAGGTGGTCCCATACGCGGATGTATACAGAAAACCCCTCACTAAGTTTCGGTGTAGTAGATGAGCGGCAGTTCTCACAGGTCTTCGCTCGGGTGCTACAGCGCACGACCAAATGAATGACAGTGGGGACACGAGGAGGGGTACCTGTGTCGCATCGCTGCTGGACCAATGATGGTGTTTCAGGTGCTGACTTGTGTGCATCGTAGGGCTGTAGGGCTGCGAAGGAGGGTGGTAGAGTTACTGTCATCAGAAAGATGGCTCGACTTGGCACAGCGGCCGCTAAATATAGGCCGTTTCCTCTTGCGATGAATTAGCGCGTTAGTCGCTTCCAAAGTTGCATTTGTTTTCGACGATAAATATGGAAGGAACGGCATTAGCACGGCGGCTGCCTCGCGAAGAGCGTTACCAGACGATGCGAAGGTGGAAGAATAGAACGAAACGCGTGTACTGAGATTGACTGGTTAGTGTGTTTTGGTATGGGATATGGTGCTCATGTAGGCGATCTCGCGGTCGCCGTAGCACGACTAACTCCATGCCCCTCTTGGGCATACACCCGGCCGATGACGGTAATGTACCAAGGATTCAAAGCATGTTGATAGTGAACCCGGTGATAAGGGCTGAACGAGATCACATGACCTCTCGCGAGAGCCCCCTCCCCACCATGTATCGCGTACAGCGGTGAGATTTGCACGGAACGCCCGAAGGAACGGTCGCCCAGCGCCCTGGAGGGGAAGTTGATTCGTCCTGGTACTCGTCCGGCCACTCAGAGGGCGCGACAAGAACCGGTGGCAGGGACCCCCAGCTGCCGCTAGCCGCTCTGGGAAACATATGGGTCCTCCCGCCTTACAGACTCACCGTCGGAACGACCTCACCTTCTGTATCGCTTTTACACGACTTCAGCATCCGCATAGGGTATATAAATCTCAGCCACCACGGACCGATCACGAACTTGGCGATGCACCGCGCAATTCAGGCGTTGGCGGGCATCTCTGCGGTGAGCTCTCTGTCACCGCAACGTAGCAGTGCCCCAAACGGTGTGGAACATTTGACTCCACGCTATTGCGACAGGCCAACTCGGTAGATGAGGTCGAAAGAAGATGTCGCGTAATGCATACCTGGCTAGCTTCTTTGACGATTGCTCGACTGCAAAACACTGATTCGTCTTCGTTGATCTCCGCCAACCAGGCGTAACACAGCCATGCTGGGTAGGGAGACATTCCGAAGCAGACGAGCCACTATGCCTGATACCGCAATTCAACGCTCCAGCTGCTCATAGCCTTCTCCTTGGCCATCGGTATTTCCTACTTGAAGCAACGGGTCAAAGAATAAGAGTTATCGGGACATTGACGGACATCATGAAGGACCTATAGGAAAGAGGAATCTCCTGGTGCCACGGCCGTGGGACTCTGATTCCTGCCGCAGAGGCTTGTTCAGCCCAGGTCTTGCCGTGGGTGGACAACTGCAGCAGCCAACGGCCCCGTTAGCCTGCGTTCTGGGTTTGAATTGCTGACGCGGGGTCGGGGTAAAAGGTACCGTCTGCATATCCCACCAACTTGCGCCGCAAAGTCGACAAGGGATCATCTAGCTCGTTGAGACATCTCCAATGAGAGATCAGAATGGACAATGCAATTGTCTCCCACGCCACGTTCCACAGTTACAGTTGGTGTGGCATTGTCGACAAGCATACCCCTGGCCATTATCTGGACGCTGTTAATTGATTGTTGTAGTTGAATACAGACAGCGAAGTGGGGAATGTCTCTCAAGCGAGGGGACATGAGCTGCGATGTCTGAGGCGAAGAGCTCCACAAACGTCTAGACAGACTTCAGGCCCCACTCATATGGAAACCCGACGTCGAAGCGAGTAGTCCTGGAGAGCAGCTGAGTTGCGATAGTCGATAGCTGAGGTCGAGGTCTCGACACACGTGGCATGGCGATCTGCCCTTTTCCCTCTTTTATGGGTAGCGCGAGCGTGCCAACGCGTGTGTGTCTCAGTCCTGGATCACCAACGTACACACGGTTCGCTGCACCTGTCCCCGTCAATCGGCCCCCGCAATCTCGATGCTTCATGCGGTGATAGTACCACTGACAACACCAACCATATAGCGTATTCGGACTGTCTCCAGTGCAAGCCCAAGGTAGTCGCTATTTACCAACTGCAGGCTCTAGGACCAACGGGACGGTGTACCTTTAGATCTGAGCAGCTAGCGCGCCACCAAGCTTTGAAACGACCGGTGGTTTCTTTACAGCCGCCACGCACAATTGGACGAGATAAACTCTGCAGTAGGCTCGCCCAGGCCATACATAGCAGTGGTCGATGAAGGAGGGGCAGCAGATGTCGAGTAGAAACGGGGGGTAGTACCAGACATTTGTCAAAATTTCAGGAACGACATCAGGGCGAAAGGCAAGAAGAAGCGCTCTTGAAACAGTACCTTACCTGATCGAAGATATTCTGGGACGTGTCACATAGGCGGCTCAGTGAAGGCGCAGCTACAGAAGGCGTGAAGCCGACAAGGCTCGACCGCCAGGCGTAGGGCGTGCCGTTGTAACAACGGCAACAAGACACTAGCAGAGCAATCTGCCAACAGCAAACGGGTTCAAGGCGTGTCTGGCAGTGTTTCTAGATGCAAATTTCCCATGATGATTGGCTTCTCCAGTGTTGTTGGTGGAAACATGGCATGGCTAAGCTTTGGGCTGACTGCCGCTATGCGCCTTTTGGCTCAGAACTCACCGACACTGCAGTAAGGTGCTGATGCGGCTGCGGAAGAACATGGGACAGTGCGTAGGGCTGGTGGAATGCGACGCTCGTTTGAAGGGGCCTTTGGGGCTCTTCGAGTGGTGGCGCTGTTGCGGCAGCGTACTTTACTTAGGCACGGCGTGACAAAGCAGACTAAATGCATCGACGGCTGGGCTGCTGCTCGAGTGCTAGCTGGATGCAGGATATGGTCTCCATTCAGCAGGCTTCCTGATTCCCACGCGCGACGGCGGAGGGACGGAGTTGAGGTCGGGAGCAGCAGGACAGCAGTCGGAGGGGTCGGAAGGCTAGTGAACGGCGAAGTCGAAGTGTCGCGGTGTGGCATGCCGTCGAGAGGTTGCGCATGCACGACGAGGCAGCGGGCAGCAGCCAATGGCGGCGGGGGCTGGACGAGTGTGATGATCTGGTGTGAGCCGGTCAAGGCGCAATTTACCCACGCAGCAGACAGCAGACATGGACAGCAAGACGTTTGCGTTCGTCGCCTTTTGGCCCCCATGTGCGGGCGGCGCTGTGGAGGCACTCGAGGGGACGGGCTGGACGCCCCATTCACCCTCGCAGCCTTCGGACGAGAGCCGACGCGTGATGATAGCGACGCTCGCAACAAGTCGACGCATGCGGGAGGGCATACGCACGCCGCACGCAGGGACGGAGATAATGACAGACCCGGCGCCGCGAGGTTCAGTGACGCCCCGACCGCGACAGCGACAGGCCCCAGGGTCATAGGGCTGTCTGTGATGTGCACTGCGCCAGGTGCCAGGGTAGCAAGGTTGGTGGGGACGCGACAGGGAACCGCCGCGACGACATGGGACGACGACACCGCTCTCCGCTAGGGAGCTTTCGTTTCAATACACCAGCGCCCGACGCTTCCGTGCCCTCAGCTGCCTGTCTGCCCGTCCCTCACTGGCCCGCTGCCATGCTGCGCTAGCGCCCATACTAAATTTACAAGACCGCAGTCGGTCAAAGTACACCGGCCAGGGTTGCTCCAAATCGTACCAAATTGAGAAATGCTCAAGCGGCCATCGCGTAGCCCAGGGTGCATGCGAGAGGCCTGAAGCTGGGGACCAACACTAGCCAGTCTGTGCTCCACAAGAACGACTGCGGACGCAACATGGACCGCGAGATAAATATACTGTCATCCCCGACTGCCAGACTGAGCCTCTCTTCATCCCACTGATAACAAGACATCCCGCTCCACTGCTTCTCCTTGCATCTTCATTCCTTTGACTGCAAATGCTCCCCACCTCCAACATCACCATGCACAGACACGCTGCCTACCCATATGCCGCCCCGGCGCCCACTACCACCAGATACTCGGGCACCTCCTCAGCCTTCTCTGCTTCGGCAAACCCCAACGAGGACTGGACCAAGATCTCAGACCTCGCTGAACGCAGGCGGATACAGAACCGCATTGCCCAGCGCAACTACCGCAAGAAGCTCAAGAAGAGGCTCGAAGACCTTGTAAGTTCTTGTGCTACCGTACCTCGTACTGCTCGGAACGCCATACTAATCGGGTTGCAGGAGCGTCGTGCTGCCTCGAGCTCAGCTTCACCTGAGCAGAAGCCTGCCGAGCTGCAGCCACCACAGCGATCCCCGCGCCAGGAGTTTCCCTCTCCGTCGTCTTCGGAATCCTCCTACACCACCCCGCCTGCCGAGGATCGGGGCATGTTCTCGCATCAGTACACGCGCCAGCTTTCCACCAGCCCACCTCCCTTCTCCGTAGCGTCGTATTCGTCGGCATACCCAGCCCCAGATGCAGTCGCCTACTCAATGCCGTACTCCACCTCGCCCTACCACACAATACCCACCACCCTCACACCGGAGATGCCAAGCTACACCTACCTGCCGCCACCCCACTCGTCCGCCTACTCCACTGGCCTGCCTAGCCTGGTGCCCAGCATGAAGAACGAGTACTACAGCGACGAGGAGATGAGCCCTTTCGGCGTCGGCTACGCGGCCATTTGCGGAAACGAGATCCAACCACCACATTCGTACGCAGACTCAGTAAGGCTCCCCACTCGCCAGCCCTACTACGCATGAACGTCCAACTCTTGCACTCACCGCTGCTGCCTCGACGAGCCACCGCTGACCGCCGCCGGTAGAAGACACTGTCTTTCGACTACCCGACGACGCCCGACTCCATGCCCCGAACACCTCCGCTGCCCCTTCTCTACTCCATGTGAGCAGGCGGCGGCGGTGCGCGGGCCATGATTTCTCTTCTCTCGGGACGCTGTCTCTTTCTTCTGTGTTTATAGTCTTCTTGTTCTGCATTTCAGCGATTGGTCGTGTTAGCAAAGGTCCCTCGCTTGACCACGGAGATTTGGAGTTTGGCGTTTCCCATCTCTTCACAGAGACTGTTCTATTATGACTGGGACGAAGCTCGCCATGATACGTAGCCCCAGTGCCAGTGCGAGCCTGTGGTTGGATCATACAGCAATGAATATCCTTATCCACTCTATCCTATTTTGACATGCAAATGACTGTGAGATGGTGCGATTAATGCGACATGAGCGTGAGATGTGCAGTGGTGATGCGTCGCATGTCGTGACTGCGCGAAGAAAGTGACCCGAGCGGTGAGATCATAGCTCTTTCCGCGCGCGCTCCGCCAAGCCTGTCGCGACGCGTCGTGCCTTCCACTCCCGCGTGGCCAACGTCAGCGACAAAAACCCAATTGCGACCACAACCACCCCCTTTCATGGCTCCCATCAAGCGCTCCCGTGTAGACAAGGCGCGACAGTATCTCGCGGGCGGCGCAGTATTCCGCGAAGACTCCGACGACGAGCTTGGCTACGAAGACCACCCCTGGGAATGGATCTACGACAACAATGGCATCGACGATGCGCAGCCTGAGCAGACTGCCTCGCCAAGAAAGAGAAAGGCTGCGCCCACACCGCTAGCAAAGCGCATAGTCGGTGCGCGCATGGGCAGCTTCAAGTGCAAAGTGGGAGATGCCGTGCTGCTCAAGGCAGAGGGCAACCAGGCATGGGTCGGCATCATCTGCGACTTCCACGAGGACCCGGACGAGAACGAGAAGATGGCCAAGTTCCTCTGGTTCTCCTCCGAGAAGGAAATTCGCAACCAGAGCAAAAAGCGTTCCGACTTTCTTCCCGTAAGTCCCTCGGCCTTTTGCGAAATTATGCCCTCTGACATTCAATAGAACGAACTTTACATCTCTGCCGCATTCGACGACAACCCGCTAGCCTCGATCAACGGCACTGCCAAGGTCTACTCTCTGGAACGTTTCCAGGAGTTGTATCCTGCAGGCGTCAAGAAGAACTCCAAAGACTATGGCAAGGTCTTCGTCTGCCGGAGAGGCTGCAACACGCGCACGACCACATATACACCAGAGTTCAAATGGGAGGACGTATACAGCGATGCCAAGGACATCCGATCGCTGGTCGATCTTGTGGAGGCTCAGACAAAGGCCACTAGGAGAACTGCCGGTCGTCCTAAGAAACATCAGCAGCCCGACTTGGACCAGTTCGTGATCCCTGACTCGGACGATGATGACTTGCCAAAGACTCCACGGAAGCGCCGGAAAATTAATGAAGCGACCACCCCCACATCGACTAGGAAAAGCCCGGCTGCGCGCAAATTCCTTACTCCAACGCACAAGAGGATAGTCATCAAGAAGCAGTTGGAGTTCACACCGCTTGGCACGCGTGTACTTGACCCTTCGGCCCTAAACTCACCATTCCAGATCGCGCGGAATCAACTCCATGTTTCCTCGGTACCTGCCGCACTCCCTTGTCGTGAGGAAGAGTTCTCCACCGTCTATAGTCATTTGGACGCGGCCATTACGGACGGCTCGGGCTCATGCATCTACATCTCGGGCACACCTGGCACAGGCAAAACGGCAACTGTGCGAGAGGTCGTCGCCCAACTGCAAGCCTCAGTTCAAGCCGAAGAGTTGGACGATTTCATATTTGTTGAGATCAATGGCATGAAGGTCACTGATCCCCACCAATCATACTCGCTGCTCTGGCAGGCACTGCGCGGCGACCGAGTGAGTCCGTCACATGCACTGGAGCTACTGGAACGCGAGTTCTCCACTCCCAGCCCGCGCAGGGTTCCCTGCGTGGTCCTCATGGACGAGCTTGACCAGCTCGTCACGAAAAACCAGTCTGTCATGTACAACTTCTTCAACTGGCCTGGCCTGCGGCACAGCAGGTTAATTGTCCTCGCCGTAGCGAACACTATGGATCTGCCAGAGAGAACGTTGAGCAATAAGATCAGCAGTCGCCTAGGTATGTCCCAGCTAGCATAGCGATCCTTCAGGAACGCGCCCCACGCGTTTGGCGTTTCGATCCCTCCTCAATATGCTACAATATCAGAGGGAGACGACGAGGTCTCCCAACGATCTGCGTATCAATTTGATGTTATCGGTGCGACTTATATCGCCGGGTACGTCCGTTATTTTCCTGGCGAGAGGCTAACACGCATCTTCTAGGCTTGACGCGCATCACTTTCCCAGGCTATACACATGACCAACTGATGCAAATTATCCAGTCCCGGCTCGAAGGTGTACCTGGCAATATTGTGCACCCTGACGCCGTTCAGTTTGCTGCACGCAAGGTAGCAGCTGTTAGCGGTGATGCGCGACGCGCGTTAGACATCTGCAGACGAGCCGTGGAAATCGCCGAAGCGGAAACGATATCGCAGGACCGGGACGATGAGGCGCAGCCAGGTACCCCGAGTAGGACCGGTCGGGGTGACAAAGCAAAGCAGCTCCAAGACTCTCGGTCAAATAAAGGTACCGGAGATCCGGATCATCGGTCCAAAGATCGGGCGGGGCGGAAAGGTATAGTTACTATGGCGACGATCAAGCAGGCAATCAACGAGGCTACGAGTAGCCCCCTGCAACAGGCGCTGCGGGCTCTACCGTTGGCGTCCAAGGTGTTCCTTGCGGCCCTCTTGGCAAGGATCCGCAGGTCGGGCATTGGCGAAGCGATCCTTGGAGACGTTGTCGATGAAGCCAAACGGTTGGGGCTCATGAGTCAGTTACTGCCTGTGCACGATTACATTCTCGCCCCTGAGAAGGACGACAGAAGCGAAATGATGAACGGCGCAGTAATGCAGCCTTCTACGCCGTCGAAGCATAGAGACGTTGCTACTAATCTTGGCTCGAAGGAAACGAACAACAAGGCAGCAAGAGCACTCGGTCTCGCACTCGCAGCCACCGAGCTCGCAGAAGCAGGCATCATAGGCGTAGAGGCCCGACATGGCGAGCGAGTAGGCCGTGTCCGGCTTGGCGTTGGTGAAGACGAAGTGCGGCTTGCACTTGGAGACGACGAGACTGTTCATGGCCTAGGTTTCGGAGCGTGATGCATTCGTAACCCCTCGTTCCACGCTCCATCATTGCATTTCTAGAAGGTTGGTGCGCGTCGACGGCATTTGCCGCACATTCACACATATCCAATATCCAACAATCTGTATACCCTTTAGCGACCGCATAATATACCCCTCATGGCCTGACGCCCGATTCTGCCCTTCCAATTGTATCTGCGACGTGTGCGACCGGCAGCGAATCAATGATGCAGCCGAGATGCATATGCGTGAATGGGAAGCTGTGCCACAAGATCTACCGGTCAACGTTACGACGCCGGGCCGCCGACCGGGATCTTTCAACGAATAACGTCGCCGTCCATCACTTTAGCCGTCCTCACCAACCTGCTTCCAGGCCACGAGCTGTGTTGCGTGGCGTGGCGTGATGGAACTTCTCCGTTTCGTCTCGTCTCGTCTCAAGGAAGAAAGGAAGCAAGGTAGCATGAGGAGATTTCGCCATGCACCCGCCCCACGCCTACGTCGTTGTATAATCCAACGAACGCGAAATGCACAGTGTGGGCGTGGGCGTGGACCTGGCCCATGACATAACACAGCATAACATGAAGGTGATAAGTCGCCATGGTATTGATACACCTGACATATACCCCCAGCGCCTCATTCACCCACCACACCTCCCACCAACTCGTGTCCTCGCGTCTAGATTCCATCTGCCTTCTTTTCTTCGCGAACCTCAAAACCTGCTGTGCTATGCATTGTGGCGCTCCCTCGCCTGAGATCTCGATCGCGCATCTGCTTCTCAGCCTGCCTACACGATCAAGTCCGTCCGCGTGAGTTGGGGGCTTGACACTTGGCTACTTTGCTGGCCGCATACACGGTCTTCGTTCGCCCATTGCACCTGCATTTTGGATACGAGAGCGGGAGTTGGCGCGATTGGTCGGAGGTGCGTTGCGGGTAGATGGATGGTGTGGACGGCGAGGTTCCTACGTACATGTATGTACCATTGCCCTGGCCCCGGCCCTTGGCTCTTGGGGCTGAAGAGACGGCGAGGCAGGTGATTCGATTCGACGTGGTTCGTCACGCCATGAGAACCTGCAGCGTGGGTTTTGCATATACGTACATATTCCTAGCTGGCCGGAGTGTTGGGCCCAGGGGCGTATGTTTCGTGCATTAGTCACGTTCAGACGAACAAGCTGGCGTCTTTCTCGAATGCGAAGTGCGAAGTTGGTGGTGAGTTTATGCCGTGCCTCAGGTGGGGGATGTACGCCACATGTTCACAGTAGAGAGAGAAAGATTGTGGCATGTGTATTGAAAATAAGGCGTGGTGCAATCTAGAAGGAATGGATGCTGGTGCGGTGTTACATGATATCTCGTTTCGAAGATGGGGTTCGTGTAACGTGTTACTCGGGTCTTGTTCCGTTTGCGGTATATGGGCTTTGGATGTGAGGGAGAGGCATATGTTTAGTCTTCTTATGTCTTCTACTCGCTTGTCGCGAATGAAGTGGACGACTGTCAGGTCTGTGGTGCCTCCGTCCTTGTACATCCGGATGCCGTTTCCTTTGCCGATAAAAGGCCATAACGCCACGCCATGATTGACATTGTTTCCTGTAATGTCCAGATCGAACCCTAGGTCGACATCCTGACTTGGAGCCGTAGTGTGGTTGTGCAGGTCCAGCCGCGGTATGATTGCATCTATCTTCTTCTCGTCCTCTATGTTCACTTTGAGGAGACCGCATCCTTTTGCGATCTCGTTCTTATCGACCGGATACATACATGACAGCTGTGTGGCGTAGACGATCTTATTGTCTCTTCTGTGCATGATCTGGAAGTTCTCTCCAGGCCCGTCGTTGATGGCATGTCCTGCGGTTGCGGCATACAAATCTTGTCCAGATTTCTTGAACGCGCCGATCGTACCAACAAAGTCATGGATGTCAGGGTACCAGGATGGCTCACATTTCTCGTTGTATTCTACAAAGACTTTAGGTATTATCAGGAATGATATCTGGCTAGACGTATACATGATCTCAGAATCTACGAAGTAGTCAACTTTTGATAGTATGTATGCAGCAAACGCGATCGAGACTCTAGCTATCCCTAGCGAGAGGTTGTTCAATTGTCTCATCTACCTAATCACTAACACACTGTATCTTCGCTCGTACGGTAACGCACCGCGGGTTTCCAACTTTAAAACAAACAACATTCCAGCGTCTCCGTCGTCCTGAGAAGTCTACTCGGTAACCTCCAAGTGTGGAAGCCACTCCGTTACCATGGCGTCTAGCTTCTGCGCGTCCTCCTCATCCTCATCCGGCACAATCTCATCGTCTTCAATCTCATAGTCATGGCACTGAAGCCATGTTGGAAGCTCCTCCGCCCCCTGCGTGCGATATATCGTCATCCTTTGGCCGTCCCAAGATTTGGACCGAAGGGTGGTTGAATGCCTCCAGTACCCATATCGTCTCAATACCTTCAAGAGACATACATATACCGTCTCGCAGATGTGTTGTTCTCGGACCCAGTCTTGCGTACCAGCCCAAGAACCGCTGTCCAGATCGTAGAGTGCCGCTTCTGCTTCGT